>NC_142671.1:20307456-20659956 GCF_964200805.1 Pocillopora damicornis
TATATCCTGGATTAATGTAACTTATATGCATGTTCCTTAAAATCTGGTTTATGCGTTTGGAAAATTGTACAGCTGCTAAAATGTGAACAAAAAAAATTTGATTAAAAATGAATGAATACTGTGGTAAGCTTTTAAGAAAGTAGACTAACACTGCGATGGTTATAAATATGTAAGACTACTCGATAAAATGCTTCAATTTTGCTCAGTTCTCCGAGAGCGCTTCATATCTTATGTTAACTTTTTCTTTCCTAATATCCACGCTTTTGTTTCAGTGTGCAATTAACTGTCCACAAGACAGCGATTTATTGTTAATTCTTATAACTGAAGCTACATTCAAGGAGGCAATTTATGCCTGCATGATTGTTACAAAATCTTTGTTTACATCTAATGCTCGTTAACATAGGCTCTTCATTTTCCTATCGAGCTATAAAAGTGTTGGCACTAGATGATCGGAACATAGGACATATCTACCGTCTCTCAAAATTTATGCCCAACACATCGGAGATTCTCTCATCCACAAGATGTTGAGAATTAGAAATTTTACGTAATAAAATATGTGGTTATTGTTCATCGTGGTGTAAAATAGGAAAAGTGACTCCATCGTGAGACAAACGAATAACGTTCATCTCCTAGAAATTTTAAATAGAATGTATGGGTTCATTAGCACTTTGCTATTAAGAAATTTAACCATTTGTGATGGAGAGTAGTTCAGTTAGCGTCACTCACAAGAAGCTCCAAATTTCACAAATTTCAAACTCTGGGACGCTCTTTTAATTGTTGAAGTAATTTTTTTCTCAAGTCGGCCTCATTTCCATAAAAACATGTATGCTAATGAAGAAAAATATGAACGATGGCGGCAGACTCTCCTGTTGAGAGCGCTAGATAAAAAGTGAATTCAAACGACGTCTTCAAAAGGAAAAAAAAAACTTCTGAAAACAAAAGTACAAGAAAAACTACTTATTGAGAAAATCCTTGAAAATTATTTAGGATCTAGTAGTAGTAGCCTCTCATTAACGCTGCCACACGAGCGGCGAAGCAGTTTCAAACCACCGAGAGAGCGATTTGATCGAGCGCAAGTTCGCAGTGCGAGCCTTCACGCAGGCCACTATTGCACCTTGATGAAGAAGGTTAAGGAATAGAATACTGATTAACTTAATTGTGTAAGAAGACGTCTAGCACTGTCACTAGAACATTGAACACACTCATGAACGTATGATGCGACATTTAGTTGCCAAAAGTGTTCCTCAGTCTTTTAAAACGAAATTCACTACGGAATAGTGACATCAAACAACTTTAAAATGACCTTAAAAACGTTAGGGTTTCATCGTCAGACTTAGAAAGAACAACCATAAGAAGCAGTTTCATCGAGAAGAACTCTGTAACTCTGATATGACTGCTCACCTTTAATCTGCTTTTCAGTGGTTGGCTTTTGAGACGCTGATAGCGATTCAGTCGTTACCAGAGTGCCATTATGAACCTTTAGCTCGAATGTCAAGGAGACTTTTCCGAGAGGATTTTCAGCAAAGCAGGAGTATTTGCCTTGGTCGTCGAGTCTGACTCCATTGATCTTTATGGTTTTGTCGTTGTTCAGCTTACTTACCCTTTCCGAGAGCTTTAAAGGTTGTTCGTCCTTGATCCATGTGATAGACGGTAGTGGAAGCCCTGTCACCGCACATCGTAACCGTTTTATGTCTCCAACTTCAGCAACATAACTACGTTTTGGAGTACCTTGAATGCGGAGTGCAAAATTTTCTAAAACGAGAAATAATCCAAATCCAAACTGTTCAATTTTCGAGAACAAGCATTACCCAGAGTAACACTCTTGGTAATAAATTGACCTATGAAACTTTTGAAATAGCGAGGATACCGGACCGACCTAAGACCTGTAACTAAAGGCAATCAGAAACATAAACACTTTTCTGATCAAAGACAAAAGTTTTTTACTTTCTGGTACTTGAACAGGCGTAGCTAAAGAATGAGATCTCAGAAAGAATTTCAAACTGGATTAATCATGGGCATCTATTACATGTTCCTGACAACCGCGAAAACTATATCGTTCGCTGTTTCCAAGCAACAACACAGGAAGTAAATAGGTGTATGCTTATTCCGTGAAGGAATATCCTGTGTAAAGGAATAAATATAAGTAAAAGGAAGAATCAATGTAAACATGACAGACGACGATGGTTGTCGATTGATTATTGTAGGTTAAAGCGAGAACTGCATACAAATGAACGAAGGCAGCGATCAACTATTTGGTCTTCTGTAAGTTTTGATCTCAAATGACGCGATTTTATAGAACATTGGAACACGATACTATTTGTACGATGTACTCATTTCAAACATTTATTCACCATTGTGCTTTAAGCTTCTTCCAGACGATGAACACGATGACTTTGATACTGACCCGAAAAAGAATCATCAGTAAGGGAAATATTATTTCTGATAGAAAATCTATGCCTCTCTCTGTCAAGTTAGAAAAGTTTTCTACTTTCTGGTACTTGAACAGGCGTAGCTAAAGAATGAGATCTCAAAAAGAATTTCAGACTGGATTGATCATGGGCATTAATTACATGTTCCTGACAACCACAAAAACTATATCGTTCGCTGTTTCCAAGCAACAACACAGGAAGTAAATAGGGGTATGCTTATTCCGTGAAGAAATATCCTGTGTCAACGCATAAATATCAGGAAAAGGAAGAATCAATGTACCCACGACAGACGACAATGCTTGTCGATTGATTATTGTAGGTTAAAGCGAGAATTGCATACAATTGAACAAAAGTAACGATCAACTATTTGGTCTTCTGTAAGTTTTGATCTCAAATGACGCGATTGTACTTGTACTTGTGCTTGTACTTGTACTTGTACTTGTGCTTGTACTTGTACTTGTACTTGTACTTGTACTTGTACTTGTACAATGTCCTCATTTGAAACATTTATTCACCATTGTGCTAATTCTTCTTCCTAACAATGAACACTATGACTTTCAGTTGTACTGACCCGAAGAAGAATCACTAGTAAGGGAAATATTATTTCTGAAAGACAATCTATCGCTCGGTCATATAGTGACGCTTATACGCATTATGATATTTCCATTGCGCACATTTTCATTTTCCCCTTAAAAGATTTCTCCGTGATACATACCTGAACATGCAGGGAAAGGAACCAAGGCCACACAAAAAAGTAACTCTAAAAAAATTGAAAGTGTGTCGTCCATGTTTGGCTCGAGGCTGGCAAAGCGAAGTCGACCAAGTCTGTTTTGGACGTGTTCAGATCCTTTTGTCTGACGTTGTACCAAAATGCAGTTGAGCATAACTAAGTTTCAAGGTCGAAAAAGGTTGAATAAATATCAGTAAAAGGAACGAGTAATATACCATGACTGATGATAATGCTTGTCGATTAATTATTGTACGTCAAGGCGAGTATTGGATGCAAATGAACCAAAGTAGCGATCAATTATTTAGTTAGGAATGCACTCCAGAAATCGTTGCCGAGATGATTGCTCACAAAGCAAGTGTAGGGTCCAAAATCATCCTCAGTTACATTCACAATATTTACCTCAACACCATAATTATTTTTTATATTATTTAATTTGAGACCACATTCTCAGAACTACAATTACAAGAAATGTGTCGCAAACGGTCTGGAGAATTTGGAGATAACGAGTTAAATCATTAGGTTTGATTAAGTAAGAACGTTTTCTAAGAAGTATGCTATACAGCGACTACGCAAAGGGGTGGTGCACAAATTGCTCGATATTTTAGTCTTATAGAGTGTGATGCAGGTCATGCCCTGAATGATCTGTTAAGCAAGTTTTGGTCAGTAAATATTGGTGTTCCTGCTAAAGTACAGCCAAAAATACAGATATTATTGACCCATCTTAGGCAAAGTAGCAAGTAGATATATATTTCATACTGTGGATGCTAGGCCCTTTTCCGACATAATATTCATGATTCTTAAATCTGGTTTATGCGTTTTGAAAACTGTACTGCTACTAAAACGAAAAAGAAAACATTTTGATTAAAATGAATGAATATTGTGATAAGCTCTTAAGAAAATAGATTAACACTGCCAGGTTTATAAATGTGTAAGACCACTTGATAAAATGCTTTATTTTGCTTATTTGTCTAAAAGCGCTTCATATCTGTTTGTTGAATTTTCCCTTCCCTATTATAAATTGTAATTTCCTCACCTAGTGCGAGTAATGTTTAGTATGCAAAGAAAGCTAATTATGGAACGTAGTGTAAGCATCATATAATTTGAAGTGCAGGCTAATTTAAGAGAAAAATTCTTTGTGAGTAGTCTTCAAAGTGAGTATTGATAAGTATTAATAGAAATAGGGGTTGTATTGTAAGTAACGTATGCGTTGTTAGTATCGTAATTACTCTAAGTACATTACGTAATGTTGGTATTGCACTGTAGTATTTAAGTTGAAAGTTAATCACTCTAAAGACAATTGTTCAAAAAGAAAATTAAAATTATAACAACCCATAACAATAAGGCATAACTAATTAAGCTGTTTGTATGAGAAAAACCGACTAGAACGCGATTTATGCTTACATGATTGTCACAAATATTTTTTTCATTCTTTGCTCCTTGACATAAGCCTTTATTCTCCCATTCACACTGAATAATCGAAATATAGGACATATTTACCCTCGGCCACACGATGTTAAGAAATAACTTGACATTCTTTTGCTTGGAATGTATGGGTTCATCGGGATTTTTGCCATCTAGAAAGTTGACCGTTTTCGAGAGCGAATATCTCGTAGAGAATTACGCGCAAGAAGTTCCAAATTACAAAATTTTTGCTTAGTATCTATTGCACTTGATGAACAAGTAAAAGCCTGGAAGAGACTATCGATTACCTGTGGTACCCACCGTATAAGAAGACGTTTATCGCGTCGCTTGAGTTAATTAAGTTACCATTAAGTTGACATTAAGTTGCCAAAAGTGTAACTGCAAATTTAATTTTTTAAAGTGAAAGTCACTACAAAGTAGTGACAGCAAACAACTTTATAGTCTGCTTTTCAATGGTCGTCTTTCGAGCCGCTGATAACGATTCAGTCGTTGCCAGATTGTCATTATGACGCACCTTTAGCTCTATTGTCAAATTGACTTTACTGAGAGGATTTTCAGCAAAGCAGTATAAGTGTTACTTCTGATAGAGAATCGACACCACAAAACCTCTCGAGATCCTTCTGAATTCAGAAACTGCGTAATTCGTTGTATGTTTTAAGCTTCAGAACACAGCTGTCATTTGCTATCGACCTTGCGGGAAAATCAAACGAAAGTAGTTTATTGGTTAGTGTTCGGCACTGCTGAATTGTATCGTGTGATCTTCCGAATGAAAAAGGCTGGGCAGTCTGAACAAGGCTATTGTATTTCTTAAGAAACTTACCCCCTTTATTGTGAGTGTAATCGCTAAAGGGGACCTACTTTTTGAGATACTGAATCTTCAATAGATTCCAGTGAAGAGTCTTTGTTCATCAGAGATTTTTGAGTCTGGTTGAGAAAGCATGATCTAATTCATTGAATATGATTTATCAGTTTTGCCGAAACGTTGTTTTTTTTCTTTGTATTCAAGAAGCTTTGCACCACATGCGGTTTGTTAGATTTGATGATTAGGTATTGTTTGATTTTCATTTCCATTGCTTTGATTATGTTGATGTCACGCATACGTTGTCCATACGACTGGTGAGGTGGTGGTGAACGCTACCGTCGTCGTCCTGAGGAGTATGTTACAAGGTGTTGAATCATTTATGATGAAGAAGAAGTTATGAAAGTAGTTTGAAAAAAAAAGAAGTTTTGAGAATGATCGTATGAAATAGAACCAAACTGCCAGAGATACCTCCTTCAGCCATCTTAACATTTACCTAAAGCGACAAGTGCAAGGAACACTAATGTTTGGCAGATTGACTTTCTGACTGAAGTTTGAGAGAAGCAATGGGCTCCTGCCATCAATAACTGAGTATTATTACTCCAGTGGCTTCACGTTGCATTTTATTGAAGTAACATTCTGCCCAAAATGATCTTTTAGTGCATTTGTATTAGCTAGGGTACAGAGTAAGGAGGTTTCAAAAAGTTGCTTTAAACTTTATGTTACCGATTGTCATTACTTGAGGGGACAGTCATCCTACGACCCTGCAACGAGCTACGCGTGAGGGGAATCATGGGACATCATCAACAAACCTTTCATAGTTAAAAATGAATTGAAATGACCAAACTTGAGAGTGGAAATCTTTTTCGGGCATATCCGACCAAAAGATCTGAAAAGAAGAGTGTGAAACAGAATGCAAAGCACTGAGAAGTTAACATTGGAATAGCACTACATAAACTCCATTTGATCTGCACTATATAATTACACTTCCCTTTTAAATTTAACCAGACATCCGCCTTGCTTAAGGGGCACAGAAATCCAATTTCTTTGTGCTTTCGTGCTTGTCGGAAAGTTATGCAACCGCTTTTTTAGAATACCATTGCCTTTTCCTCCTTATGCTCTAAAAATATACTTAGCTACGGCTTTTTTTCATAAGTTTCCTGCATTTTGCTTTTTCCTGCACAGGGTCACTTCAAAAGCTGCGCTCTGTTCAAAGATCATTCTATTTCCGCGAAGAAACATGCAGGGGTTGGACGAATGCAACGTAAAGGAATAACTGATTAAACTCCAGGTATGATATAACAACTGCAGACGAAATCTTGCAATTTACAAGGGAGACAAATCGTTAACCTTAAAGAGGAAAGTTAACTTAACCTCTGCCAGACTTGAAATATTAGTACACCACCAACTAAGAAGTAAAAAACCGGATGTGGGGCTTGGCTGGGGCTTAACTGAAAGATAAGCGTTTCTAACCGGACAAAACTCATTAATGTGAACTGTAAGTCAATAAAAACCAACAATTCGTAGCACAACGAGGACACTCGAAACAGTGATTATTATGATCTTAAGAAAATCGAGGAACACTTAACTGAGCTCAATGGTCAATCAGCCTTCTGCCATGTCACGCATTTCCTTTTTCCATTTTAAAATGATTCAGCCATAACCAACTCGTCATTTGCCAATATCGGTTTTCAGTTACGTGGTTTTCTCACTGTAGTGAAGCCATGAAGTGGCCATGGTCTTACGCTCCAGGAATCATATTACGTGTAGTGGAATCCTATCCATAAGCCTTCACCTCTTTACACACGAACGCTTTTAAATAAAATCGTGATATTTACATGAATATGCTGTCGAAGAGGAAAAACTTATGGAAAAAGTGTACATTTTCGGCTTGAGGCATGCATGAGGTAAATCTGTATTGGGGATGACATTCGTACGCCCTCTTGTAGGTTATTTGGGCGTCATGTAATCTGTGTTGGGCGAGGTGCCAACATGCAGGAGGTCATTGAAGCCAGCATAGACATGTCATCATTCAGTCAAGAGCAAATTAGCTCTTGAATTATTGGAAATTTGATTTGATCATTGTGTAAATTATTATTTTCCATTTACGGTGGTCTTCAGTGGAGATTTGTCATGTAGAATTTTTGGATTTATTAGAGGATGTAGTTAAACTTGTCATAATGGATCTGTAATGGTTTATGTTGCTATGATTACGTAAAAGATACTCGTGTGGTGAGATTGTTGAGGGAGGAAATCTCATTTTTTCCTTCAGGGTCCTTTAGGATCTATTTTCACTAATACTTCAGAAGTGAGTCTGGCTTGAATGATTATTCACCTCAGTTGACATATAGTACTGTCATATATTCCCTTCCCTACGTAACGCCTGTAGTAGATGTGTAGAGCCACAGTTCAGTTTCATTATAAACTTCGATTTATAGCGTAACGATATGTGATAGTTTGCACTTTATAACTTCCCCGTCTAGTTTTATCTTCTTGGTAAAGAGTGTAGGGTGACTTACATTTCGATAACGTTCAGCAGGTTGAAGAATATATATTTTTGTCACTATGATACAATGGGTCGGTTAGACATAGTTTGATGCTACACTGGTTTGCAGATTTAATGAATGTAACCGAAGAAGTTACAATTCATAGACCCAACGTTTCCACACTCCTGTCTAGTGCCTTCATCAGGGTTTTAAGTTTAGTTTAGCTGTCGTTTAACAAAACCGCGTTTTAAGCCTTCTTCAATTTAGCCGAACTTTATCTAAGAATCAATTTTTTGTGAACAGTGTCAACAAGCCGAAACCTAAAAGTAGACGGACATCAATGAAATCAACCCTCTTATGGAGAATCACCGAGGCCTACTGCTTTCAGAAAACCGCGGTTTGGGTTAGATCTCGTTTAAATAAGCGGCCCTGTAACTTTGGTCAAGGAAGCATAATAACCAGCCTTCTTAGAGAAGTCATTGGGCAGTTTTTATCCCTCGTTGATGATGTGTCGTCCTGTACTGTTCTTCGTGAATAAGCGGCTTTTTAGCTTGCCGATAAATGTTTACATCTGCGTTGAAAGTGAAGTCTACTGCGCCAGTCTCCCAAGTATTGTATTAAGAGTCAAAATTGAGCTTACCTCATAGAAAGTTTGATTTTCGAGCTCTATAATCACGGTTTGTAAACGTTACAATTTACATGTTGATTTACATCTTGACTGTACAATGTATTAAATAGACTGAAATGAAAAAATTGAAAAAGAAATAATCACCACATTAACTACAAAAAGAAAACTATCAACCCTGGTTAATTGTACTATTTAAAAAGTTTTCATTAGATGAACGGTAAAATGTTCGTACTTCCGCGAGACAAAATGAAAAAGTTAAAAATACTACACGATTAGATCTCAAAGTTTTCCCTGTTTTGTCATTAGGGCGGAGTGATTGTCAGAACACTGAAGTTCTCTGTTTAGCACCTTGCCCGGCTTAGCGCTGATTTTAAAGAAAAAAAAAATGAACGAGCGGCTTTCCCGTTTTTCTTGTGTGACTAATGAACTTAGAAAACGGCCGCTCCTATTTATGCATACTTGTCCCAGCTATCAATCCTCATTTTCATCAAAACCTCGATGTGCATCTAAGAAGCCATCCATAGGACATAAGATTAAATGTGAAGTGATAATATTGGTTAAAAACAGCAAAAAAACAACTAAAACAACAACACCAACAACAACAACGGCAATGTCTAATACTGGACAACATGAACGTAAACCAACAAGTCAGAGGTGCGAGTGCAAATAATGACCCATAGCTCGAATCCAGCTTCAGTTCTCATGGTTCTCATGGTAACATCAGAGCGGAAAATTCCTTCCTCGTTCATTAGAACTCTACCCCTGTTTTTGCTGCTCTTATTTTCTTGTGGTACAAGTGACACCAGAGGAGTGCGATAGTTGTGATGACCGCCCAGGTGCTAAGGACGCCTATGAACACACTCAAAGGTATCTTTGCCTCCCGGGATCGTGTTACCGCCTGTTTCGCTGGGGGGATCTCCTCTGTTGCGTTGGTTCCTAACGGCGGAAATATTTTCGTAGCAAGATTTCTTCAGTTTCTCCTAAAATACATTTATCTTTTAAAAGTTCTCTTCCTTTTTATTGCACTAGTGTGAAGACACCACAGCACTCTATAACTAACTGGTGTTGTAGAATTTGCCTTGTTAGTTGCGTTACGAATTGACTAAGTTTGTGATATTGCAGTAGTACCCGGAGCGCATTTTGGTAAACTCAAAACAACTTTAACACCAATTTTCCAGACATTTTGTTGATATAAACATTCGTTGTTTTACAAAGGTTCTACGTTTGCAACGTTTTGACAAACTATCGGTCAGGGAGTTGGAGAAATACTGAGAAATCAAGCATCGAGGTATGAAAAACTGAAGAAAGAAAGAAGGAAGGAAGCCACTGACATACCCCTTAATGGCGGAGATCCTGTACTCTCGTGATTTGCGAAGTCCTTTTCCTCAGGCTTCTTTGTCGTAACTGAAAAGACATCCGCAGGTCAGTGATACGAGTAACACTTTTAGAACCCACGTGCTCTCAAAGTCATACTAGCGATAAATAACAGAAAAGACAACTTGTGATCACTTAAGGATCATTGCGTTCAAGCTTATCCCTGTTTCATAGCATGAAGCGACTTAGAGAATTGTTATTTCCCCTTAGACGGAATGCCTGTCCATCGCAAGGTTACCCTTCAGCCCTTCGTTAGGTTTTTTTGACAGTTTGTTTATACAACTGGGTGGAGAGGGGCGCTGTAAGAGTAAAGCTTCTTACCAGAGAAATAACAAATTCACAAAATTATGGCTCAAACCCAAACCTATTGATCTGTGTCTCAGACTCATATGGCACAAAAATGTACTTTGCGACCCTTCGATATGACAAAAAGGCAACAATTGCATTTCCTTTAAACTTAAAAGATTGAGGTCGAAATACAACGACACTGATCTTTTATAGATGCACGATATGAGTGACAATAAGTAATTGCTTGTGGGGTCGTTTTTGTAACAAAGGCAAGATTGCGAGTAGCGTTATAGGATAACTTTTATAAAGTATTATAGGATAACTTTTATAAAGTATTATATAAAGCTTAGTCTTAAAGTAGTTTCCAAGTTGTAGTGGACTAATTCAGAATGGCTAAGGTAGAGAGAAATGGAGATGACGTTAAAGCTAAAAGCATCTAGGGTCATCTAGCTTGCAAGACAAACAGGCTGCGTCATTGTTTGATTATAGACATAATCCTAGTGAATTATCCCATGGAAATCAGTGTTAAGTGCCCTCCTGACGAGCTAATTGGTTGAACAAATATTAAAAGTGATATCTTGACTTATTGTAAATGAATATTCCTTCCGTATGAGTTGTTCATCTTTGCCAAATCTGAAAAAGCTAACTACAGGCGGATATTGGAAAATCTCATCAACTACCCAACCTGCTGAGTTGCTCGAATACATCTCAGCGGAGTCCGCCATTTTCAACCTATTTATGCAGAGGAAGACTGCGGGAACTTTATTCATTTTAGAATGGGTTGTCCAGACTATCATGCAGGGCGAAAGGAAATCAGATTTTAGCGTAAATAGATTAAGAAAGATGGTAAATTTTTAGTTTAGTCGTTGAACAAAAATGGCAAAAGGTTTTTGTTTTAGCGCTTTACAGAGCATGTACTTATTTTAATCCACATAAATTTTTAAAAGTTTCTAGTACTGTTGATGATATTGTTGCTGTGTATAATGTATGGAACGCACTCGATAGAAGTAGTTCCATTACTTTTCTTTGGCTCCTTATCATCTCCCTGCAGTGAATGACGCTCACATACTTTCTCACGATCATATTTTCATAAGACGACCATAGAAGTAGAAAAAAAAGCTTAAAATTCTTTATGATGCAAAAAGATGACCAGCTATGGATTCATTGTAACTAATTATTGATAGACATTTGCTTTAGAGTTTCATACCAAAAGGGAGATCAAAACATATTTCCAAAATGAAGGAAAAAAATTCCCAGTTAATGTTGTCTTATCTCAAATATGATTAACTCAGTGAGCAACTTTTTATCATAACAGGAAACGGAAATAACATCCTTTGAATCTAAGCCGTCTCTTTCCGGCAAAAGAACCTGATTAGAGGGTTATGGCCTCAAGCCATCGTTACTACTTCATTTATTTCAATGATTTGTGTCCACAATCAATTAAACAATGTTTGCCTTATTATTCCGGCAGATTGGCACTTTGCTCTTTGCTTTACTTCAAGCAATAACGGAGATAAAAGTCATTTCCATTAAACACCGTACATGTAGAGTGCAACTTCGCTCTCGTATTGCAAAACTTGAAACAATTCGATAAAACAGTGGGTTCGAACCAGCTATTCGTAAATGATTCCAAAATATCACTCAAATGGCTGTGAGTTCAAATTAGCAGAATGTTCAAGTTAACCTGGTGCGATTTTGCGATGCTGTATCGTTTCTTCACATCCCATCATGTAATTGAACGATTTTACGTATACCATTTCGACAAAACACCGCAGAGTTCGTTTAGTCCTTAGCTTACCTTCAGATTCTTTTCTCCTGTCCTTTTCCTCGGTTAAAAACGCACTCATGTAGTCAGAACCAAGGTGATTGCTAACGTAACACGTATACAGGCCCAAATCGTTGGGTTGGACGTTCCAAATATTCACTTTCACGCCATACTTTCCTCCAACGTGAACCGTCTGATATTGCCGAGGGTTGACAAGGGTGTACGATCCGTTCTCAAAATCAAGCGAGTCGGGGAAAGTGCTTGGAATAGTGTTCCACCTAAGCCATCTAAAATCTGGTAGTGTTCCACTGATAAGAACGATGCAAGTCATTGAAGCGTTCTGTCCAAGCTCTGCGCTGGTGTTTCTAGGAAAGCCACACTTCAGAATAGGCTTGGTGCGAGATTTTTCTGTAAAAAGAGTAGAAGCTTGATCAATAAAAGATGGAAGTTATCTGCATTTCAGAACAAGAACATTTCAAGTTTTTCTGCAAAAGTAATACAATGATAATTAAAACGATGAAATTTCTCTAATTTTCAGAATGCAAACTTGATGATAACCTGGCTTTTAATGGCGGAAGGCGTTTGGCGGAAAAGCGTTTCGTTCATTTAAAATCTCGTTATGCCCTCTAAGAATAAATAGACATTCTAAAACCCAAGATTGGAATGAAAGCAAACCATCCATGTGAAATTGTTTTGCGACGTAACATAACGATTTGGGTTTTCAGGCAGCTATGATCATAATCCTCGCTTCAGCTCTATATTCAGCGTTTTATCTTTGCTTCCAACACATCTTCATAGCAGTTTTTAAGAGTCTTTTTATGTCAGGAAATGGTTTAAGGTAGCACGTTCCCCAAAAATGTCTGCTTAGATTCTCTTTGCTGCTGTTACATTCGACATTTCTGTACAAAAACTAAAAATTTCGGTGATTGCGCACTTACTCATAATTTAGTCAGGAGGTGAAATTATTCATGCAGTTTTCTTTCGCAAATCTTAAGGTCTTTTACAGTGTCAATTATAACTCATTACTCTGCTTATTACCTACAACTCGTAGGGTATAGGTATGATTGATGGAGCCATATGTGTTGGAAACTATACAAGTATATTTCCCAGAGTCTAATGGCAGCAAGTCTTTAAGCTTCAGGTACCACATGTTCGTTTTGAGTCTCGGTTGTAATCTTCGATGAATGGATGGATCACCATCCTTTAGCCACTGGAATCTTAACGGACTTGAGCCACTGGCTTTGCATTTAAGTCGGACGCTGTGGCGTGCGGGCCATGCAATAAAAGTCTGTTGCATCCTGATGGAGTCCACAAATCTTGGAGACGCTAGCATGGAAGAACCAAAGTAAATCGGTAAAGACCTAGGAAGCAACTAGGTGCATTTCACCGCTGTGGAATGTTTCCACTAAAGAAAGCATTATAGGGTGCAGGGTACATCATCATCATCTTTTGTCAGCCAGTTGAGAAGTAATATATTTACAAATTCCAAGGCATGGTGTGCGAGGACACCTCCAAGAAGCCACCGAGCTCACAAGGGAAGCCCTTTCGATAGTCAATACGTTTGTAGTTTGGTTGTGGATGTGCCACATCAGA
The DNA here is from genome assembly GCF_964200805.1 of Pocillopora damicornis. Lineage (NCBI taxonomy): Eukaryota > Metazoa > Cnidaria > Anthozoa > Scleractinia > Pocilloporidae > Pocillopora > Pocillopora damicornis. The sequence continues at coordinate 20,320,971 of NC_142671.1, forward strand.
TTCATTTCATTAAAAACTCCATAACTTTTTTTTTTCTAATGCAGTTAAGGTAGTCGAACCGGTGATCGATATTGGGCGAGAATTGCAAATCTTATAACCGTGGAATTATAAAATTAGTAAGATTAGTATGACGATGATGTGGTCGACAATAATTGGGTATTCTTGTGTTTTGTTATAACTGTGAATTTGAGTTCTTGTAGGAAACAAACTGAGAAACAACTTAGATGGGTGGTTATCATAATAAAACATTCAGCAAATTAGGCATTGCCTGATGACATAAGGTTTGTACGCTTGCTCACAAAGGGATTTGTTCAAAAGCCTTTTTAAGTCGCTTGTTTGTTCATCTCAGTTAGGATGCCTTTAACTGAAGATCCAAATAACTTCACGCAAATGAAGGGTTACTTGCTTTGTAACTTCCTAACTGCTTAGTTTGAGTCAATGGATGTAAGCATATCTTGTCGGAATTGAGGACACGTTAATGGTGCTAAATTAAAAAACGTGTATACCAGAAGTATGGTGTGAAACCGAATGATTGCAGAGGTATATTTGGATACGTAAATCATTGACAATCTCACAAGGCCAAAGTCAATACCGTTATCTTGATAAAAATTTTAAAAGTTTTCAGCGACTTTGGAGTTTTTTTCCTTCTTAACCATGGCCAATGACAATTGCGAGTAACTGCATCTATTGTGTATTCCGGCAACCTTGCTTTTCTAATGAATCTACCAAAGACCCCCAAGCTCTGACCTCTTGGATTCACTGAGAGCTTTTTTCAATGACAAAAGATAACAGTACGAAATTGTTTTCATCAATATTTAAAGGGCCAGCTTATAATTTTCCTTTTTTTGAGGGAACTAAAAGCTTACATCACCTTTCCTTAATTTTTTATAAGGAGTTTGCCTTCTAAGAATGGTGACAATAAAAATGTATTAACTAAGTACGATAATTGCCGAACCAGGCTTGAACGGAAAAAAAAAAGATTTATCGAACTTTTTTCGAGAAGTGGTTTATGTTGCTATTAAGTTGACTAAGTGTAACAGAACCTAGTTTCCTTACCTGATGAAGGTGACGATGTTGGTTGTCCTTTGTAAATCAAGCCATTGTTCCCTAAAGAGGAACAAGAAAAACGTGTATTGTGCTTATTGTGAAAGAGAGCGGGGAGAAGAGAGTCTGTTTGTCTGATCGAACAGTGCTTGCTTCAAAATAGGTTACTTTTAAATAAGTGAATTTTGTGCGAAGATCAGCTGCGTTGAACTTTCACAAGATCTCTTGTGAAACATTTTTACATCAGAACGAATTGCAATAGGAACAAGCAGTCAGTGGATTGTTGACATCTTCGTGTTACAACAGATTTTTCGTTGGTACTCCAAACCTGTTGAAGCACAGTGGTCTTGTTCGGTAGAAATGTCCCTATAAAAAAGTGTTGCACGACTCTCATACTGGCCAAAACAGAGAAAGCTCATTTAATGTAAACATCGTCGACGTAAATATTTCGTCAAAATAAGTTTTAGTAGCGGGCCTCTGGCCGTGCAAATTTGTAGTCAGAGTTGATCGTGAACATGAAAAACTTTCAATGAAACCACGAACAAACTAACAATTTCCTTTAGAATTTTTACCTGATGAAGACGATGACAGTGCATTACTGATCGAATGATCGTTTTCTGAAGACCGAGGAAAGAAAGCCACGATTTAAGAGTCATCCGAAGGAGGAGATTTAAGAACAGTCAATCGGCTCATTTCTGTTCATTTGAACAACTCTTTCAGAGTTCGTGCGACTAAAGCCTCATTCGAAGAATGACTGCCATTATTTACACGACAAAGGTCAACTCACTCTTCAGTAGGAGGTGAAAAATACTAGAATCATTCACATGATGCGACATACACTTCTAGAATTTCCCAGGCCGGAATGAAAGGTTACAACCCAGGCGGATGTACAACTGTCAATGAGTGAATTTACCGATATGACCATTATTTAATGCAATAACAACTAAGTTCATGCTCTGTTTTTTGTCTAAGTCTTTCAATCCAGGATGACAGACTGCGCACTTTCTATGTTGTCTTTGACCCGTTATTAAAACGACGTTCAATTATAGGTGACGGAAAGACATAGGGAGTACACATTATTCTTGCTGTAATTGGGCGTTTAGCGCACGGTACCAAGGAACTATTGAAAAGGGACTAGAAATTAATGAACGTGTTTGAGTGTTTGGTTTGATAACACGCTCTCTTGTGTCGTGTCACATAAATACCTGGCCGAATTATGCATCGGTTGCTCAAACATTATTCTATTTGTGTAAAAATATGATTGCGATCATGTCATAGATAACCTTGCCAAACGAAAATGATTTCATCAAAGTTTTCTGAACTGCAAAGCTCGATTTATGTTCCGTCGGAGTCATCGTATCATGTGCCGATTCAGCTCCGGGTATCTTGGACAAAAATAAGTAATATTCAACGATCAAGGTCTAAAGAATGGTTACAGATTTTCCTGATGTAGATCCTTTAGAACTGACGCGCAGTTAAGCCCTGCGTCTCGCAGGAGAAGAGAATCACTCTCCAGTACATCTGATTTTGTTCCAAGAGGAAGAATAGAAACAAGAACAATGCATATTTTCATGCGGTGAGTTATTTCGAGAAACTAATTGGATACAAGTGTTTCAAGTCTGAAACAACGCAAGATAAGGACACATTTTATCAGTGATAATGCAACATCTTGACGCTTAAAAGGTAGATCCTGACACCTTTTAAACGGTGTGCAGTTAAAATACAATCTACAAGGAAGCAGATCGCAGTTGTAGAAATGATTTATAGCCCATATATATTTTTTTAAGGACTTCATGTTTTGTCCTTTAGGTATCGAGAGAAACTGGCAGCAGAAGGTAAGGAGATCGGTGGCTATCTTTTTGGATGGTTACTTATTACCGCTTTATCTCTAAACAACCCTGAATTATTGGTATGGAATGTTACTACAGTTTGGTCTCGGCAGAGGGTTGTTTCAGGAAAAAATTAAATGTCTTTTTTTTATGTCGTAGAAGTAGAAATTATGACAATAATCAAACCTCCTCCTTCAGAACCTTCTAATTGCAGGATGACGAGTCGCGTGCTAACAGATTTTTAAATCTAACATGATTAATTTGATGTCATAGACGCATGAGAAATTGGGAATGATACCCTTCTTTACATGTTACCGAAACGAGGAACACGAGAATCCTTGACCTATGAGATGGATATTCACTTGTTGAAAGCCTCCGAGCGGGATGGTTGTTACGAACAGACCCTTCTGAGGGCATTGTTGTTAATCATGTTGATCGAACCATCATTTTTTTAGTCGAAGACAGACCTCATGGCATTAGATAGATAATGTTGACAGGAGAAGCAAAACTATCCGGGATAAAGTATCCTTTACGGAAATTGCGCGGCAAAAGATCTTTACAAATTGAGATAGGGGCAAGCACTTCACTTTGCATTGAAATGCGGACTGTTTCTCAACCAGCTGCTTGCATGCTTAAGAATACCCAAGATGTAAAACTGTGAAACAGGCTGTGGTCCTGCTTTAGAAGCTGTTATGTATTTTTATTGGGAAAAACTGGTCGTCCCTTGTCATATGTTCCCCTGCTGATTATCATGGACCATTGTTTTTGACGTTATTAATGTTGTTCTAGATCATTCGTTCATTCCCTAAACAGTAAATAAATGAGTTGTTTTTGTTGAACGCCATGAAACGTTATAAGAAGAACATTGTGTTTTACAGTATCCTCTGTTTGAGAAACCTATTTGATGGTTTTCAAAATGCTCTTTTTTTTTAAGGTGATAATGGTCTTTGTTGGCCTTTGGAAGGCCTCGAAACACAGTCAATTGTTTTTGATGTACCTGCTGATTTGTCGGAAATGTGGAATGTTTTCTTCCTTAATGATGAAAATATTTTGACTGTAAAAGAACAGCATGCTCTTATCAGAAAAACGGTGAACAGAACAGACGATGGAAGCCAAATCATTGGTGTATACAGCATTGGTACTGATCTATCGCCCACGCCATCCGAACTGGGCTGATTCTAACACTGTGCAATTGCCAAAAAAAAGGTGTGCACGCCCGCGGTTCTTTCCACAGAACATTTATTTGTTCGTTTACGACACATTAAAAGTAATAGAAGTTTTTCACCCTTTGGCAGATGAATCGCTTGCACCTCCCTGGCGTAATATGGACGAAGATTAGGGACATCCGCGTCACACTGAGAATCATCGCCCGAGGGAGGGTGTCTAAATAATATTACTTGTTGGCTACTGTGATGCATTATCCAAAGAAACGTAATTCATTGGAATTTAAGTTATATCTTTCCTTCATACCTGCTTCATCCATTGCAATTTGCATTGCGAATGTCCATGCGGCGAAAATAACTCTCCAAACCTCCCTTTTCCTCATTTTCAACCTCTCACCTTGGCCGTAAATTAGCGGTGTATCTTTATCCCTCGTTGTGTAAGGCGTTTGTGTTTTAAGGGTGTTGTGCAGCTTGTTTGTATTAGAGTTGGCACGCTGTAGCCAGAAGTACGACCAGATATCGTGCGGTCTGGCGCCAGATGGCGGAACCTTAATGTTTTATCAGGAAGGAAGTTATCTTTGTTAGAAGCTCATTCCTTGGTGCAGGGATGGTTTAGATCTCTCAACTTACTTGCGTTTGACAAGGCTTTTCTATTTTAGATGCTCAAACAGCTTACATAAAGGTTGTGGGACACCAGAGATGACTCCTCGGTTGCGTCCGTCCTACGTATTGGCGTGATCTGAACAACCTGCAGGTTAAATACCATCGGTCATATATACAAACCAAGGCTTCAAGGGATCGACCACTTGTAGTCGTAAACAACAAAGTCATGTTTCTATTTTAGCCGTTTGCTTACCGTCTTGGCTAATTTCAAAAGTCTGTTATCTTGCCCAAATGGGTTAATTCTAACATAGATGATATCAGTCACAGTGCACGACCGAGAAATCGGCTTTCAGTTTTACACCTGATTTTCTTGAAAAACGTTAAAAGTATTTTGTAATGGATCGCGTACTTGGGAACCTGCTGGGCCAGTACATCACAGCCTTTAGCTCGGCTTGTAAGCGTTTTATGCGTTCATAACCATCAGTTCAAGTAAACGGCTGGTTTTGATATCTGCTGATATCACAGCGTTCTGTCCCGATTCAGAACGGCTCAGTAAACTTAAGCTTGTCGTGTACGCGATTGATAAAGGTAACAGTGCAATCAGATCAGCTTAATTATCGACGGGAAGAGATTACGTTGTCGTAATGAAAGCAGGCGGGTACACTCAAGTGGAAAAGCTCTCTAATGGATTTTATTGTCAACGAGAAACGGAAGAAATTCAATTTAGTGACAAGAACCTGGCGCACAACTTATCTTACTCCCTGGCCTTCCTCATCAAACTAATGAATTGAATAAATCAGGAAAAGGAAAGGCTATGAGACTGTCCTAAATATTTCTGTTCATCCTCATACGTTGTGAGCGGGAGTCTTAAGTGTGTGATGGCAGGGATACGATTCTCAAAGTCTCAAAGTACGATTCTCATTTCGGGCATTAACAATAAAGAAGACTTAGACGTTCGAACAAAGAGAGCAAAGTTTACACGAATGAAATTTAGTCTTAATCTTCTCTATTTTTACCCTCAGGCACTCTTGATTTCTGTGTTTCCTTTCAGTCTTTCTGCAAATGTTAACCTTAAATTAGACGTTTTTTGATCCTAATGGCTGGTCTGTAAAAAAAAAAAACACTAGTGACACTTTCTGCCACGTTCTTTTTTTTGTTTTGTTTTGTGTTGTTGATTTTTTTTATCTTAGTAGACCTTGGATTACTTTTTTTATGTAACAGTAAGGATATGAAGATGAAACGAAACGGGTTGGATTTCAAATTTCACGTACTTTTTAGAGATGATTTCGGACCACCAAGTGATTTTCTTTGCAATTGATGGCACTCAATTGTGCCAATTAAGGTATTGATCAGTGTGAAGCAGTTTTAGGATAACAGAATATTGCTTTCATTTCCTGTGGAAAATTTTCACTCCTAACAAACGGTCTATTGTTTGCTTTTACAGACTGGTAGTTCTGGGCTTACTCTGGCCTCTAATTTTTTCTTCTTGAGAAATCTCAGCGGAGAAACCGATCTCTCCTGAAGCGTTTGTTAGTGTTCTGAGGTGAAACTGAGCAAAACTTGTGCCTGAAGATAAGACAGTTGATATATTTTAAGCTCTTGTAAATCTAAAACGGCTGGAAGTTAAAAATGGAATCAAAGCTGAAAGCTGACTCATTGTCGTTGCGAAATATGAACTTGATTTAAGAGTGTTTAGAGGCAACTTACTTCTAAAGAGATTTCATCTTCCTCATAATCTTCCTTTCGGGATTTGATCTCGGATGAGATTGAAAGCGAGGGCTTTCTCGTGCTGTTCATTTGATTGGGTGCAGTGCGGGCGTACTTTAAACCCACAATCGGATAATTAAATTTTTGAAGGAAAGAAGTCCGTTCTACTTTTCTTTCTTTCTTTTTTTCTTTATTTTTTTGCGTAGCATCACCGGCAATCGCGAGGCTTACGTCACTCCCCCTTTGCGTTCGTTTCGCGTTCGCCTCGGCCCGTCTGAATTTCGCCTTTTATGCAGGCTACTCTTCTATATGCTACGAAATTGCCATCCAGGCCGAAGCAGGAAAAGTAAGATAGTATTTCAACAAGTTTTTCGACAGCGCATTCCGGCCAAGAGAATATGATACACCGTGAATAAAGTTGTCAACGCTTGAGCACTGTCCAAAACCAAGCACGAGTTGAGGTGATAGTAAATCGCCTTATTGTTCATTCTACAACTACTTAAATATACGCCGACCTAATTTTGTTTTTGTTTCCCTGAAATCCAGGATAAGGTTTCAGGAAGTCCACAAAAACAATCGAATTTGAATGTAAACATTTAAATTCTTTTAATGGATTACAGACTTACGCTCTTCAATAATCACAAGGATTTCCTGCTCAAATCGACACAAAACTACAAGATACACACTTGTTAAGCTAATTAAAAAACCACAGTTCTTTCTTAGCTAAGCTGCTTTGAAGCTGGCTTATTTAGCTCTATTAGGCGGAAAGTCACCACAGTCAACGTAAGCTCCATAGAGCTTAAGATTAGAGAAAATGGTTTAAACTTTTGGATGCCTAAGTTAATGTACGTTAGATAGAAATTCCCCTTTTTAATTACTTGATAGAAAACGGCTGCTTCAGGAAATGACATGCAGGCGGTAGACTTTGAAGTTTTTTCGAGAAATACCTTCTCTCACTGGGTTTTTTTGGATAAACTCATATTTCAAGAATTATATTGCCAGACGAAAAAGCGCATGTTATACTTCTTTTACACGTAAATTTATATCACTGAGATTCCAAACATATCCAAAAACATTCGTTGTATGTTCTTGTGCACATGATTTTTCGCAATTTCTTTTTTTAAGCTGGTTGAAGTCAAATTCCATCGCCTGAATCTCTATTTTTAGTAGAGAAGATTCATAGGTGAACCTCTTACAATTCTTAATTAAAATTGGCCAAAGAACTCTCGACCATTGAACCTTAATTTTTAAACTACATCTAGTGTAATTTAATTGTGATCCCAAACACGTTCAACAAGGACTCCCGCTGAAAGGACACAAAAGGAAATTGCTAATTTATTTATCTTAGCTTTCTCAAGTGATTTAAGTAGGGAATTCGCTGGGTTTGCAGCTCCAGTTGATTAATCGTGTTTTTCAAGTTTTATAAAATCCCAAAATAAACAATTCACTAAAATTATTTACTTATAAAAATAGCAAAGCCGTTGTATTTTAGTTCCTATTCTATCTCAATGACCAAAGGAAACTTTTAGAATAACAATGTACGCACAGCCCAAACTTAGCTTTGTCCTTTCAGCGTATTTGTTACCTCAAGGGACGAAAAAATGGAATCAGGTCAAGTTGGGTTGAAGAAAGCGGCTCTTCCCACAGCAACCGCTTCCGTCGTTTCTTCATGGATAAGAGTGGGTCCTCCTGCATAACTAATCAAATTACGCATTGACCAATAGTCTGTCAAACCCCCTCGATACCACGAGGACTGAGTCTTCGCTGAAGTGGGAATTTTGCGGCTTTGAAAGAGTGTTACGGCCATTGTTTTCTCAATTAAGCAACCACAAAATCTGTTGCTTTTGATGCATCATTCCGGCCTAGACTTTGAGTATTTTATATCTTTTTTTAATCTTGAAACACGCGTCGTGGTATCATTTACCATCGATGGTACCTTTTTTGGTTATGGGGGAGCAAACACACATACCATTGATTACCTGCTGTAGAATTGTGCACTTTTTAACCAGTTCGCCAAACAGAAAGGTAACCAGGTTGTCGTTAATGGTTGTCCTTTCAGATTTTTAACATTCACCTGGACAGTAAGGATATTATACACTCAATGTATTGTCCCGAGGGAAACAGTTAGTTTTGTTTTCCCTGGAGTCCTAATGTTTCCCTAGACAAAGTCGAGAGAAACTAACTAGTTTACCGTGGGACCATACATTAAGTGCTTTGTTACATATTTAGACTTTCCCTTAAACAATCATGTGCTGTTGCATTCGGCGCGCGGGCAACTGCGCAATTGTATCCTGGTCGGGATAAATTTGAATTTGATCAAGGGTACGCGACCAAAAATCAACCATTCACAGTGCTCGTCTTGTTGAGTGAAAGTCTAGGTATATAACAAGAACATATGTACCTACTCTACAAGCTAAGGACTTTTTGAGCATGGTTTACCACTGAGCATCAACAATTTGCAATGTTTTTCACGATATTTAAGGAAAACATGATCATTTAGTGCATTTTTCGTTGCCCATACCAAACGGACCTTTTTTGCTATAGAGAAGCATACCACACTTTGCACAGTATGAGTCAGTAAATATTTCGTCACGACCCAACTGAAAATAGTTTTACAAGGCTACTTTTTAAATAGTCGCACAACTCATTTTTCATCATATTAAAGTTTGAGGTTGAGAGAGAGATTTGCAACGTTAAACTACTCGGAACATGTAATTTGGTCTGCAATGATCATCTGAACGTAAATTCATCGATTTGCTTGTTCTTCTAACTCCGAGTGCGATAAACTCAGCTAGTAAACTCAAATTTGATAAGAGCTGATAAATCTATGCGTCAATGCAAACGAACCTCTGGAACAGCAGTTTCTAAAATTTTCATTAAAAGCAATCGCAAGACTCACCAGCGTCCTTATATCTGGGTAGAAATCCGCAAACTGACGAAATCTGTCGCTGGTCTTAGCTAGGATATGTCAATGGCAGCTTTTCCTTACACCAGTCGTCTTGTGAAACGTGGTCGAGTTAGATCGTACATTTAAGCTTAAAAGATTTGTCAGCAGATACACAAGCGTAAATAAGTAATTTTTCACAGATATTTAGCTTGAAAACGGAAACGTAGCACTGAAGATTACGGGCAATCACGTACTAACACATGCAAGATCCACTGAACATTTGAGCATGAGAACAACACTCTGCTTTCGTAGCGAATAAAATAAACTATGCATCTTGGAGCGTTTAGCGAATATTTCAAGGCGTTTTAATAAATTATTGATGGCTTATTGTTTTGCGTGATTCGTGTGCTTGCAGCAGTAATTATCACCCCACTGGTGGTAGCTAAGCAGGATATGTGTTAAGATTTCCGCTAATCATCAGAAGCAGCTCCCAGTTAAATATACAAAATGTTTGTAATGGAGATTACGTCTGCTCTCATTCCTATGTACAAGAGAAGTCTTGCAAATTATCATTATTTTTTTTTAATCGTTTGGTACGAATCTATAAGAATATTGTTATGGTTTCTAGCGTCTATGCAAGTTAGAACCCTAACTTTTTACCACCATTATCATGCCATATTCTCAACTTCGAAAAATCTTCATTTTCATTGGTTTCTCCGGCTAAAAAAAAGCCTTGCAAATTTGCAGGGCGCGCAATTTGTGTCTTGTTCAGTGTTCAGCTATTCTTTTGTGGTCGATATGTTCTTCACTATTCTAAGGTTTAAAATTCAAACGGGTCTTGTTCAGGAGTGGAGTTCATGAAGGCACGCTGAGCTTAGATTAACTTTTAGCAAGTCCATAGTGTGACTCGTTATTCTCACTTTGGTAAAAGAATGACGAAAAACGAAACGGTCGCGAGAATCCAAAATATGATAGGTACTGGTAGGAATATTTTTGCCTGATTTTATCGATAGAGTTCTGCACAATCAACCTTTTTTGCGGCAAAATACTTTCATTTTCATGTCGTAGAGGTTTAGTAGCAATAACATGCTTTATAAATATTTATCGTAAGAAAAACATAAAAGAAGGCTTACGCTTATCCAGGGCTGTCTTATGTTCTCAGCAGCCCATCACCTCAGGCTCCGAACCGTCTCCTCTTCGGTGTTTTTGTTTCTGGTAGATGGGCTTAATCTCGTCCGAACATTCAAGTACCTCTTGGCCTTATGTTCAGTATGACTGGGTTCTGACGTTTTTTGTTATCCTCCGGGAGGGAACTTGGCCACGCCTCCTTGCCCCTTGCAAAATACAAATTCAATTGCGTCTCCTTATATCAATACATCTATATTCATTAAATTTTCAAACATAACAACTATTTTTACTAGGATAGTATGTTTAGTTTAGCTTTCATGAAAACAATCTTTGAGACTTTGAGGAAACCAACTCAGTGTACTCCTAGATCTATCCTTTGATCTTAAAATAAGGGGGCACAGAACCTTTCTTAACATGCCGTGTATAAGATTTAAGGAGACCGTACTAGACGCGGTATCGCTAACATCACAAATCGAAAGGTCTCTGAATGAGCCACATGCCTGAGATTTTGACAGCAAAAGGAATTATACTACGATACACATGTCTACATAGCACCCTGTGTTTTGATAGCATACTGCATTGCAACACCAGGCTCTGGTTTTGCGAGAGAAATAGGCGGGAATTTTGTCAGAGTCACCATTTTACTCCTGTCCCAGCGATGCAAACGTCGAAAATATTGGCTTTAATAGATAATTTTAATGTTTGCGTTTTAAAATTTCGAACATATCAGAAGTCCTTGCGCAGAGACTTACGTAACTTACATGGCCCAGGAAACAAAAAATCTGTCCTCCTATTATCAACGCCAGCGACTGAAGGGTATTGCGAGACTTCCCAGTTACGGCTAACCGCTATCTTAAATAAGCCCTTCAGCGATGTTGCTTCGTTCATAATAGGCAAAGCACAAATCGTAAATAATTCTTGCCACACAAGGCGTAATTATTTACTGTGATTACAAGCGTCGAGATTCCTTATCCTATCCGCAAATGGGTTTTGTTTTTGTTTTTTTTTTTTTAAAGAACGAACCGTAAACCGTTTAGCAAAGCTTACCTGACCTGAACTTTATACTCTGACGGTTGCCCAGCTTTACAGATCACGGTTAGCTTAAGTTGATATTTAGGCCTCATCTTTCAGCCGAAGACTGTTTGGCCTTTTTCCATACTTAGACACTGACATACAAGATAAAAAAAAAAAAACATCACCTCTAACACCCTCCTCTATAATTGTTCTAAGTCAAACAATCACTCTTTCATCATGTTTGCATCAAATGATCCTTTTTGGTATGCCATTAAATTGAATTGTTGCTGCAATATAACTGGTCCTCAGAAGAATTAACGGTTCAAATGTCGTAAGTGTTACCACTACATGTTATAAAAGGTTACAATTAGTTGGGTAATGTTTAAGGTGTTTTTAACTTAAATAAACACCAAATAGAATGCTACGTTTGTGAAAAAAAGTAAGGATTATTTCCCAGCTTCGTGAATCTCAAATCTGTCTGGCTTTTAGAACCGAGATAAACTTGAGAAAGCTGGGAAGAGGTTTTCTGAGTTGACAAAATGCGTACGCTCTGTCTTCTCGAATTTAACCTATCCATTGGCTTCTCAGCGTTTTCTTTTTTGAGAATTTTCTTTTTTTCGATATGTCACGCAATCCTAGCCACTAAAGGAAATGGTACCTGCCCCACACCCAATTATGGAAATCTTGGCATCCAAGGATTCTAGAGGACCATTTTGTGGTTATCTCCCCTTCATAACTTCCGCTGATATCTACGACATATCCATGTGGAAGTTCCTGCCTCGCTAAAATATTGTTTTTCTTAATCACTATATTTCATATTCTTTTTGTTTATAAAATCCCAAGCTGATTTTAGGCCGGATTGATTTTAAACCACATGGCACCATCAAACAGATCTAGGTAACAGGTGCATTACGAAAAGGACTGAGAAACGCACGTTGGCGTGTGAAGTGAATCGGGAAGGATAAGATGGGATTTTTACCAGACGATCCATTCTCACACGTTTTTGATCTTGGTTACTCAGTATATAATGATATTTTTTTTAAAGATGAAGGAAAATATTCAAAATGTACTCAAATTCATTGAAATTATCTTTCTTTAAATTAAGGTTAGCACAGACGCAACGTGGTAAGCTTTATATCACTCAAATGAGTCTAAGCTGATCAGGATGGGATGCGATTGCAAAGGAGTTTCCGAGACACACTTAGAACACTTTTTATGCACGTGAATTTTGTTTTTCCATACCTCTCAAAAAACGTTCTTAAAAAGCTGAATATTTTGTTGGTCAATGGCTCTTGATTGATTCAAGTTTATTTTAACCGGCCGAAGGCTATAAAGGACTTTGCCTTTGTTGTCTTGCTATCTTTCAAACTTATTGCACTGGACGAGAGCCAGATGTAAATGAATTAAAGCAGTGACAGAAGATAGCTTCTAAATAATTTCCATTGTTCACCAGATTATTCCTCTCTTATTATTAGTGATAAGAAAGCCGACATAACCGCGAGGGAGAATTCGAAGAGAGATTCAAGGTTTACTGTAATTACCTAAATGCTTATCCTGGTCTTAGTGCAGCTTCGGGTCACGCTAACTCCCACACTCCCCGGCCCGGGTGAACAACCTCTACACTCGTTGCCCATTCTTTTTTTTTTTTTTTTTTTTTTTTTTATCCAAGAGGAAAGATTTAGGATAGACTAGCTCAGCTCAAAGAAAATGGATACGACCAAAGACTAACGAATTCTTATATTACCATTGAGATCGCAATTTATTATCTAATTGCATGAAGTAGAGTACAAATAACGCGCCAACAGAGTATAAGTATCCTTCGATATTGTACAGTAGGTTATTTTGTATTGTGAAAAAACCTGTTTGACCAGTCGGCTGCGCACCTTACTCTTATCCATCCGCTTTGCTTTTCCTACCTTGCGAGAAATGAGCAGAAACACAAGTCAGGAAAAAAAAAACAGGGGGATAATAATTAATTTATTACACGATTTGGTGTATAGTATTGCTTAGTATTTTTACACATTGTTTGTATTTTGAAAATACGACACAACTCGCAAAAACTGAGCTCAGCGATACTACACACCAAAAAGTCTAATAAGATATATGTACTAAAACAACATAGTAATTTTATCTCCAATGGCCCTAACTTTCACCCCCTCTCGCCCCCATATTATGGCGCCCCCCTTTCCCCCCTATATATGGTCGCACCCCCTCCCCCCTTTCCCCCCTATATATGGTCGCATCCCCTCCTCCCTTTATAATGTCGCACCTTGTCTCTTCCTTCTACTTTCCTTTAATGGTGGAAGGTAGGTATAGTAGTCAAGTGCCGTTTGCTAGAAATTTACTTCAGTTTTTCTCCTTAGAAGTGACGACGTGAATTTTACGTGTCCAATAATGTTGCCGCAGATTAGTAAGTAGTTAAACTGAATTACGTGATGAACGTAATACGTCATTAAATATTGAATGTCATCAACCCTCTTCCTCATTCCGGTTTCACCGAGCACTTTCTTTGCAGCCTGGGTCTCTTATGAGTGCTTTGAAGACATATTTCGGCACCCAATATTTTGCCAAGGCGGCGAGATTTATTTTTAATAAGACTTCTCAAACAATTGTTCATAAGGTGATCATCCAACCAAGACACGCCAATTTCGTGACGTGCATGTGGTTTAAAACCTTGGTGAAAGACTGGAATGAAGCGCTATCCATGAGTTTCACATAATATCAAACTTTTGATAAAGCATCAAACTCTAGTGAACTCATTTCTTAATTTGAACATTAATAACACGTATTTGAATATTTAAAACAAAGACACCAACATGAACAAACAACCTTTATTAACAACCTCTCTAATAACAAATAATAAGACATTTTCTAAAGAAAACATCATCAACTTCGTCGTTCACTTGTTTATGTTCATATTTATTTTACAGTTCATAAAGTAAGCAGATGCCATAAACTGATCACAAGAACTCTTCAAATTACCAATTTCAACATGGCCTCTTCGGTCATCGGCTGATTTCAGGTGCCGAAAACGTGATAAATCGCAGAAGAGAGTGAAGAATTCAAAATGAAACCTTGAATTTATAATTATTTACAGCATTGTGATAACATTGCTCACACCCTTTCTGTAAAAACACAAATCACCATAACAATACAATTTTTTGTAAAAACAAATTTGCCGACAACGTGAAAAATTCGTGAATATTTCCATTATCTTTTATTCCTGAGGCGCGACTGAGAAGCTAGTCCGGTTTTATCAGGATTTCCAGGATTTCCTCGTGTTTGAACACCCTGATGAAACCCTTGCACTCGTTTTGAAATAGTACATGAAGGAACTCTGACTTGTGTTCTGATTTCCGGATTTACGCAATCTACTCATACAATTTGTAAAAGGTACGTAAGAAGCAAGTAGGTTCTCGACTTTTCATTATCTTCCCTAGTTACGACTACGTCAAAGCAAGTGTCCTGCAGAGAGGGACTTTATGCAAAAAGAGTCTCGCCTGTTCAAGCGAAGTCATGATTCTTATCAGCATTTTTGGTCACGTGATTCAGGAATCGCGACGTTGTTGAAGGAAAATGTTTCGGTCAAAGAGGAGGGGAAATAGGGCAACAAGCATCCTACTTGCATTTGGGGGCATGCAAGTTTGTATGATTATTGCAGTCGACCTCTTGTTACAAAAAAAAACCCGCACGTACTCCAACCCTTGCGCAAACTTAAATCGATTTCCCCTGAATTTGCGTAACGTGAAACTTTACTTAAGGGGATTTTGGTTGAAATTAGTGCGGGTGTTTGAACCTCCCACTGGTATTACCTTGAGGCCTGGGTGAGGCGCAACCGATTCTGGCCGCCAATCCATCGCACATTATTCTAGTTTAGTTGAGAAGCTGTGCTTGTGAAATTAAGAATGAATTAGTTGTGGTACTAGTAAATTTTTGTTTTGAGCCAACGAAAATAACAAAAAGAGGGCTACGAATAAGAACACGGAGTAATAGTCTAACATGACACTTAAGCAGTGAATTATAGTAAATGGCTCCTAGGACGGACTTGGGACGAAAGAAGAGGTTGCCGGTGAAAAAAAGCTTCCTACTTGCATTTGGGGGCATGCAAGGTTGTTTAATTGTTACAGTTGACTTCTTGTTACTAAAAACGCGCGTATACTCCAACCCTTGCGCAAACTGAAACCAAAATCGATTTTCCCTGAATTTGGATAATGTACAACTTTACTTAAGTGGATTTTTGGTCGAAATTAGCGCGGGTGTTTGAACCTCCCGCAAACTTGAAGCATTTTCCGTTCTCCTGCAAGACACTTTTAAAATGATTCTACCGCCCTCGATAATTGGAACCATATTAGTCAATGCGAGACCGATCGACACAAACTTTCTCTTTAAATCAACTTTGAATGGGAGTCAGGAATTTCTTCAAGTTCCTTTTTCATTTGTGTTCATTGTTTAGCGGGGCTAAAAATGTGAACTGTTCTGAAACAATCTTATTATTTCCAATTAGTGTGTCAAAAATTCGAATAATAATTCAATTATCGCTAAGAATAGACAGAATATGATTAATGGGATACTCCTGAATGTAGAGAACCACTAATCGCTTACTAGACTAGTTCCTCACTAATGATGCAGTTTGAGCCGACTGTGATGTTGACCTCATATTGATTTAGAAAGCCATCATTTGAGAACCAATCGAGTACTTGAAAATGTTTGAAAACCTTTCGATACTTTGTAACAGACAAGAAACACGATGCTCATAAGGCATACATTATTCGCGTTCTGTTTCATAGGCGTAGACAGGCTATGACGCGACATGACGCGACATGTTTGGTTTTGGAAGCATGGCAAGGTTTGCCTTGCTTGTTTTTCTATTAAGTGCGAGTCTTACGTACCGTAGCGTCCCTCAAGCCCCAGATGGCCTATTGTGTTGAGCATTTCCAATACGCTGAAATAAGTTTCCCTGATACGAAGGGACGCTCGTCGCTAAAAACGGACGCTCTCAGATACCAATCAGAATTTACCTTTTCCCGCGTTCAGTAACCATGATGCATTGCACCTTTTTTTAATGGGCATCTTCAATGCCTGTATTTATCTAAGCCAAGTTAATACCTAACCAAATGTATGGAGAGCACCAGGGAGAATATACATGCTGGTGTTAAGGTGTAAACGGTCAGTTGTTTTATAGTGGACTCTTGTCGAGCATTTGTTGATGTAACCGCGGATGGCGAACACCACATATGAATTACTCTCTTTATGTTGCAAATTGATCAAATGTAACCCTCGCATGAATACAGAATGAGTCAGTGACATTTTATTCCAGTGTTGTCATTCATTTTTTTTTTTATTCGACAGTTTACACGTGCTGTATTTAGGCCCCAAAAGTGGGGTTACCGAATAAAAGAAAGCCACTCTCATTTCATAAGCGTCGGGATCTGTATGCTTTCAGGTTATAAATAAACTTTCAAATGGGAATAATACGAAAGTGAATACTGTGATAATTACTCTGGACACATTGAGAGCTCCTGACTTTGGCCAGTCGTCACTCTTGCCTTACCAGCAATGTGGTTAGTGTTTGTTTCAATTCTTCTGTTACCGTTTGACCGTTACGAAAGGCAAGCGCGGATTAAGTAGCGCCGCTGAAACCGAATTAAGGTATTGCAGGCGATGGCTAGTGGGCCGTTTTATCCAGTCGCATATTACGAAGAACTAGCATATTAAAACCTTTCCAGGCTTTTTATACACCAGAACATTTTATTTCGGACTTGAATCCGCTGGCTTCATCGCGTACGAGCCCACGTTCTTCGTGGCGCTTACGGTGCTCTGTTCTGTTTGAATGAGTTCTTGAAGGTTCACTGTGAACAACAAGACCGTCCAATGGCGGATCCTCTAATTTCGTGCATTTCTGATTTCGTGCATTTCTCACGCGCGATGAATCACATTTCACACGCGATGAATCACACTTCTCGTGCGACAATGCACTCTTCATGTGTGTCCTTGATTGTTGCTCAGTGTGAGAAAGTCTGTCATTCGGACAGTCAACATAAATGTTAAAACTTACATTCCGTATCTCTTCTTTCACTTTTTTCGGCGCGTATAATTGCGTCGGTGAGTCCTTTTTTATTACGTCGTTGGCTGTTGGGTTCTTATCTAGTGTATCATTGGCCCATTGTTGACGAGCGTGATGCTTTCTTGTCATGAAATAGCACCATACAATTGTTCCAATTAAAAGTATAAGCACGGCGATTGGAACTCCAATTAAAGCGGCCAGTGGAACTTCCTCTATATATATTTCTTTATCTTCTTGTGGTGCTGGAGATTTCCTCCCCATGCCACCAAAGACTACTTCTTCATCTGCAAGAAATTTAAAAATCATCGTTTTTTTTCCTCTATCTGAGAACAAAGCACGCCATTTAATACCTTCCACGGAAAGTGATCAGGTGTCAATCGAGGGCAGTTCGTTAGAGTGCCGTAAAACCGAATCATACTAGTCACAACGGCCAATCAAAATTAAGGAAAATATGAGTCAATAACAACTCTTCGTAAACACAAGCAAACATTGTAAAGCGGGAAAACGCGAGTGACCAACTCGCTACAGGTTTGAATCTTACATCTTATTAGTTTTTAGAGAGCGGTGCGAGTTTTCTCTATCAATCACAGAGCAAAAGAAGACTGGTATCGCGAATTAGTTTGGAAACTCCATTGGAATCACCTTGAGGCCTGGGGAGGCGCAATCGATTCCGGCCGCCAATCCATCGCACATTATTCTAGTACAGTTGAGAAGCTGTTCTTGTGAATTTAGAATAAATTAGTAGTGGTTCTTACAAATATTTGTTTTGAGCCAAATAACAAAAAAGAGGGCTATGAATGGGAACATGGAGTAATGTCTGACATGATACTTAGGGGGTGAATTACGGTAAATAGCTCCGAAGGCAGACTTGAGATGAAGGAAGAGGTTGCCGGGAATGAATGTTGTGTTTTTTCAGTATTCATTGAGACGAATGCCAATGACTGAAGTGAAATGGTACAGATAACAAAATATAACTACAATTTTCTATAAACCTACCGTCGTGTGTCTTGATAGTTAGAAACACGTTATGGGATACATAACCAGCGGAATTCCCCACCATGCATGTGTACCTGGCTTCATCCGCCAAAGTGACATTTCTGACAATAAAACGATGAGTGTAAAGTTTACGGTTACCCGTGTGCTGCTTGGCAGTCTCGCGTATCTCTTGGTACTTTGACTTTGTAAAGTCAACAAAGTCAAATGGATCGGTGCCGTTCGAAACATTGCTGGGTTGTTTCCATTTGAGAAGGTGAAAATCAGGATGACTCCTAGCTACTGCAGAGCACACAAACTTGACGTCTTCACCTTCCATAGCTGTTTCGTTCTTCAGAAAGTGCCTTAAAATCTTTGGTTTCCTTTCGGGAGGAATATTAATTCCATTCTCTGATTAAGGGAAGTAAAATATGAAAAGAAAAGTTACGATGTGTTCCTCTTTGATTTACTCAGTACTCATATAGTTGAAGGTTACTCTTTCGTTCAGGTCTTAAAACTAAAGCAGCTGCGTCACAATGTGGTAGAAAGTCTCTCCGGAGGACAAAGCCGTTACTACGGAAGGTGTTTCTGATGGTGGCGTCTGTGATCCTTCCCTTTTGATTAACTGATTCTTACTCTTTCAATCTCAAATTGTGAGATCAGAGAAGCAATGCTGCATCATCTTTATCATTAGTAACAAATAATTTCCTATGGATAAGTCCTGAGCTGTGATTAAGTTTGTCCTTTTTTCTGTGTCTAGTCAGCGACCGATCAATTGATGAAACCCAGCTAATTTCGTAACGACAGCGGCACTTTCTAAGCCCGGATAATCGCTTATCTAAGAGGCCCAGATGTGAAGAGTTGCAAAGAGAGGTATGGGTGAACCCGTTTCCTAACACTTAGTTGGTAAGGTAAGTGTGCGTTTACTTCTTAGCCTAGACTATGCATGGCACCAGGATTTGTTCCCCATCTCTTAAAAATGAAACAAACCATCGGTGTGAAATTTGCGACATAGATAAAATTATCTTTCCCAGTCTCTGAAGTGTACTTAAACACTAATCTGGCGTAGAAAAATTATCTTACCAACAACTGTGACAATAAATGTCTTTTCGATTTTACCATATGCATTCTGCACAGTGCAAGAGTAAGTTCCAGCGTCATCATTGGTCAATGCCTTAAAGCCTAACACCCAGCCTTTTGCCTTCAGGTGCGACCGGTGAGTGCGGCTCAAAGGCTTGTTATTCTTTACCCACGTGACATTTAGGGGAACCGCTCCTGTTGCGTGACATTTGAGTCTAATATGGTGACCTTTGACGTATTCTAGAAAGCGAACGCGACTTTTGGGGGGACCCTTGAACTTTGGTGGGTACTCTGCAAAAGACACCGCCAACGTTATTTGGTTTCAATTTCTTTCAGTCAGAAAGGAAAAAAAATAACGCATGTTATGTAGATGCCTTAGAGTCAAGACACTAGATTTCTACGAGCAGGCAAGTGAATTTGACGAACTGTTGTTAATGATATTTTGGTCATACCGACATTTATGGGTCGAGTTTCTAGCTTAGAGGAGTGAGACTGAGAGGCCGAATTATTTTCTCAGCCCTTGACAGATTTCTTTGCTGGTAGTAGTGATAATGATAATGATGATAATTTTCCACATATGTTATAGATATTTTGTGGCAAATTTTAGTGCCAATCACACTTAGTTATCAATGGGTTCACTGGGGTACCCAGTCGTTTCGTGCCCACGATCATTTAGTACCCGGTCGCTTCGCACCCAAATTCAGTCGGTTCGTTGGTAATGAATCCATTTATTCTTTTATTGTTTTCATACCATAAAATACTTAACTTGCAAAACATACTTTATTAGCATGAGTACGAAACGACTCAAATGACTTGGTACGAATCGACTTCGGTGGGTACGAAACTACTGTAAATGTCAGTGGCAGCTGTTGCATTAAAGTGTTAAGAGTAAATTACATTGGAATAAAAAGATGGGATGGTTTCATCAACTGAGTAGATAATGAAAAATTGGCCACCGAAGAGTTTCTAAAGCTGACGTTTCGGGCGTTAGCCCTTAGTCAGACTGATGTAACTCTTTTAAGCTAAAAACAAACTCATCAATGTCGGTACTACCACGATATCAGTAGCCACATAAAATTCCATGGTCTGCTTGCAGAAATCTGGTCTGCCATATTGGAATAAGAATGGATACATAACGGAGAAGAATTAAGTGAATGGCAAAGGAAAACTGGGAAGCAAATTGTTGGGTCTTTTGATGAGCGAAATGAATGGGCAAAGATTTAATTTTTTTTAGGATATTATAACTTTTAATAATTGCTAAGAAAAAGCCAGGCTTGAGCTGATGGTGACAACGATACAGTAGGGAATATGAGAGTGATTAAGAAAATAACAATGAATGTATTGGTACAAATGAATGAAAATTTAACACAAACCCATTAATGGTATTTTAGAAGGTATTCTCGGTCGGTCGGTTGTACTTTTAATGGACGGCTCTCTAGCAGTGATGCTTGGCACTGTTGGAAGAATAATGATACGGCGGTCAGACGATCAATGAAATTTTTCTTTCCAGGAAGGTCTGCGCTATGACACGTGGTATTGGTTGGTTTAACTCTAATATATAACTGAGACGTTGTTGGAAAAAAAAATGAACCAAAACTAAAACAACTTGTCTCTAAGACTGAATATTTTAGGTATGGAATTACAGGAGATATCTCATTTCATGTCAGTATAAGGGGAGTTGGCACTTAACCCAGCCACAGCCTGAGGGCTGATGCTACAAGTGCTATTTAATGAAACGCTAAGAACTCTTGAGATCGAAAAACTTTTAAAGTCTTAAACGAAATTATTACTGCTCGTGTTACCTGATGTGATCGGGGTAGGACTGGGTGTCTCTTTTTTTGTGATGATACTTCTGTTTGATTCTGTATAATTGAAGAAAACGTTTATTTTTAAACTAGTTGTGGTAAAAAATTAGTGACATGTATTCGATTAAAAGAGTTGGAGATAGTTTTTTAGTTCAAGGCGTATTCATATTATAGCTAAAAATAGCGCATCAATCCCTGAGCTTCTCATAGAAAAATTTACCTGTATAATTTTAGAAAAGTAATTGATTAAAGGACAGGCGAGAGACAGACCAACTGATTGACCAACAGACTAACTGAACAAACGAATTCCTTCTCAAGGGACTGACAGAAACAATACAGACAGCATGAACAGACAGAAATACATAGCTAAGTAGAAAAACGGTATTCTCAAAACGAGCTGATATAAGGAATGTGCAAAGTGGGTCCTTTCTAGTGTGGGATTCCTCAAATGCACGATCCGGTCCTATTTTACTTTGTTTTCTGAGTACTTTTGACAGTGAGGAATTGCGTGCAATTTCAAAATTTATAATTGATGTGGAATCTATCTTCTTTCCCTTACCTCTGACTACGAGTCGGATTTCTTGTCTGGTCACCCCAAAAGAATTGTGAGCGATACAGGCATACAACCCCTCGTCCGAAGGCTGCACCTTTTTTATTTTCAAATATTCGAGCCTCGTCCTAAAACGCGGAAACTTTTTGGTGATGACCATACCCTCAGGAAGCCTTTGCCACGCTGTTAAGGTCCTGTTCTCGGGGGGATCCTTTGTTCCGGAGAACTTGCAACGTAATTTGACGTTTCGTCCTTCATGGACCGTGTACAATGGCTTTACTGGTGCAAGAAGTACAGGGGGGTCTGATAAACAAAATTAATGAAAACAGTTCCAGTTTAAATTCCTTGACTTGGGCAACTGAAAGTGTAGAAACGGTAGTCTGAAGTAATAACAATACAGCTTGGATTATTTTTACTGTGTTTAATGGAAAAAGACTACGCTCAAGAATTCGTGGTTCAGAACATGTTCACCTCGTCCACACTGCCTGTCTAAAGGTCATTGTTTATGTTCAGTTTGGAGTTGCATGACCACACTTTAGGCTTTCCAAGCATTCGTCTCGTGACTAATTATGTTTTACATAAATCTAAAGATTTTACATTTTTAAATCGATTATAGCCCTTGTTCATCAAGTTTATGACCTATAGAGCTAATTGCTTTCGAACAAGTAAATTGCTCCCATGTCTGCTAGTTCATTATGCAAAATTATCCCACGTTTTCGACTTGATCACAACCGAACCTACTCCTAATTTTGCTCCGGTGAGCGTGAGCTTGAGTTTTTTTTGTCACATACCGACTTATCCAACTGTTCTCGCGCTTAGAAAAGTCTCACGTGATATGAGCTTCATGCGATTTACCAAAATTCAATGACCTTTACAGGCCACACACTTAGAGAGGTTCTGTCTTTTTCTGTCGCCTCTCTTTCAGCAACCATATCAGTTACTCTATGTGTTGTTCTTTTAGCCTCCAAGAATGCTTAGGGTACTCTTAAACAACAATTATGGCTTGTAAGTGCAAAGAACCCTCAGAAAAGTAGACTCCTAAGCTTTGCTGAACAGCATTTATCAACAACGTTTCAATCTTCTTTTGTTAAACATAAATATTTGGAATTCTCGCAAAGAAAATGCTTCCCATATGTTACGGAAACTACATTTTAACCAGCAGGGGGCGGTTATTCCCTCGGGCTACAGTCAATCATGAGTGAAAAAAAAAATTAAAAAATTAAAAAAAAACTCAGTTGGAATACTTAGTTAATGAAAAACAAGTCCAGCGTGGATTCATTCCATTTGATCAGATCAGTGGATTATCCCCAAGAGAGCCGCGTGTTATGAATCGTCTGCGGGGATTTTAAAATCTTATTTTAATGTCGACCTTAAGCTGAGTTGAAAAGGTAAACGAAGTCGCTGCTTTGAACCTGAAACAGGTGTCGAAGAAGCTGCTTTTAAGGGCAAAAAAATATACGTTTGGCAACAAGCACTTGCACTCAAAATATTATTTCGTGACTCAGGAATGTGATGAGTGAGTCTATTTTCGATCGTATTTCTAAGAGTTTTAGCTCGGTCTCAATTTTTGGTTTTGATCATTATGCATGCTTCACTTGATAAAAGAAGCATTTTACCTTTTGTTGAAATATTTATTAGTGGGACACAGCATGTGATAAAAGCCGAGAAAAGGGTTTTCATCTTGAGTACAAAAACAGCTGTAGCATAAATGATACTTCAAACAATCGCACATTGTTCTTGCTCAAAAGCCGTCCGTCCTGTATAGATACGCCATGCAGAGTTGTACCACACGGAAAGCCTAACAAGATGACAAAAACCCTAGAGCGCCCTCGACTACACACGTTTAGGTTCCTCAGAGCTAAAAAAAAGAATGATGCATCGGTGCGATGAGAAATAAGATAATTTGAACCAATAAATGACCTGATAGATTAGCTAAAAAGGCTTTTTCTGGCGTTTGTTATGATTCACCTCACCGATTCAAATGTAAACAATCAAATGAAAAGCTAACGAGCCAAATCTTTCTGAACACAACAGGTCTATGGACGAAAATAACTTTTATAAATATTATGATGTGAAAATTAAACCAAGGTATATCGTCCACTACACCTTTGTGTGAGGGGTAATCAGAGTTAATTAAATTAGAGACTTCTTTTGTCGATAGATTGTGAGTTTTCTCTCGCGAGAATTCGACGCTTTGTACAATTTTTCTCTCCTGAAAGCAACACCTGTTTCAAGCACACTTCACAATAACTGAACCGTTAGTAGCAGCAGTTTCGAGTTAATCTTTTGTTCAATTGATACTCAAGCGGTATTCAAGCGACCTACAAGAAGCTATTAAGATGTAACAATGGTCTCAATTTGGCCTTAACGCCCACTTGGTACCTCTTGCGATACGAAATGAGTTCCATAACAATTAGCAATCAACCTTTAACGTCCAAGGTGTTAATTGGATTCGCTGTACAGTACTAGCTTACTATTTCTAAACTCTCAGTTTCTTTCCCTTCCTCTGCCTCATTCCTTTTCCTAGGTAATTTCTTGTTGATCAGGAGAAACGACAAGTGCTGACTTAACACGTTATATCTTTACATCAATGTCTTATCGCCCGCTCATTGAACAAATTGGTCTTATCAGTCATATATCGAATCTTATGCAGAGTATTCTCAAGAAAAGGGGTAAGAACAATCAAATCCGCAGAGAGTTAGTTTCAGTACATGGTTGAAACCTCATAAATCATAATTTTAGTGTTTTCTTGAAGGAGATGTCGTTTGAAGTAGCCATCGAGGAAACAGACACTAAGCAGAGCTAGTTGAAGTTAGTGAATACCATTGTGTTATCTGCTCTCCAATTTCGGCACTAATTAACAGGGTTCCGAGCTGTCCTAACATGAAGAGACAGCTTTGACCACGTGTTTCCGATTTTTTGTTTATTTTAAAGTAAAATCTCTCTTAACTTGGAGTTTTCAGCGCACGAACTACGCACAAAGACGCAGCTTCCCTTAGGCAAAGGCACGAGGCCGAGTAATTGATTGAATTTAATCGCTTTTCAAACAATTTATCTCATCGCACTTTAATTTCCCCGAGACCTATCAAGCATTTTATAAGTGAAATGATTAATAAGTTACATAGGAATCCAGTTAAAAATTGAGTCAAAGTTGTGTTTATACAGAAATTGAAAGCCTATTTGCATGATGCTTGCGCCTTCGTCCCTCACACTTACAGCTTATCATAACACACCCTATACTCTAAACCAATCCAAATGAACATACCTTTGCAGTGAACAACCACAAACAGGGATAGAATGAATTCCAAGGAAACCGTTTTGGTATAACACATTCTTCAGCCAAGGGCCTTTCCGTTCCTGAACAAGCACAGCTGCGCGCAGCGCTTCTCCTGCGTCCAAACTCTGTCAAAGAAAATAACAAAGAGGCACGGCGCAAGGTTAATAAATTTCAGTATGCATAAATGCATTAAGATATCGATTGCCATGCACACTGACCTTGCATGTAAGCTAACCACTTACAGCAAGAGGTATTCAACAGTTGCCTTTTCATCAGAAGGGGGCTTAGACAGAAAAGTCTTGTTTTTATGCCAGAACTCGACAGGATAGAAATTTCGAATGACGCTCCTAAAAGCACGGATCAAGTTTTATGATTCATTACTACACTTTTACACCAAAACCACCTGGATTCGAATAATCGAACCTCTTTCCTCTGTCGTTTTCCCAATGACTATTTTTTTTCTCGATAGCTCGTCATAAACAGTGATGGATGAGCGGTGATTTTGGATTACAAATAAAACTTAAGGAATTATGCCGATCGCGCCGAGTTACCAACTTGATTTTGGTGAAGGAAGAGAAATTTAAAACCTCCAGGTCAAACACTGTTGGTGATTCTTATGTACACTTAGCTCTCAAAACACCACTGGAAATAATCCTGTTTGGTCAAAGAAGATATCTTTTTTCGGAAATAGCTCAGAATTATTTCTGTTGTAGGTCCGCTATAATGGTTCTCAGACGACAAGTGTCCGATTCGCTGTGAAATTAGTAGTGCCATCGATAATGTAGATTCAGCTGGTAGATTGAGGAAATTCAACTCGATATAAACCAAATTCAAATGTAATCCAAGGATACCGCGTAGGCCAAAGTAATAAATCATCTTAACTCGCGCTTTCATCATGGCCTAATAGGTCACAGTTGTGAAACCAAAACTGTGCGGTGTGGCTTGGAAACCGAATAACCACTCCATAAGATAGAATTAGTCCGCCAAACAATCAGCGAAAAGCTACGGCCAGTACTTTGCGTTTTTTGCGTTCGGAATTAAGTACATTTCGTAATGGTTAGAACACGTGTAAATTGTGACGCTCAGGTGTCGCCGGTTAATAAACTCCTGGTCATCAATCATTTCACATTACTCTGCCACTTTTGAAGAAAGCTCTCACATACAAATGAAAAATGTCCTGTTGAAATTTTCGCTCCAATAAGTCATGCTTAACACTCACTTCCAGTCACAACATACATTCACCCTGCAGCGACAAACAGGAATAAGAAATCCGCAAACCAACGTTGGAAGTCTGCTTTAGAAAGAAAGACGAATTTACGACAACCTGTGCTTCCCAGACAAATTCGAGCAGTTGGCTGCTGGTATTTCAATCCTGTGTTTGACCCGAGAGCACCGCCTACAGGACGGAAATCCGAACAAGTCGCACACCATCAATACTTACGCAGTGTTAGAAGCCTGAACGATCGCCAGCAAGAATATTTGTGATCCTTTCAGTTCGTAAAATTAAGTGGATAGTTCAGGTCACCTAAGATTTCACTGACCAGTAGCGGAGAATTCATTTCACTCGAGGCAAAGCTCGGCGCACGCCAATCACTCGGACAATTACTGCCTGTCAAGTCACCGATTACACCACAAAGATAACCTATTGTTTCTAAACAGTTCCCAGCTCAAGTGTAAAGGCAGCCTTTACGCAAGCTGTTTTCCTTTCCTTGACAACTCTGTCTTTGCGTTCTTGGCTAGCACTTCTAAACAAACAAGCCGCTCAACGAAGAATGCTTGGATTACAGAGAACGAAGGCGATCAGTTAAGCCATTCTCGTGCATTCGCGACCACATATCGCGCGGCTTAAATGTCACATAGACAGCGGAAGCTGCTGTATAGAACTTCACAAAGCCACAGCCTTCTTGCTATCGCCAGTTTGGGTCTGGAGGTCAGATCAGATGCTGTTCGGATGATGTGGCGAAAGTGAATTACATAAAGAAGAGATCGATAAGGAAAGTGTCGATCTGCCGGATTAACGTCTCTGCAACTTTCCACAAGGCGATCGATGCGTCAAAACGTAAAATGAGCGATTGTTGAATGAAATCCAATACGCGACAACCTCTCTGTCCGTGTATACACAAATATTTGATTTGAATTAGAAAATACTTACACATTCGGCAGCCAATCAGCGGCAGCTGAAACCGGGCGCGAATTAATTAACTTAATTGCACATGTCTATAAAGGACAAATCGCTTCCACTGACGTGTACCGCTTGCTCACCTCGCGACTCGGAGATTAACATCGAGATTTTTATCACGATACATTTGAAGATTCCTTCGATATTTTCATCGCTGTTTCAAAACTAGCGTGCGAGCTCGCACCAGCGTAGAAAGAAGATGCATTAACACATTTCGACGGCCGAGTAATAGTTTCGGATATTATTACTTTTGTTTTCAAACGAAATTTGTTTATGTCAGGGTGGATTTCAACCAGTGATTTAATTACAAAAGAAATAATGTCTACGCGACTTTCTTTTATGTGACATAATGAAATAAAGCGGCTTCAGTTAACTTTATTATTGCCGTTTGACTTAACCATTTTTTCAGACGTTGTGCAAACTGGGAGTAAATTCACTGCCATATTTCTGTGGAAAATCGGCCTTGGCGGTAGAAATGTAATCTTTTGTTATTCATCTTTCATCGGGGAATGGATGAACGTAAAGAAAGCAACAAAGACATAACTGTGATTAAAAATTAAGAACAAACGAGAATCTTTTCATCAAAATCAAATCGTTTGGCGAATAACTTCTTCAACGTTTTCGGTGAGAGTTCAAACGTTGTTAAGGTAACGTTAAAAAAAATGGAAAGATTTATTTAGTTATTTTTGGTATGTATTTTTCTAAAAGGAATTTAAAGATCAGTAGTAAATCGATCAGAAATAACTGCTTGGTCATATTACGGCCAGCAGGTGACCAAACAGCAGGGGGCAGTTGAAATATTATTTCAATGAATGTATGAATCTTAAAAGGTATGGCCAAAATTCGATTTTGCCTCCTCCGTTCAAAGTTAAAAATTGAAAACAATGATTTCCATACCGTTAACAAAGATATCACGAAAGCATCTCGCTCAAACGGGAATGGAAGATCTGCATGGGGGTTCAATTGCTGATGGTCTCCCGTTGGGAGCACACTTTTAAAATGCTAAGCTGATTCTTAGTTCGTCATATAAAGAGAGGCGTTTTCTTTTCTACTTTGTGATATTTGCCTGATGTGTCTTATCTCAGTGAATGGTGCGTGATTACGGCCAACCACACGCTGGGTCACATCTGAAGGGATCCCATCAAAAATATCGCTAAAAATGGTTCTTAATCAAACAATTCAGGCAGCTAAGAAATGACAGGATCAGTTTAATGACAAGCCCGGAGATAAAGTAGCATATGTTAGACCTGATACAGATATTACTTGACAAGTGAGTCCGAATATTGCTTGAATACTGTCACAAAATCAGAGTGTCAGGTCAAATCAGAAGCGTTAATTATTGGGACAAAAAAATTGCGACAGTTTCTAAAGAAAGGAAGCGACAAAAATTAATTATCATTAAAAATCATCCGCTTTATGCATTTTATGTTTGGCTTTGACCGGTTTTTATTTTTCAGTCAAGCTTTTCTTTATTAAAATCTCCTAGATAGAAAAAGATGTGATTTGAAAACATGATTTCTCGCTTCTGATAACTTACATCAGTGTGTTTTACGTAAGAAATGTGATACATATAATGCGGAGACCAGAAAGGAAAAGCAATGGAAGCGTTTTACCCGCTGAGAAATAAATATATGAACGCAGACGCATCACGAGTCAGTAATGTATTCGGTTCGTGATCGCAAATTGGAAATAAATAATCGAAAAGGTAGAAAAGGAGAATCTGAGCATTCCTTCAAACTCGTTCCAACGTTTTTCGATGAAAACATTGCGGAAGTGGCTTTACTCGAACTTATTTAAAACAAAATTCCTTCGAATTTTCAATGAACTCAGTTTGTTTTCATCACTGCGAAGATCGCTTCCACATTCATGTGTGTTTTATACTGAGAAATTTAATCTCCACCTTGTCCTCTGCTCAAATTAAATTGATATGAGCCATTCATTCGTTTTAATAAAACAAATATTGAATTTGGGAAGCATTCTGTCATATCTTTGGTTAGTGCCTTCATCATTTATCAATCAATTTGTCAATGGCACCACAGTATCTGTTGAATCTAGTTGTGGCCTTTTGCCATCAAATTTACATTTCAGCAACTTTCTGCAAATAAATTTGAGCAGGCCAGGCGATATTGTTCTTCGTATCCTGAAAGCCATTTCATTCTCAAAAAATAATTCCCACGATTAATTTAACAAAAAAAATTTCAACTTTGCTGATAATGAATTTGTTCTATCTTTTCCCTTACATTTATACGATGATAGAACTCAGTAAACAATATTCCAAATGGGTGTCGTTAAACACCGGTGAAATGAGCATTCCTCGGGCGGTAAACTAATTTCAGTGAATAGTTTTAAGAAGTGAACATAATTCTAAAAATATAACATTACTTGAAAGAGAATCTGACCATACCAAGGAAGTTTCTTCTTCGGCGTGGATGCTTTACTTAACTTCAATATCGGTCAACACAAGTTTGGTTGGAGTCAAACTTTGTTTGAAATAACTGGAGCAAGAATGCGTCCAATTTCGATAAATAGTTCCTCTAAACGCCTAGTTTTAAAGCCACCTTATAATTGGCTTATTCAACTAAGCACTTGGCAACTTGAAGATTAAGCTTAAGGAAATACCTATGCAACCGGATGACCAACTTGGTCATGCGAGATCCAATGAATACGTGCGCAAAACATCATAACAGAATGCGACAAAATGTTCGAGCTTGATATTATTATACTCACTGCATAGATTACCATTCATCCGTTATCGTTAATTTCTTATTAAGCTTAATAAATTTAGCCCTAAGTCAAACACCTAGTCCGCTCGAATACACTATCCCAAATAGCACTGGCAAAAATGTGGCTGTTACACACGCCAGAAAATCGTATTAAGCCCAGATTCCCATTGGCTAAAGTTTCCTCTTGGAGCTGAGAGTCCTAAGAGTATTTATGGAAAACTAAGCGGCATGC
This sequence comes from Pocillopora damicornis, assembly GCF_964200805.1. Taxonomy (NCBI): domain Eukaryota; kingdom Metazoa; phylum Cnidaria; class Anthozoa; order Scleractinia; family Pocilloporidae; genus Pocillopora; species Pocillopora damicornis. The sequence continues at coordinate 20,351,228 of NC_142671.1, forward strand.
TGCGGGTAGGTGGCAAAACTGAGACCAAACGTGATTGGATCGTTAAATATAGCTTATACCAATTGCGGAAGCCACTCACAAAGCGTATGAAGTGGGGCACAAACTTTGCTTTCACACGGGCTATTTTCTCGTTGCTCTATACCGTCGGATTATAGCAAGTGTATGAACTGATACAACTGGTAAATGCGATTTCCTTCGAGACGCTGGGCCGGATACATCGTGGAACAAACACCAGTTTGCTGACAATGCTGATCAGTCAAATGAATAAGGGATTAAACCATTATTTGGCATGTGGCTGGTTTAGTTTCAACACAAAATTCACTGTGCGCCCCTCATAAGCTAACGATTAAGAGGATTTCCTATATCCGCGCGCGTTTCCTTTACTTGTGGTTCACGCGCTCAAGAGTTTTTAAAGCTACTTGTTTTCGCTCAGACTTACTTTTCCTTGCTGTGAACCCAGGTCAGTTTGTTACCAACGCGAACCGATCGTCGGACTCACCCGATGTTCCGTCCTGCTCTAATAGCGTGCCTCACTTCTTCGCTGTTTTGACACAAACTCAGCGCGCTTTCCATTAGTAGAATAAACAGAGAATAATTTATTTGTCGTGGAAAAAGCACTCAGACGCCTGCTCTCTGACCTCTTTCCAAACAGTGGGAGATTCACGAAAAACCTAAAAGTCCTGAAGAAAGCAGCATTTGAGGGCAATTTCAAAGGAAATTATTACTGGATCCACTTCGCAAGACTTGCGTCGTTTGTCTGAGTCGAATGGAACTTCTTAGTCGCGTGATCAGCAACATAAACGCTTTCGTGAATAAGAACGTAATCCTTCGTACAAAGAGTGACACATTACTCGGAATTGAAAGAAGCACTCGGAGATAAGTCATCTAAAATTGATGTGTTGACATTAAGCTCAAACCCGTAATCCGCAAAGTTTAATTTTTATGGAGTTCTGAATCGCTAAGGAGTTTAAAGGAGAAAATTCCCACGGATTTAAATTCTTTTGGACAAGTTATGGATTTACGGAATCTCTTTACTTACGATTGTTCTCTTTTGTCTGAAGAAAAAATTTCTTCCTAAACGAATCGAGGATTGTGTAACCTTTCCAAAACGGCGCTAAAACTGGAGAGTTTGTTTTTATAAACGCTTCGTGACTGTTCGGGCACAATGCAAAAATGACCGCCTACTCACAAAGTTTTAACCTACCCCCTTTTCTTTCCGGCAACCATTAGGTCCTCTTGATTGACAATGTCATTCAACTAACGAACAGCTGGTTGGGGGACTGCTTTAAAGCTTAGCCCTGCTTTTCGTTTCCCAGGATTTGGGACATTTATTTCACTTCTTTGTCAGTTTATTTGTACAAGAATACTTTCATATCAGCTGAACTAAGTGGGGTTAAGGCAGAGGTGTTTTGTTCAAGGTCGATCTTATCTAGAGATATTTATTCTTCCCTTCCGTGACTGTTTATAATTCTTAGTCCGGAGCTCTAAAATTAAGAATTAAATATTCATGTGATAAAACTTAACAAATATGCAAAACATTGGAAAACGATGTTTATCAAAACGTTTTACTATTTTTGTCGAAGCTCATCTTAACTTTGCTCTTCTAGTTTGAGATGCAATCCGTTCTGCTTTCACACAGCGTTTGTTTTTCTTTATTTTCTCTCGAGAGCAAAACTGTGATCATGTTATTTTAACGGTTTGCTTCAATTCGCATCTGCTTCTTCTCTCCCGTCAATTAAAACCCGAGAATAAATAAAAATAACAGTAAGAAATATAAATGTTGAGGGAGAAGGGGAATAACTTTGGAATTTTCAGAGAATTAGGACAAAGAAAGAAAACAAAACAAAACAGATTGATTATAACAGGATACAAATTTGCCGCCCCCCTCCTCCTACACCAGAGACATTCAGACTGATAGCAGGATAACTACTGTGTTATCCACGAAATCATTAACTGAAATTGTATTCAGTTACGTCTCTCTGTTTTCTTTTCTTATTTTTATGCAAATCAGATGTAGCCATTGTGGCCCTCAGTTATAGTGTCCTTCAGTCGTCAAAACAAGTAAAAAAATGGAGACTAGAATGTTTTCATCCTGACATGTGACAGTCAGCATTGATGACTTCGATCTTCCAAAAGATGTTAGGGCCATATTGAGTAATTTTATCATCAAGAAAATACAATCCCATCAAATCATACCTCCCTTAGGGGAACGTAGTTTGTTATTCCAGGATTAAAAAAATAAATCATTGAGGAGATATTTCAGATTGCCTTTTGGATCGAATTCATTTCAAAATTAATAAAATGAAAAAATCTGAAGATTTTGATTTGAAGTGCCCCAAGGATTTTGACGAAGACTTTCGCTTAAAATATGCAAAAGTACTTGAGGTGAGCCGTTGAAAAGTTCTCAAGGCCTCCAAAATACCACGCATCACTAAGCTAGGATAGTCTTGGAGAAGGTGACTCTTGCAATACGTGATTCGAAGAATCATTTGAAGATCGTTGTCGAGGAGTCTGTCTGTTACTCAGGAAGTGAATAATGGTCTGCAAAATACCCCATATATGATTTCAATGGGTTTTTGAATGGTTTAAAAGAAACAGACTACTTTTTTTGCTCGACCCACAAAACCTTGACCTGAAGATGTCGGTTTGGGAGGCTAGCTACTATGACAAACTAGGAAAGCGACTGACTAGTCAAGTGCATGAAGGAGAATTCCTAAGAAAGGTCAACTGGACTGAGTTTGACATTTTTATCCGCTTATCGAGGAACTAAAAAAGGACTTCTGGAGTATTTAACCACGACCTGAGCCTTCCTGCTTCAGTAGTACTCTGATAGGTGTGTATGAATAGAAAAGAGGCGTCTCTATGATCGGTGAGATGCAACCAATCATGACTCTTGTGTTTAGACCTTTTGAAAAGATAATCATCCTATCTCAATACACTCTGCCCTCTAACGAAAAACCCTTAAACCTGATGAGCGATTACTGCTAATCATAAATCTTTGCCAGGGGTATTGCATATGACATCTGTAAAGGGCTTTTTTCGGGACCGAAAGGGGGTAAACATCAACATTTCCAATCCTGTTGATTTGAAACTTAAAGAGAACATGCCCAAAGGGTCCGTCAACACCTTTCTCCTCCAGGGCTTGTTTTTCAGTCTTTTACCCTCCTTACCCCCTAATTTATTTTCCTTGAACCTTCTGTTTTCATGTTATTTTCAATAGTCTGATAACAATAAAAAAAATCATAAGATAAAAGCGTTAAAATGGCAGACTTACATGCAACGGTGTCCAATATATGTTCCTCATCATCGCCTGCTCTTGTGTTCATAGTCATGTGTGTAATTTCTTATATGAAAAAACTTTTGTACGTTTAGTACCACCAAATAACTGCCGTAAGCTGTGAACTTCTCTGAGGAGAAATCCGCCAGCCAAACATTGCTTTGTGCGGATATTCTTCCGGTTTCTTGCTTGACGATTCATGCGTCACGACAAGGCAAATATCAGCATATATCACTTGTGTTGTTTTCATGCCTCCCACCACGTTTTCAATTATCAGCCAGTATTATTAGCACGATCGTAAAATAATACCGAAGCACAACATCTGCATTAAGCTTTTAAATTTCACCAATTCATTTTATGACGCGCCAAGTTTAAAGCTTGATGTTTTCATGACACTCTTTCGCGTTCGATATGTTATCTTTCATTCCTTACTTTGCAGATCGCGATTCACAAATATTTCAATTGCCTGCCTCAGATCCTAGCAACTTCTCTTTTAATTTCATCGAGATTGTTTTCACTATTTTCCGGGTGTTTTTGAGAGGAAAAGTAATTTGTCAAAACTCCAGCCGGAAACCTATCATCATTATGCTCAACCCTACACTTAATGATTACAAACATGAGTGCAAAACTGTAAGCACAGAACTGAAACGAAACGAAAGTTGTCTCCTTCACTTTCTAGTTCTACCAAAGTTTCGTCCATTCAACTTTCTAACGCGAAACCAGCTATCATCACCACTATTGGCAGTAACACATACGAAAAAGTGATCAACAACTACTTTGACATATTTTGTAAATGAGTTTTCATAATCGATTAAACCAGCTTTCGTGCTCTCGACATTGCACGGTTCACAGGACTTGCCGGGTTGTTTGCTGCGAATTAAATTTTGAACCTGTAAATTTCGAAGTTGATCAGGACGTTTTTCGCAATCGAGGCGAAAAATGTTCCTGTCCTGAACACCCTGAGAGCCTCTAAGGCGATTCTCAACGTCAAACAACTCGCTCTTTGACATAAGGAACACACTGCCAGAGGGTTTGAGACCTTTCGAACAAAGGCGAGCTTAAGACGAGGAGTCTGTTTTCAAGTCATGTCATACTAGACAAAGGCAAACTAGTAATTTGAAAAAAGAAAAGCAGAATGATGGATCGCCCGAACGAGTGTTTCGCACCAATTATCAATACCAACTGAAGGATTTGATGGCGGTTATCTAAAACGATTTGTTTAAGTTGAAGTAAGGGATTAGCTGATGAAAAGACACCCATCCATTGTAGAGGTGTAATTGTGAGGGATTATAATTAGATGGCTGTCAAACCTTCTTGCAATGTTTTTCTAACCTCACTTCGCTCTACTTGGTGGCTTTTTTTTATTTCGAGAAGACTTTTTCAGCTCTAAGTAGGCGGTTCGAATGTCCTCGCCAACCCTACTAGACTAGCAAGCACCACATTGCAGCGCTCGACCCATAATAAACAATCGCAATGAATCGAATGTTGATCTACCTACCTTTTTTCCTATCTGTCAACTTGTCATTGCTTGGACTTTTTCCATCATATAGGAACATAATCAGAAAGTAAAATAAATTTGACACCGGCAGCGAACACTTTTGAAAGCGATCGCTTCCATAGACGAGTGCAAGAACTTAGACTTTGATGTGACAAGATATTGACGGTGGCTTTCAAATTGTTCTTGTCGAAGCATAGAAAATTTAAAGCCGGGGTAATTGAATGGCTTTTGACTACATCAGATGATTTGTATTGTTGATCAACCCACGTGGACAATTAAACCACACAGTCATCCAGTGAAAAGAGCCCATAAATCGTGAAAGAGCGACAAAGAATACATTTTATAAGGAGCTGTTTTCTCTTGAGACGAAAACAATTTCAAAAGAGAGCGTTTATGCATGGATAACGAAGAAAACAATTCTCAAACTCTTACTTTTGTTTTTAAAAGTGTACTTGTAAGTACATTACTGAGTGCTTAAGAATCGCTCGTAGTCCTCTCTATGAACTGTGCCATTGTCTTCTTTTTAAAGCCTTTTTTTATCTAAAGAAAGTGTTTTTTCTTCAGCTAGTTTTATTTCTTGATTTGTCTTAGTTATCAGGTCTTGGGGAAATATCAGACCCTCTTTTGAAACAAGAATGATGAAGGGTATTAGTGCACTCAGAATCATCGCAACGGCGTTTCAATTCCATTTGGCGATATTCTCTTTGGAGAGAAATTGTTTGATTACATGATATTTTGTCGCTGAAGTTCACTACCACAACGGTTACTTCGTCGCCGCTTTGATATTGAAGTTCGAAGGTTGAGGTCCATTGAATATAGTCTAATTACAATATAGTCTAATTATAGAACAGGCTTCCGTGTTCCTTCAAATCCATCTCTTAAGAGAGCCTTTTTGTTTTTGACATCTATCATTTAACAACATGTGAAACCGATTATCGTATAAGGAAAATCATTACGCCCTTTCTGGAAATGATTTAGTGGAGCTATCGAAGATAAAACTGTAGGTGGCCGTGAAAACGACTCAGCGAGGGACTGTCCAACCTCGCCTCCAGGGCCCGAAAGTTTCTCATTAAATGTGGGAGGGGCACAACAGAACTCCTGTCGCACTGATTAATCTCATTTCGAAGCCTATTATTATAATTATTTTGATCGAGCCTTTATGCAACTACGCCTACCTTTTCTGGGCCAAAAATAAAGTCATAACGCCTGGTCTAACTGTCAAGACGTCTTTGTTTTCTTGAGTCGTGGTCTCTTTCTTCCCTCTGATAAATAATCAATCGAAGCCAAGAGATCGTCAGCTAATATTCTCTTGCCCAAGGTTAGGTTATCGTACGTATCTTGGCTCTGTGGTGCATGTACCCCATCAACATTCAGGTTCGGCATTTTGCTGAATAGGAATCCAGTTGCAAGACTTCTTCTTATGGCCACTACCGGCCATTATTTACTTACTCATCGCCTAGCGGGGGGTAAGGGGGGGTTGTGTTACGATGTAATTATTTGACCCCCCCCCCATAAAATGTACTGAAATATCCTAATGATCTCCCCTTAAAGGCAGTCTATTATAAAATCCTCCTCCTCTCTATAGGAAATTTTGCCGGGGTAGTGGAGGGTCTTATTGTGGCAGTGTGAACATAAACACAGTGAAATAACGTCAGAAGAGCTTTTCAATTTATAGCCTACAATTTCTAGAAGTTACTGATATTTATCAACGTCATAGATCTAAGAGAGATTGTTTTGGTTGACGGCTGTTGTTAGGAGAGGGTAAGAATACGGAAATAAAGCTAAAGCTGGAAGAACGCACTTTGTTGAAAACAATTTCCAAAACCGAATTATGTTTTAGGCCAAGACTAACTTGGAAAATAATGCCCTCGGGTATGAACGACCGGTAGCGACAAAATTCTTGTTTTTTCTCTATAATTGTTCAAAATTTAATGTTGCATAACATCTTAAGTGCGACACCGTTGCCTTAAGCAATGAAAGAATCCCAAAACTGTTGTACTTAAAATGCACCATGATGTGTGGTCAAACTACCGAACTCTGCTTCCTTTGAATGATATTTTATCGGTAATGGAAAAGAATATTTCATGGAAGAATATTTCCACCAGCATTGTACTCCTAGTCAGTACTAATAAAGATAACCTCTTGCAAGTGAATTTCAATACACTTTATTAAATATTCTACCCTGGTGGTGACTCCGTTTACGGTTGAATTATTTCAATTGCGGTTAAAACCGAAACGTGTTCACCGTTTACCAGGGAGGTTCAGATGCGTATAGTAATCTTAGTAACTAAGCAGTGCTTCACGGCCTTAGGGTAACAGTTTTCTTGGATTTTCGTTGAAAAAGTTAATCCTTTTAGCCACAGCTTCAAACATTATCAAAAAAGAAAAGGAATAAAGGTGAAAGATAGGTTACCACCCAAATTACTAGTGCCTCCGTTAGCTTTTTCCCTTCCCTTAGTAACCTCCCCACCCTCCTCCCCCTGCTATGATTCTGACATTTCCCACACGCCGTTTCGAACTACGGTTTCGTTCGAATGTGGATGATGACAGTTCTAACGTTTGAGGTTTGTTTTTCTATCTTACTTATTCAACATTTTAGTTTTAATTACTGGGAATTGTTTTATGATGTAGGTTTTGTGAAGAGTTAGTTATCACCGTGCCTTTTGGTACATAAGGATTTTCAAAAATAAACTTCGATGAACAGTTGCAAAGTAAGGTTGTCAAAACCAAGTTACCTATTGTCTAACAGGTTTCCTTACATGTGTATATATCATACCCTTAACTTGCCACGAACATTTATATTTGATCACACGTTTGAATCATGTGTTGTATCCTGTATTGGGTTGGACACTTGGTTATCGCAGTACCTTTCTTAACCCACTGAAATTTGTGAGTACTTCGATTTTTGTAATTGTAGAGAGGATTTTTTTTTAGACAAATTCTAGTTTTCTCCTACTTAATAACGTAAACATTTCAGGTGACCCATGGTATTTAACACTTTAACTCCCAAGATCTGATTGCTAATTCTCCCCTTTAGCTGCTACACATTTTCTTGTAAATTTAGTTATGAGAATTTGGTGTTTGATCAAGATAACTTCTACCAAATATGTTTGAGTATTCTCCTTACCTGTTTGGTGGGTAATCTGATGTATGGATATTGTTGGGAGAAGCTACTTGGTTCATGTTAATCACTTCTTGGAGTTAAAGGGTTAGCCCTTTGACCTCCTAAGAGTTATTAGCATCTAATTTCTCATGGTTACAATATCATCCCTGTATGACACTTGAAGGTCATGAGAATAAAGGAAATGATCACCAACTAAATTTCTCAACAGCTAGCAATTGCCATCCAGTTTAAGTGCTCTTCAAACATGTCATTGTGAGGAAAAGCTCCAAGAGAAACTCTGTTGGCCAACTATCAGCTGACAGATGACCAACAGGCCACCAACAGGTTACCAATTGGCATTATACCCAAGAATGAAATACTCTTTCACCAATAAATTTTTATCAACAAAAGGCTATGACATTTAGTGTTGGCATTTTTTCATTTTCATTTTTAAACATGTATTTAACAGCTCAACAAGACTGTACACAAAATATAACTCAGAAAGTCAAAATTTTAGCAAGACTGGTTGTAAGGTGGGCTAAATTCACCTTTTTAGCTGCAGTTAAGATAATGGCTGCAAATAAGATACATGTAGGTTTGGTAGAGTGTTTTGTTTTTTGACACAACAAGATTTTTATCTACATCAAGGAAATCACTTGGACAAAAGTTGAGGATTGTAATGTTGACTTACATTTACAGTGCACTTGTTCCAAAGCCAGTTTATTGAAAGTTTTGGTGTGTGGTTCAGTCACCAAATAAGGGGGAAATGTCTTTTTTCAATGATAGCATTTTTTTTCAACTTGATTTCAAGTTGGTAGTGTATCAGTTACCTTACTTCAATAATTTCAAGGAATTTTTAACATGTTGAGAAACCAATATTCAGCTGAATTTAAATGAAGCAACAATTAGCAGAAATGGGCGAAATCTTGATTGCTTGATTGTGAAGACTCAATCAATGACAATGAAAGTGTATTTAAACAACTTAGCAATTATCAGCTTAAAATTTTTATTGCATAGCACATCTGGTTTAAGGAATGTTGAATTGGTCAATTTTCTTGACTGATTTCACAGCAAACTGAAAGCCAAACCAAACTAATTCCTGATTTATTTTTGTTCTCCTTTAAAAATTTCTTGATTTACCACAGACATGCTTGATTGTGAAGACTCAATCAGTGATAACCAACGTAGCAGACTGATTTAGGAGTAAACTGAAAGCAAAACCAAACTTATCCCTGATTAATTTTTGTTCTCCTTTAAAAATTTCTTCATTTACCACAGACATGCTTTCAAAAGAGAAAAAGGTCTGTTGTGTTGTCTGTTTTTGGTTACATGGATGTAAACTGTGCTTTAATGATTATAATCAAATTATCTTTGCTTCTTGCCAGGTACATTAACAGTCAGCCAGTTATGAACAGAGATTCTATAAACTAGATACCAGTCACCATTCAAGAATCAGCCATGGACATCCATTTTTGGTAGGCAAAAAGTTTTGAAAGTTTGAAAGAAATCGTCAAGATGGCATGTTTCATGCCTGCAAGGTCCTCTGGTGGACTGACTCTTAAATGCATTTTATGCTCGTAATTTAAATTTTCCATGAGCTCATTGATGGAACATTGGAGCAGGGCCTTTTTTTTTCCTTAAAAGATGTTGAATTGTTATCATGAGCAATTGTACAGAAAGAAAAGTTAAAACCTCTGAGTCTCTTGTGTGCAACTCAGAGTTTTTCTTTGGCTCTTGCCAGTGGTTAAATGTTATTCAAAATCTATCTTACTCTACCTCTTGCTACTTTTAATAAAAAATTTATTACACTTCAACTTAATACCCCCCCTTCCCCATTTCATGTGGTAGGATCAGGCTGAATGTAGCTTAGTATTGATCAGGAAGAGAGACAGTCAAAGTAAATGAATGGGGGGCAAATATTGTTATCTCAGTCAGGAGGCTAATTTCTAAAGCTTAAAATATTACACCTCAAATTAATGCCCTCCTTTGCCATTTCATGTGGTATGATCAGACAGAATGTAGTGTAATATTGATTGGGAGGAGAGAGGGTCAAAGTGAATGAATTGAGGAGCTTGTTTTCTCAGTCAGGAAGAGAGAGGGTCAATGTTAGTAAATTGGGGAGCTAATATTGTTTTCTCAGTCAAGAAGAGAGAGGGTCAATGTAAGTAAATTGGGGAGCTAGTATTGTTCTCTCAGTCAGGAAGAGAGAGGGTCAATGTTAGTAAATTGGGGAGCTAATATTGCTTTCACAGTCAGGAAGAGAGAGGGTCAATGTAAGTAAATTGGGGAGCTAATATTGTTTTCTCAGTCAGGAAGAGAGAGGGTCAATGTAAGTAAATTGGGGAGCTAGTATTGTTTTCTCAGTCAGGAAGAGAGAGGGTCAATGTTAGTAAATTGGGGAGCTAATATTGCTTTCACAGTCAGGAAGAGAGAGGGTCAATGTAAGTAAATTGGGGAGCTAATATTGTTAATTCAGTCAGGAAGAGAGAGGGTCAATGTTAGTAAATTGGGGGGCTAATATTGTTTTCACAGTCAGGAAGAGAGAGGGTCAATGTTAGTAAATTGGGGAGCTAATATTGTTTTCTCAGTCAGGAAGAGAGAGGGTCAATGTAAGTAAATTGGGTAGCTAATATTGTTATTCAGTCAGGAAGAGAGAGGGTCAATGTTAGTAAATTGGGGAGCTAATATTGTTAATTCAGTCAGGAAGAGAGAGGGTCAATGTTAGTAAATTGGGGAGCTAATATTGTTAATTCAGTCAGGAAGAGAGAGGGTCAATGTTAGTAAATTGGGGAGCTAATATTGCTTTCACAGTCAGGAAGAGAGAGGGTCAATGTAAGTAAATTGGGGAGCTAATATTGTTAATTCAGTCAGGAAGAGAGAGGGTCAATGTAAGTAAATTGGGTAGCTTTATATTGTTATTCAGTCAGGAAGAGAGAGGGTCAATGTTAGTAAATTGGGGAGCTAATATTGCTTTCACAGTCAGGAAGAGAGAGGGTCAATGTAAGTAAATTGGGGAGCTAATATTGTTAATTCAGTCAGGAAGAGAGAGGGTCAATGTAAGTAAATTGGGTAGCTAATATTGTTATTCAGTCAGGAAGAGAGAGGGTCAATGTAAGTAAATTGGGGAGCTAATATTGTTTTCTCAGTTAGGAAGAAAGAGGGTCAATGTAAGTAAATTGGGGAGCTAATGTTGTTTTCTCAGTCAGGAAGAGAGAGAGTAAATGTAAGTAAATTGGGGAGCTAATATTGTTTTCACAGTCAGGAAGAGAGAGAGTCAATGTAAGTAAATTGGGGAGCTAGTATTGTTTTCACAGTCAGGAAGAGAGTGGGTCAATGTGAGTAAATTGGGGAGGCAATATTGTTTTCTTAGTCAGGAAGAGAGAGGGTCAATGTAAGTAAATTGGGGAGCAAATATTGTCAATTCAGTCATGATGTGTCATCTGTCTTAATGCAGATTGTAGATACTGAATAGCAATTAGTTTCCATAGTTTAAATAAGCAAAGTTTGTATACACTGTATTTTTTTTGTTAGAAATACTGACTGAAATATTATGGCTAGGTAATTATGAGTAATGGGGGCATAATTTGGAGTCAATTTTAATTTTTTTTCTGTTGAATATTCAATGAAAGCTGCCTCCAATTGAAAAACTATTAAGCTTAAGAATGATGCTCATACATCTTTTTTTTTTTTTTATTGTTTTTGGGTTAATGGGCTCTCCAACAAAGTTTGGGGCTGGGGTTGTTGCAAAAATTTTTGATCTAACTATAGGGAAACTTGTAGCCCCTGAACAGCTTCTGATTTCTCCTTGAATCAAACATAAATGTCATGAGAATAAAGGAAATGACTGCCAACTGTGGAAGCTCTTCATTGTAAGACGAATTTCCCTGGTCATTACCCAACAACAACCAACAACAACCACCTCTCTGGCAAATTCTGTGATGTGCTTCCCGAACTAAATAATAATAATAATAATAATAATAATAATAATACTAATAATAATGATAATAATAATGTTAATAGTCGTAATAATAATAATAGTGATATTTGATTTAGTTTTCGTCTCTAATGTAACGTAATTTTCTTATTCATAATAAACTTTATATTCATTTACTTGTCGTGCTGTTACCAAATTATTGTACATTAAATCGTTTTTTGACAAGATAGCAAGTAACAAAGTGAACCTTGGATCAAAGACCAATTTTTCTAGAGTTCTTTTTCTGCAATAGCATTCTTTTAAATATCAATTTGTTACTGGCTGGCTATATTGATGTTGAGTAGTTTTTACTCATACTCCTGCAATACTGTATTTAAGCTCTGATTACTCAAACAATGCCAGTCTTTCCTCTGTCCTCCTTTATCCTCAGGAGTCATTCAAGAGAGACAGGGTAACGGAACTAACCATATTAAAGTACAGAGTAGAAAAACGGACTCCTCTTAACATCAATGGAGCGCCTTGTACGATCTTAAACGTTCACTTGGATTGCGTTTTAGAGCAGATATTCTGGTGTGACAATCCTGATTCACGACAAATATAAAGAGAAAATGTAGCAAGTTTACTCTGGGTACACCAGACAGCTGTTGTCTATCATGACGAAGGTCCTGGAACCATCAGGATTTTTTCCGGTGCAGGAAATCTTCTAAAAATATTAATCTGGGTGTGGCTCGTAAGGATGTTCAGTGGCCTGCTAAAGGACCTGAAAGAAACATAAAATAGGCATTCTTTGGTCTACGAATTCATTGACGTCGAAATATAAATTTAAAAAAATGTACGTTAACCCTTTACACCCAACATCAGTATGCATATTCTCCATACTGTTTCCTATACATTTCCTGATGATGATCAAGAGAATTTGTGTAACAATCAAAAGCTTATATATTTGGTGATCATTTCTTTTACTCTCGTGACTCTGATGTATGATTCAGGGTTGATATTGTGAAGAAAAATTAGCTGCCAGCCAACCACATGCGAAACCATCTGAGAAAGTAAAGCACTTTGTTTGTTTTTTTCAACTTGAGATAAATTCCGACGGACTTGTACTCTTTCTACTATCGTAAAAAATTATGAAGTGTGCGCTCTGTAATGATGTATAAAATGAACATATTGAATACAGCTGAACAGCCCAATGAAACAGTCTCACTCATTTTTCTAACAAGACGAAGCCCTTTAATGGTTATGATGCAGCGAATTTTCTCTACTCTGTTTGTGGCGAAGAGTCTTGAATGAAGTTAACGCTTCCTTATGCCCATGTGTAGTTGAGGTTGCTTAATACAATTCTGTTTCTCTTTTGATAATAATTTTTGGTTGATCAACTCTGGCATGCCTTTTCATGAACATTTTGTGTATAGTATGTTCGGAGACACCTTAGGCCGGGCTTAGTCTTGCTCCCAGATTCTATCGTGTTGTCGTCCGTGCCGGGGGAGTTGGAAATTTGACACAAACAGCCTTTTTGGAGTGGGAAATTTGAATTTGCCCGGGTAGGATGAAGAATTTTAACCCTAAGTTAGAAGTATATTTCCAGCGAAATATATGTTTCACTTTTTTTTTATATGGAGGAGTCCAAAGGTGAAAAGTTTGCTTTCGTTAGCGTATGGTTCAGAATAAAAGATATGTTAAAGCTTAGGAAAATTTAAAGGTTTTTAAGAATTAGAGCGTACATTTAATTCGAGTGAATATCAGGTTTTATGCCATGAATAGTCAATTGAAGAAATTCGTGGAATACAGTGGGTTTGTTGTATAGATCAAAATGGACGAGTGAATGTCATGAATGACAGTAAATATTCCTCGTGGGCGCGGTCATGACGACGCAATTTTAGGTCAAATAACAATAGCTCGATTGTGTTTTTCATTCCCTATTTTTTGTGTCGTGTTTACTTCAAAGTCGTAAAACACAGAGAGGGACACTCAGTGCAATTATGCAAAACAGGAGGGGTTACTGGACTTGGAAAGAAGAAAACGGCCATTTGTTACTTCTCAACGGGTCCTCTATAACGGGCTGGAATTTTGCGTTATTGAGCTTGTCACTTGCCACTTCAACCATTTTTTGGTGTGGAAATTTTCAGTCATTTCACCCATTTCTCTGATATGAAACAGATACATTTAGACGCTGTGAACTGAATTAATATCAATTTTATAGCATCAGCACCCATTCACGACTCAAAGAATATTTCTAGGAACTTGGTTTAATGTCACATCACACTATTCTTTTTCCAAGGAAAACATAGAAGAAAACCCAAAGGAACTAAAGTGGAGAGTTTAAAACACCTTTATGGTATGTTTGTTTTTCTAAATTGAGTTTTTCTGGCCGCAGAAATACTAGCTTACTTGGAAGACAAAGTGTGCTAAAATCAGTATTTGAACAAACGGACACATGTTTTATTGAAGAAAGATCGTTGTCCTTCTATACACAGCTTAAGTAAGTGTCAAAGTTAGACCAGCTCCACTTACATAAGAGGAATCTTGATGTAGGATCATGGTTTTGAATTCAGTACCAGCCTAATTACAAATTGGAGCGTGTTTTCAGAAGAAACCTGGTGGTGTCAATACAGAAAAATGCTTTTCAAGCAAATTATCTAGGTTCAAAACCGTCCGGGTTCGAGTAAACATTTCTAAAATTACAAAATTCCACCTCCCCATTGAGCTTCACTAAGATCAAATTTAGCCTCCAGCTTGGCATCCATCTTCGATTTTTGATGAAACGAGACTAACTCAGGAGCTCGGTGTCGATTATTTTGAATCCGCAGTTTAAAGTAGAAAAACTCATTTGAATTACAAATAAATTTTAAAATTAATATTCATATTTGCGCTCAGTCTTGCACGTGGAAGGAGCTTACGAACTGAAAGAAATTTCAGCTTATTTTCCAGCTTTTATGGATTCAAGAAACACATTGTTTTTACCGTATTGCCTTGGATATCGTCAGTTCTGTCAAGGTCGGCGAGTGTTTCATCTGTTGAATCGCGTGGTTAACATGTGATCGACGTCGAGGATTCATGACTTTCATTTTGTCAAGACTTTTCATCAGGTAAATAACCTATGTACAGATATATTTTGGGTAGAATTGTAGTTCTCGCGTTTTTCGTTGATGTTCGAGTAAAATTAATTTTCAAAGTCGAAGGTAAGAACGGAGGGCAAGATCACATGGCACAGATTAAGACAAATACTCAGTGTCGGTCGCCATGACAGTTTCTTGCTCGTGTCTTTGATGAAACGCCGAGAAATTCATTCTTTACTGTTCTTATACTTATCGCTTATTTCCTTATTTTCCTTTTAATTTCTGTATTGATTTTTCAAACTATACACAGTTTTTATGCTTCGAAAATTGTGGCATTAAGTTTGTTTCAAACGCGCTTGTCATTTACCCTCAATCCCGCCAAAGAAAGTAGAGAGTTATCGTTATCACGTTTTGTATGTAATACAGAATCCGGTTTCTGGATATCAGAGGATTTCATGCAGAAACTGCAGATGGCAGTTACTCACTGTAGTAATGTACATGAGAAAATTACGCGCTTCTCAGATTATATGATAATTTTTTTTCTCACAAAAAACTGGCTTTCTCCCTTAGTTCTGCATCAAATATGAGGGTCCCAACCAAATGTTTCCCTTTCTTTGCTTACACTAGTTCTTCAGAACAAAGAGCACACCTTGCGATGTATTCTTATGGTATTTAACTTTTTTCCCTCCAGATCAGCGTCAGGCATTGGATAAAAAGTATACAAATCGAGAAGATCAAGAGATAACATACAACAAGGTTGGTTTTTCAGTTTTATAACTATTTTGCTCATCTTACCTTGCAAGTCTTTACAATAATGACAAGCCACTAAAGCTGAAACATAAAGAACCTACAAAAGAAAATCAAAGCCGGCCATTTTATTCAATTTCTGAACTCTCTGATGTTCGTCTCATTAGGTGACTTGCAGTTGTTTACATCGCTATTGCTCAGGGCCGGTATGTTCGAATGGGGTTTAACGTTAATCTAGGATTAAAAGTTAACCTTGGCTTTAATTTCTCGTGTAGATGAGCGTGTTTAAGAGCTAGTGTTTTGTTGGGTTTTATCTCATTATGACTGACTTGAAACCAAAAGAAGAAAAAGAAAAAAAGAAAAACACCTTTGCAAAGCCACTAAACTGAATTAAAAATTTGCACTAACCCTGGTTTACGTTAATCGAACAACCCGGCCCTCATGAACTTAAACTGCTGCTCTCAGTGTGTCTGTTGGTAGAGAAACACTGGTACTATAAATGAAAGAAATATGTTTCCCTCAAAAAATTGTGTTTTGACTATTCCTCCGTCTCAAAAATTTCTCATAGGACTGCTTTGGCCTCTAAAACATGATGTTCTGTAACGAAAAATAATAATATTAACTCTCTTTTTCCCGGCTAGGACAATTGCAATAATGAAATGAGACCGCATCGAAATAAAGAAATTCCAAGGGCGGGAAGAATTACTAGATAGCCTCTGACAAGGTTAGTTATTTGGCTTTTATAAAAAATTAGTTATTTGGCTTTTATAAAAAATTAGTTATTTGAGCCTATTAGTCTGCGTTGAACGATCTAACCTGGATTTAGCGTATATTTGCAATTAAAGAAAATGCATCTGTCAATAATGAAGAAAAAACTGCGGAGGAAGAAATGAATCCAGTTTTTTTTCCTTTTTCTGTCTGATTTCTTGGAGCTGTCTCTGATAAGTAGGCTTTCAGTTGTTTGCAGCACTGCTCGCACAATGAATGAGCATTACCATGAATACTTTTTCTCTGTTTTTATAAAACGCCAATGTAAAATGATCTCCTCTCAACTATTTTGCCATCCATCTGACATAACGAGCTACCATAGCAACGATTTAGTCTTCCTGAGTTTTAGAAAATAACATTCACAAGGATCTCGATAATTCCATTTTTGTTTACTTCTATCTCGCAAAGTGTAAAAATTTTACCAGGTATAACATTTTGGTGAGCCACGCATGAGGTCAGACATACTTAAGTACGCTTCTTATCTGCCAGGAGGTTCCTCCTCATCAAAAATTGCTTTTAGTAGTATAATAGGCTGCTCTGGCTCCTGACCAATGAGAGAGCGTTACCATTTCACTAAAGCACAGAAATTGCAAATTGTTGACCGCCACCTTATTCCAAATTACAGATCACAGATCAGCTTTAAGTCTCCCCTCTCCATTTTTGTTTTCAGGAAGTAATTGCCAGCTGTGAACTTAAGGTTCGCGGTTATTGATGATTTCTTCACTGTTAAATCCTTTTGTGGGCTGACGCAGGTAAACAAGATCCTGCTATCATCAAATTAAAAGTTTCACTCTGTTTGTAGGTAACCTCAGATGTTTAGTGCATAGGGAGATTAAAAGTTTTTCCTCTTACGATTATTCCTATGCTTATGTGCACAGAATATTTATTTAGAAACAGACTTAACCACCCCTCCCCTGTCCTGGCGAAACAAAATCTCTACATAAAGTATGCGCATATTATAGTTGAACCCAGTTCTTTTTTTCTTACCTTTCAAACGATTCAAAGGATCTGTAAAAATTTGTTTAAATTAGAAATGCCCATAATTAACTCTGTTTTAATAGTGCGACAAGAGCAAACCTCATCTACACTGTACAACTCAATTCTTTCTTTAGAAAGACTCATTGATGATTTCTTTGTTTCCTTTCCAAGGTAGAAAAATATTCTCCTGCGGCTTTTGGTAGTGCAGCTGATTTCATGAGATAAGTATTGACCAAGAATATCAAATAAAATACAAATATCTTTTAGTTCAAGTAAAAAAAATTAACACTGTAGACCAATACTTAGTCCTACGAAGAAAAAGGGAAAAAAAACACTTGTTGTCTTAGTACAAGAGATAGGAGACTGAAGGCTGACCCTTTATGGGGCATTGTCACCCAAACAATCTCTTTCTCAGTCTTCATCTGTGATACAAAGACTAATTGGTCCCTCAAAAAGGAGAATAAAACTGTTTCAGACACTGGACTGTCTTTATGCGCTGACAGGGTGTTGGACTTTGTACAAGAGATAAGAGACTTAAAGCTGGCCCCTTAAGGGGTTGGTGTCACCCAAACAATCTCTTCCTTAGTCTTGATTTGTGATGCTAAGACTTGGTCCCCGAAAAAGAGAATAAAACTGTTTCGGACACTGGACTGTCTTTATGCGCTGATTGGGTGTTGGACTTTGTACAAGAGATGGGAGACTTAAAGCTGGCTCTTTAAGGGGTAGGTGTCACCCAAACAATCTCTTTCTAAATCCTGATCTGTGATGCAAAGACCTGGTCCCCAAAAAAGAGAATACAACTGTTTCGGACTCTGGACTGTCTTTATGCGCTGATCGAGTGTTGGACTTTGTACAAGAGATGGGAGACTTAAAGCTGGCCCTTTAAGGGGTAGGTGTCACCAAAACAATCTCTTCCTTAGTCTTGATCTGTGATGCTAAGACCTGGTCCCCCAAAAAAGAGAATAAAACTGTTTCGGACACTGGACTGTCTTTATGCGCTGATCGAGTGTTGGACTTTGTACAAGAGATGGGAGACTTAAAGCTGGCCCTTTAAGGGGTTGGTGTCACCCAAACAATCTCTTCCTTAGTCCTGATCTGTGATGCAAAGACCTGGTCCCCAAAAAAAGAGAATAAAACTGTTTCGGACACTGGACTGTCTTTATGCGCTGATCAGGTGTTGGACTTTGTACAAGAGATGGGAGAATTAAAGCTGGCCCTTTAAGGGGTTGGTGTCACCCAAACAATCTCTTCCTTAGTCCTGATCTGTGATGCAAAGACCTGGTCCCCCAAAAAAGAAAATAAAACTGTTTCGGACACTGGACTGTCTTTATGCGCTGATCAGGTGTTGGACTTTGTACAAGAGATGGGAGACTTAAAGCTGGCCCCTTAAGGGGTTGGTGTCACCCAAAATATCTCTTCCTTAGTCTTGATCTGTGATGCTAAGACTTGGTCCCCAAAAAAGAGAATAAAACTGTTTCGGACACTGGACTGTCTTTATGCGCTGATCGAGTGTTGGACTTTGTACAAGAGATGGGTTATTAAGGGTTGACCCACTAAGGAGTCGGTATCGCTCAAAAAACAAATCAAAGAAAAGATTAAAAGGCAACTCATTTTAGTTAATATTTCATTCATTTAAACTTGAAAATAAATAGAAAGAAAAAAATTTAAATGATATTTTTATTCTTCATTTTTACACAGGATTCAAGGAAGTGGGGGAAAATGTATGTGCGTCTTAGATTTCAGTGGCTTGTGATCGGCTCCATGAGGTGTCTAAGGCAAGTGGTTTGTTATCATTAAGAAGCTGCACGTAATCAATTGAGGCAGAAGCACACAACATAGAAGCATCGTTTTAGGTATTTAATGTCGCAGAGCTGGGCTTCTTACAGCCTGGGTTCAGTCTGTCAGAATTTATTTTCTCGTGAGGGTGGATGTAAAAAACGATCGCATTTTCTTAAAGTGCTGTCCTAGCATTACGAGTTCAGTTTACGGCTCACGCGCAGCTCTTCTACCGATATCTTACTGGATACGTCAATCCACAACTATCATACAGCAGAGCAAAACATCTTACCCACAGCCAACTGATGAAAATTAAAATTATTGAGCTTTTTCGGAGCAAGAAGGGCTTTAGCAACTTATTTCGTCATAATGGAATATAACTTGAGGTCACTTTTCTAGAAGAATATAAGCTTATTTTACCCACCTAGCTGACAGAAGAGTTAAAGCTCAGAACAAAGAGAAAGAGAGAGGAAAAAAGGAAAATCATACATTGACGCAAAATAATACAGCTCTCACCAATGAGCCTGATCACAATGAAAAATTTTTATTCAAACACAAAATAGAATTAATACGAGGTGAAAAAGACTTTTTTCAGATAAATCGAAGAATTTTTCTAAGGAAAAAAAGAAACTGTGAAGCACAATTAATAGACGACAACCTTGTTTGAACATTTACGGCAAGGGTTCATTTTCGCGGAGTTGACCCTTCATTTACAACACAAATACCTCTTACTTATCGAGTTCGAGTTCAGTATCGTAAGTTACGGACCAATTTTTTACCCGCTCAGATTTATTTCTCGCGCGTCATAAATCCGAGCAGAAAAAACGAGACATAGAGACATACCAAGAAAACGCTTTCAAACAAACTTTTTAATTTAGTGGGCCGTACAGCGAACTACGGCCGCAAATTGACCAATCATAGCACACGTATTGACCGAGAGATATGATAAGCTTACCTAGTGTACGTCTTATCTCTCCGCGATGATTTGATTCAGTCTCAATCCACTCTCAAACACTAATTAAAAGGGCAAAGTATCACTTAAAATCCGCGCTAGAAAACTCATAGGAAGCGTAAATTGCAGGTTCTCCATGCACGTTTTACCTTCTTACTGTCTTCAAGGTACTCTACACGGGATCGAAATCTCATTTTATTTCTTCTAAAACTCAATAATTGATTTAATAGGCAGTTAAGTTTTCTTGAGCAGATCCTTTCTTTTTCAAACCTACAAAGCAATCCACTTGAAGAGGAAAGTTCAAGGAAAAAAATTCTTAAGTCAAGGAAAAGTTAGGAAATTTTCAGTTTGCGTCCAGGGAGATAAACGTCGTTTACAGAAGTCAAGGAAGCGTGAAATCTACTTATTAGGATCTTGTTCCCAGGAGAGATAGGCCATCTCATTGTTCTGACATGAAACTCGATTCCAGTCCTCTTACAAATTACTACTATGGGCCTCCCCTCGGAGTCTTTTTTTCCCCAACCAATTCCATTAATAGATTGCATCTGTTCAAATATAGATCGCCTCATTTACCTCTTCCTCCTGAACATTTTCTCCTAAATACCTCAAGTAAGGCCAAAATGATTTTTTCTGTTTAATTGATGAGATAAAGATGAGTTAGTGTTTAATTTCTTGCGGGTCCAACAATTAGTTTCTTTTGTGTCGCCTAGGATGAGAAAAAATAAAAATTTCCAACCAGAACTAGAGGTCTTAATGAAATTGCAATCATTACGCTTTTTTTGTCTGTTTGATGCAGAAAAGGTAAGTTTAAGATAAAATGTGAACTTCGATTGTGGCTATTACAATTTTTGTAGTATGGTCGAACGGAAGCCTCCGTCATTATTTTACAATGGTCCATAAATCGTCTGTGAATTGTAAATTATCAAAATTGCCTTTTTGTAAGTAAATAATAACCCCTTGCCTTTCCTCTTTCAGTCACCATTGTGTAAAAAAGAAATTCGAGGACGCGAGAATACTTCTTATTCTGCTGAGCGAAGCCATGTTGTACACTATGACGAAAACTCCTGCAATGTTCATGGAAAAATATCAACTTTGGAAAGAAAGCAAGAATGTTAGTGGTCTCTTGCTGTCGGCCATTCTTCTTCACACCCATTTCTATAGCTTTTAAACAGTTTTGTTAAGTCTTCATGAAAGTATTTTACCTTGTGTTAGTAACATTCACGTCAAACGCAACGCCAAACGTCTGTCTAAATACATGCTTTTTTTTTTTTTTTCCGAACTTGACATGTTCTCTGATGGGAGGACTTGTCATCAAGTGTGGCTATGTGTACCATAACAAGTGCTGTCAATGAATTTTCGTCTTTCGTTTCTACATAGATTAGACCACCTCAATAACGAAACCAAGGACAAATATCATGTACATTAGCCAGTTTTCTAAACTATTTGTGAGAGTTGTCTGCATTGTGGTACCTACATCTTTTAATAACGCATCTGTATTACAGCAGACGTTTGGTGAGAACATGTTTTCAATCCTTTAAAAATAAAGTATTTGCAAAAGCTGTCTACCTTGTGATAACACCATCGTGTAATACGCATGTGTCGGAGACAGACATTTAGTTGCACATAACGCATACGTTAAAAATAAATTTTACTACCACAAGGTAGACAGCTTGTACAGAGTTAAGAAAACTGTTTTGAAGAGGTGGGCGTGGTGGGGGAGGTCGGATGGAGAAAAACAACTGTCTCAAATTGTCGTAATATTACTGTATTATAAAATTGTTGAAAAAATAATGGTAATATAACTACTGTACTATAAATTAAATATTGTACTGTAATACTGTACTGTAATACTAATTAACTGTATTAAAAGAGGCGGGTGTGTTGATAATTTTTAAGGACCATCAAATAGAGGCAGGGGCAGGTGTGGTGGGGGATGGTGGATGGATCGAACCCCAATTTGTCATTTTATTCTCTGAATTGGGGGTCGATCCAATTTTGCTTTCTTTCTAAGATTGATATTTGTCTCTAGTTTTATGTTTAAGGTGATCGTGTTTCTTGGTATCCAGCTTTGGGTGGTTAAACAAACCTGCAAAACAGAGAAATGAAATCAAGGCCAAGAATTTGAGTCATTTCAACGTTTACCCCAATTTTTTGCCTTCCCTTCCATGGTCTTTTTTTATTTAAAATAAATTGAATAAAACCAATAACGTTAAAGCTATCAGAATAAACGTTTAATTTTTTCAAGAGAGACTAAAAATACTTTTTACGGTCTTTTTTTCCTCTCTAGCAATCTGAAGTGAACTGCATGACAAATATATTTAATCACCTGAGGAACACGAAATGCCAGTCTTCAAAATGGCTTTTCCTAATTGATCCTTTCTTAGGTCCAATCTTTATTATTTGCTTCATTCAGAAATCTGTAGAAAGTTTAACATTACAAATGTAACCTGTACTTCTATGTGAACGGGCAGAAAATAAACATCATTTAATACGAAACCAGGTTCAGTGTACTGTTCAAGTCTTTGAGTTTTAGAAATTCACAAAGTATAAATTTATTAGAATGGAGAATGCATCTCTTTTATGAAATAAGTAAGCAATGATGGAAAGAAAGAGAGAAGGGCGAAACTGTAAGTGAAGAGCTGTAAAATCCCTCAGGTAGCGTGAATTCTGCTTTTGGCATGGACTTTGCATATTACAATTTGCGTTTTGCACATGGCTTTTTGAAATGGCTACACAATTCTCTATGCTGTAAAGCAAATTTTCAGTAATTATGGATAACATGAAAACATATTTTGGCGAAATTTTAGGCCATGAAGAAACACCTGTGGAATTGTATGACTTGAATTTGACTAACTCAATTTCATTTTATTAATTTTGTTCAACACTAAAATTGACAGTGGTTGACTTTTTAGTTACTTCAATTACATGTTTAGGAAATAACAACAGTGGAAATCAATGTGTACTCTCTGATTTGACAGGCAGGAAAAAGAAGCAAAAACTGCAGATGCTAAAATTTCAAGACGTTCCGGCACTAAAGCCAAACCTTGCAGTTATTTTGGACCTTTATGTAGTTCAATTTTAGTTTGCCTTTAGCGATAGGATCAACTTTTCAAGCTATTCAAGTCCTAATATGGTTTTTTTATTATTGAGATCTGACCAAAAGACTACTTATCCAAGCAATTTCTTGTAGTGAGAATGATATACGATCAAAAGTAAGTGGACAGCATCTCACTATCACATGGAAAGTCCTAATTGGCTTCTGTGGAATAAAACCATGGACTGAGTAAGATGTAGAACTTTCTAACCTGTAATCAGTATATCAACACATCATCTTGTAACCTTCCATCCCGGTTGACATCATAAACTACTCTTCATAGAAACCACTGCCTACCTGAAAAAGACAGTTTCTACAAAACTTACCTGCGAGTGAAAACGTCTGCCAGATTGATACTGTATGTAAATTATTATATACTATACAGCTCCAGGGAAAGAACTTAAACTAGAAAATAAAGTAGAGCCAAAGTAAACTCCATGTCACTGCAGTGTAAAATCTATGTCACTCCCCTGGCCAATTTCCTCACCACCCCTCTAAAGAAGAGAGAATTCCATTCTAACTGAAAATTCTACCTGATTATTCTGGCCCAAAAAACGGTAATACTATATCGTGAACAATACAAAATTATTCAGGCATTACGTCACCAAGATAGAATTTTTAATTAGCTAAGCAAGTAATGGAAAGCCTTAAATGTTATTGGTTGAAACGCTTCTTTACCACACATCTACAGGCTTTATGACACGGTCTGCTCTTAAGAGCGAATGGGAACACAAAAACTGCTTAGATACTCGATTCTTATGGCCAGGATTCAAGTATGCAAAATCTATGCATCAAGTTGGCAAAAGATATTGCCATTAAAAGAAAGGCAGCTAACCTGTCTTCTTTTTCAGTGCCCTCCTTATCCCACACCCCCAGAATAAACCAGTCAGTCAGTAAGTAAGTTGTTCAGTCAGTCAGTCCCTCCATCAGTCAACCACCCAGCCAGCCGGCCAGTCAGCCTGCAAGCCTGTCAGTAAACTAACACGACAGCCGGCCAGTTGGCTGGTCAGTCAGTTGGTTAGTTAGCCAGTCAGTCCCTCTGTCAGTCAATCACTCAGCCAGTCAGCCTGCAAGCCAGTCAGTAAACTAATGATGCAGCCAGCGAGTTGGCTTGTCAGTCAGTCGGTTAGTCAGTCAATCAGCCTCTCTGTCAGTTAGCCATACAACCAGCTTGCTAGTCAGCCAGTCAATCCTTCAGTCAGTAAGTCATCATATTGTGAAGGAACCTAGAGCCAACTGTACCCACATTTAGTTTAAAATTTGATAGACTACCTTGAAACTAAAAATTAAGTCACCTTTCATTTGCATTGTTGTTGTCAGTCATCATCAATCTGTCAATACTTTTCACTGTCATTTTTTGGCTCAAGATGTTTGGCTCGTGCTTTTATGGTGAACCTTAAATAAAGACACATTATTGAATTACTACATGTAACACTCTTTAATCAAAACAAATTGCATTCTATCAGTATCATGGTAGCTTATTTTGACATTATTCATTTGCCTCTCTCGGTACACTGTAAGTAGCCCATGCAGCCAAAGTTTATCCAAAAGCTTTACCATGACAACTATTTGAAGAGACTGAGAGTATTACTTAACTACTTTTCCAAAATAAGATGTTTCAACATAACACATTAACTCCAGCTAGGTCTTTAAGCCATCCTTTTTCATTTAGAGTCCAGTTGGTTAGCCAACTGCTTGTACTGATTGCCCAGTATTTCATAGTAATCATATTGCACTGATCCCGTTTGTTTGAAAATTGGACAATGCTATCCAGCAGACAAATCACTACCTGGTAGACAGAAATATTTTTTTGTGAAACCATATTTTCTGGGTAATGATCATCTGGGACACTTCCCCATCCAGCTGTCTAACGGCTCAGATCCGATCCAACACTTTGGTTAGAGCTTTGCATCAAAGTGCAATGGGAAATACAGATCCTAACAGGAAACAGTCCACAATTTATTTAATGAATACTTGCTGTGTGTTATTATTTGAGTAGACATGTCCATCCATAACAAGCAGTACCATTGACTAAAGGGAAAATTAAGGATATGAAAGCTCAAACAAATAAACCTCATTCCCTTGTTTAACACATGAAAGGCTGTGATTTGTTTTACCAGTGAGCAAAATGTCTGCTTGTATTATATGTTAAACCATCAAATAACTGATTAGTAATTCACTATGGTTTGACTTTTTTTGGTTTCTAGATTTCAAACTAAATCCTACTACCTTATCTGAGTATTGCATCAATCAAACAAGCTGTGTGCAAAAGACAGAAATAGCACTAGCAAAATCATTAAAGTCCTTAAAGCCCTTAAGAGTTTGTTGCTTTAAGAGTAATAAATGCAGTAAAACCAAAGTTTGGATCGTTCAGAGTAGCCATTTCATTGCTACCCTTTCTATCTGTATTTTTGCCATCTTCTACTGTGAACTACAGTGTACAGTATAACTGTGTACTTAGAAAAATTGTTTCTAAAAAAGAAAAACTTATTACCCTAGTGAAGTATCCAGTAATTAAAATTGCCAAATCCATGTCCACCAAGACTTACCCTGTCACAATTTTACAAGAGTGCTATCAGTCTAAGGTATTCTTCAATAAAACTTTGCAGAGCCTGAACAAAGAAAATGCCACCTTCCCAAAATAAGTGACAAAGAAAAATAATTTTCACAATAGTCTCTAAAATGAGTGGAAATAACCCATATTCTTGCCAAATTGTTAAGAAACTAAACTAACACTAAGTTTTTTGCAAAGTATTGCCTCCATCTTCAGAAATAAAACCAGCAAAATACAAATTTCAATGACACCCACTCTTGCCTTGCTTAATGAAAAGTTAATTATCAACTAAAAATCACTATTTTTGATTGCAAACAAAAGATGAATCTTACCCTGACTGCATGGAAACTTCCAGTAGCTTGGAAATATAATCAAGATTAAAATATCTTACAAGAATCATCTAATTCATGTTACCCTTTAAACTAGTGAAATCATAACCTTAATCAAAAGATCACCTCAAAATGTACAACACGATCTTCTCAATATCTATAGACCCCTCATGACACCTTATCTACAATCACATGCTTCTTACTCTACATTGAGTATTTTGCTGATTCATCTTTTGTGACTCTACCAATATATGCACACAATCCCCTTGTTTGCTACTGCAAAGTTTGACATTTTACCATGGAAATTATGTTGCTATGTATGTTTACCCAATTTGATATGATGGCATGATACCTGGTAATGGAATTAAAAATTTTTAAAACATGTCCACCCTCATTCCTATAACAAAATCTCCTTAGCAATAAACATTCTCTGCACCAAATTTACCACACTGTATCGAATGCAAAGCCACTCCAGCTAAGACACCTCACAAGAAAGTGGGTTTTTCAAAAGGAAAATCAGCTGATGAGAATCATTATAATTTATCATGTAATTGATCAATCCTTTAATTAACCACCACTCATATAATCAATTTCATATACTTGTATCTGTATCCCTTTTTGCAAAATAACTGATAATGTAAAACTTTCCATAAGTAGTGCTTAAGAGATGAGTCTTTACACTCGCACAATTTACTGTAAAAGTGATTTGAAGACACTGACTGATGGCCTTGTTAAAATTTCTTAAGGTAAATTATTCCTTAGCCTTGGTGTAGCAACTAAGAAAGCCCTGTTACCCTAGGTTTTCAACTTGGTCTTTTGAAATTCTAAAAGATACTTATAGAGGGCATTAGAGGAACCAATAGATGACTGATATATGCAAGTGCAAGATAATTCAATCCCTTGTGTGTAAGCAATGAACTTTGATAATAATTTGCTGCTCTACAGGGAGCCAGTGTAAGTGCTTAAAAATCAGGCGTGTGTAGAGCCCTAAACTGTTTAGTAACAACACAAACAGTGGAGTTTTTTTCTAATGCACTGTTCAAGCAAAGCAAAGAGAAATGAGTGACACTCATTTAAATGAAAAGTAACTCTTTAAACAATACCAGCATAAGATCGAGTATGAGTCAAATTGGTAGATACGATGTACATACCATCACAGGTAAAGTTATAGCTAGGGACTAAAGTATTCTCTGTTTTCAATATTGGTGAATTTCCATGTGTGTAACTTTGATAAAGCAACCAATATACAGCAACTTTCTCAAGACTGCTCTCAAGCTTTCTTTTGATTTCTTTCAAAAACCTCTTTCCCAAACTTTGAGTTGCCAAACTTGGGTGCTGTGTTTACAATAACTGTCTCATTCCTATCGGTATCTATGATGACATAATTACATTCTCTAACTAAAGCAGTCTCCGGACAATAAAAGTTCTTAAATACTGATGGGAAGATCACCCTGAGACAAGTTATTGCAACTGTGTTCAATCAATTGTGAAGCTATCACTTTTTCAGTAATTTGAGACATAAGCATAAATTTGGAGATGAGATGGAAGTTCGCACGATGTTTTACCGGTTTGTAAGATGTGCTGATTTGAGGCTGTATCAAGAACAGTACAGCCTTTCATTGGGATCATCATGGGAGGGACATAGCGTGACGTTAAACCCGAAGGATCCACTGAAGGATCTACTGAATGAGTTCCTGTCCCACACGAAAAAAACTACATTAACATTCACGCCTGAAAGAACTCCTATAACAACAAAAACAACACCACGTGTCCAGAGGTATCCAGATTTAAATATTCAAATTTGCAGCTATACTCCTCTCAAAAATATCGGAATAATTCACCCATTTTAAGCCTACTATGCCAGTAATATTATATATTACACAGATTAAGCAAATTTTTAAAAAGTGTAATTTTTTAAAGTTTTCTTTACCTACCTCTTGCTGTCAATCTGGCATAAACTTCGGAAACTGAGTGGTCTTCATCTCTATGTTTTTCGGCCTCTCTTCCTTCCTTCTTATATCTATATATCACTAAGCAAAGGAAAGTTGCAGAGAAGCTGAGTAGTCCTCTAATTCCGGGCCTTGTGCCAAAGTAAGCTGTCATTTCCTTGCAGTTCTCACAATATCTTTCGCAATGCCCCGCCATGTTGGAGAGCTCAGTCCTATGCCCAGCTCTCCTCCACAACGATGAAACGCGCACGTTTCACGAACAACAATGCGCGAAAACGCGGGAAATTCCAGATGCTACGAGGAAACACGTCAGGCTTTTCGGAATTCCGGGGAAGTTCAGCCTTTGGTCACTATTTTGACATTTCAGAAATGTCCTTTTTTTTTCTAGTTTGGAAAGCTCTGCCGTTTCTCCAATGTAGCACCACGAATATTTGGCACAAGGAATTTTTTGTACGACGTTTGTCTGAGAATCTAGCGAAGGTCGAAACTTCGAGGCCGGGAACCGTCGTTGTGGGGTGGACAATGGTTTGTTTAGAGAGAGCGCGTGTTAAAGGTTCGGGCATGCCTTTGATGTAACGAAGAGAAGCGAAAGACTTGGGTGAGTCGGGTGGTTCAACCATCTTGAGAAACATTTCAACAAGTTCCCCTGGGGATATGCTTGTCGAGGATCGGGTCATTATAATCTGTATGTTTTAAATGAACTTAGAAGGATAACTTTGGATTCCAGAGCTGTACAAACTCTATTATGTTCCCACTTTTTGCCTTCGGAAGAATTGGGTAAATTTAAGGCTCAGTTCAAAACAGTTGCTGCTGTGCTGGCCTTCTGTCTACTGTCAAGATGGAAAATATTAAGTCCGACTTTTGCATTCTGTTGGCGACAACTGATCCCCCTCCCGTACCCCTGAAATCTTGTGATTCCCTACGTCTCCTCCCCCCTCCCGAGCGACAAATAATGCCTGGTCCCTAGGCATAAAAGAATTAGAGAAAAACTGCGATTTTTAGTGGATAAGAGAAGGAGAACAAAGCACTGTAAAATTTTTTTCATATCTAAGGTAAGCATTCGTAATTATCTTTCTGTACGCAAAATAAATTATAAATAAAAAAAAGTGAAACAGATAAAAAGGACAATATCTATTTATTTGATTTTAAAGTTATTTACTTTCATTGCACGGAAAATCGAAATTGGGACCACAAAATTGCCAAGTAGGCGTCGATCACACATCGCTACAGGCTCATCTGCAATATTTTATGGGAGAAAAAAAAACATTTTTCACAGCGGGGTGTGAAGAAAACAGAGAGGCTACTTGATTATGTCAGCGGGCTCAAATGATTTTCTTGATGGGATAAAATTTTAAAGAGGTAGTAAAAGAGGACAAGATGAACATCTGAGGAAAATAATTAAAAGAGCATTTTACGATTGTAGTGGTTGTCAGGAACTTTGATTGCGCCTTCAATCACTGTACACAAACCTCGTTTTGAGCCTGAACCATTCATTCTAGGGGGTGTGGTCTGGGAGTGTGACAGCGCATAGTTTTTAACCTCCATCCTCCTGGGATAAATGATCCTTTAAGCTATCGTTTACTTAATGGAAATTATGAAGAGTACGGGGAGTGCGAATCTCCTGCTTCCTGGAAGTAGATATAGAAAAAGAGCAGGTCATATTACTTAAGATGAAAATGGTTTCAAGGATCTGCATCGCTACCTCAGATGAGTTTTTCAGTAAAACAGCAACCACAGTATCAGTACAAAAATCTTGATTTCATTGATATCACAGTATGATATCAAAACAAGAGCCCATTACTGATGGGCTCCTGACCAAAGTCAGTTTTGGAACACATACTTTGCTTCTTCGCTGAACGTGGAATACTTAATTCTCACTGATGGTTACGAGCACGTGATCGTAGTCGAGGTAAGATTCGCTCAACTTAGACTGCCGGGGGTCAAAGTCGTCCGAAAACTGAGAATGAAAGAGCTACGCGGCTTTGCGAATCTTTCACAAATTAGCCAATGTTTAAACTCTGTTTCTGCATTGTCGTGTTTAACTTTCTCATCCTTGCTCCTTTAAAACGTTCGTTGTGTGAATTCTCCTTAAAGCCATGTTTTTCGTGTAGTCAAAGGTTTCCTTCTATCGCAAGGCAATCATCTTTCATACAAGACGGTTAAAAATATCATAATACAACTCCGATAAAAATTTCCCTTTCAATTCACCCACCTTGCCTTGTAGCCGTTATTTGGTCACGTAACGCAAGAGCTCTGAGTGCTTTGTGTGACTATGTAAAGCAGGCCACTTACAGCGCTAATCCAGCTGCATTTCAAAGGAACCATTTCAAGAATTAGACCGAATCCCTACGTGAATGAATAACCATACAGCATGTTTCCGAAATAAGTTTAATATCTTGAGCTGATAAAAGAGATTTCGAGCAAATATTACTTCTTCACTGCGTCATTTTCATCTTCCCGCAGAGCAAGTTAGAGCAAAGATTGCAATTTTTACATGTCTTTAGAGAGAATCAAGGGAGATGAGAGCGCTTGTTATTCAGAATCTAGTTGATCAAAGGAGAAATGATGCTATCCAATGCATAAATCACTATCCAATGGATAAGCTTTAACAAAACGTACTGTGCCATCCACCGGATAGAGATTTCTCCAATAGCGTTAGTCACCCTTCGAACAGCCGGTGCCAGGTGGGTGAAACTGTGTGCCACAGTTGAATGAAACGAATTTTAAGGGGGTGTTTCAGTACATAATAAGAACTGTCTAAGAACTCTCGTCCTTCGGGGCTCAGTTTAAAACGCATGCGTTTTGATGTCATATTGCGTATCATCACGTCACATTGTGATTCACTCGGAGTTCTGTCTTCATCTCTACACAGATTTCATGAAGACTGGCTGATCCATCCCAAAGTCCAATTTCTCCTTCCTTTCTACGCTGCTACGATGGCATCACTAACAATTCCTCGATGGCTGCATTCTTCCAAGAAACAACAGTTTACCTAATGAACAATAATTGGAGAGAAAACGATAAAAAAATGTGAACAGGTAATTGCGCGTCATACTTCATGGAAATATGAAAAAACATATAACTTATGACTAAGCGGAAGTATTCTTTACGCTTAGAAACAATCCTAAGTATACACGAGATACTAAATCCTATGAGTGCGCGAGAAACTAACAAAATATTCGACTGACAGGGAATCCTGAGTGCGCGCGACATCCTAACAAAATAATCGACCATACTGACCAAATACTGGACTGAAACATTTTGCCAAGAATGTGCAAGATACTAGGGAAACAATCGCATAAAACGTAATCCCGAGAGTGCACAAAAATCTAACAAATCCTAAGGGTACAAGGATAGCAAGGAAACAGTCCAATGAAAGAGAAACCTTAAAATATGTGATACAATAAATAAAAAATAAAAAGAAATGTAATCCTTAGTGTGCGCAAGATACCAACGAAACAATCGAATGGAATGTAATCTTAAGCGTGCATAAGATACTAACGAAATAAATCGAATAAATGGTAATCATATGTGAGCGCGAGATCCTAACGAAATAATCGACTGATAGGTAATCCTAAGTGTGCGCGAGATCCCAACGAAACAATCGAATTAAATGTAATCCTTCGTGTTGGCAAAGTCCTAACGAAACAATCGAACGAAATGTAATCCTAAGTGTGCGCGAAATGCTAAAGAAACAATCGAATGAACGTAATCGTTAGAGTGCCTAGATGCAGTAAGAAACAACTGAATAAAATGTGATCCTTAGCGTGCGCTAGATACCAAAGAAACAATCGGATGACATGTAACCCTTAGCGTGCGCTACATACTAAAGATACGGTCAAATAAACGTAATCATAAGTGTGCGCGAGATCCTAAAGAAAAATAAAATGAAATGTAATTGTAAGTGTGCGGAAGATCCTAACGAAACAATCGCATGAAATTCAATCATAAGTGTGCGCGAGATACTGACGAAACAATCGAGAGAAATGTAATTCTTAGCGTGCGAAAGATACTAAGAAAACAATCGAATGAAATGCAACCCTAAGTCTGGGCTAGATACTAATGAAATAATCCAGTGAAATGTAATCCTTAGCATGCGCTACACACTAAAGAAACAATAAAATAAAACGCAGTCGTTGGCGTGCGCAAGGTACTAACGATACAAACGAATGAAACGTAATCCTTAGAGGGCCTTAGATGCAGTAAGAAACAATCGAGTGAAACGTAGACAGATATAAGAGAGTTGGTAAGTTTTGAGCTCGGTAGATAAATAGGAAAAGATGTTTTCGTCTTATAACGAGCGTGGGAGAAAGAAAAAAAATTCCTCATAGGACTCAGAATTTTTTTCTGTGTCCCACGCTCGTGACAAGACGAAAAACGTGTTTCTCCAATCGAGTGAAATGTAAACCTTACCGTGTGCTAGATAACAACAAAAAAATCGAATGATATGTATTACTTAGAGCGCTAAAGATACCAACGGAACAACGAATAAATTGTAATCTTAACCCTGCGGGAGATCCTAACGAAACAATTGGATAACATCTAATCCTAAGTGTGCGCGATATCCTAACAAAACCATCAAACGAAACGTGATCCTAAGCGTGCGCGAAATCCTAACGAAAAAATCCGATGAGATTCAATCCTAAGTGTGTGCGAGATGCTAAAGAAGCAAACGAGAGAAATTTTATCCTTAATGCGCGCAATAGAATGTAATCCTTAGCGTAGGCAAAATACTAACGAAACAATCAAAGAAAATGTAATCCTTAGCTTGCGTATACATAAAAAAAAATTGAAGAAAATGTAATCCCTTGCGTATGCAGAAAACTTATATAAAAAAAAATTAAATCGAGAATAATACATGGGCGCGCGAAGATGTGGAATTTCTCTTCGAGTGTTTAACTCGATAGCTTACGAGTGAGCGCAGCGAACGAGTAAGATGTCGAGTTGAACACGAGAAGAGAAATTTCATATCTACAAACAACCATGTATTATTTTGTTTATCTTACAAACACAGTAGCCCTTCACTGACAAGAAAAGTCGACTTAACAAAAGAATGAAAATTCTTCCCCTTCTAGGAAAGTTTGAACGTCACTGAAAGCGATACAGATTTTTCGGTATTTTGGTAGCCATAATCCAAAAAAAATTCCGACAAACGACCTTGGATTAAGAATGGTGAAGGCTTCACCGTTCATTTCATCAACCTGACCGTGGGGCGCGAAAGGCGTGTGATATGTCAGCAGCTGATTGGCGATATCAAACACGTGTGAAAAAAAAATACGATATTTTTTCACGCGTGTTGTTCCAGCTTTTCTAAGGGCTGGAAGTCCTTGTATAATACCGTTGTTTTTATGATAAAATGTTATCTATAGCAGGCGCTAGGTACTGAAAAAATCATCGAAGGAAATAAAATCATTTGGACACGCTAAATATTAACAAACAAACGAATAAAATGTAATCCTTGGCGTGCGCAAAATACTAACGAGAGAATCAAATTAAAGGCAATTCTTAAAGTGCGCTGGATACCGACGAAACAATCAGATGAAAAGTACAGTTAGCATACTAACGAAAGAATGAAATTAAATGTAATCTTTAGTCAGCGCTATATATTAACGAAACAACCGATTATAATGCAATCCTTATCGTGCGCTATATACCAACTGAAGAATGGAATAAAATACAATCCTTAGCGTGCACAACAAACTAACAAAACATCCATTGCAATGTAATCCTTAGCGTGCGCTAAATACTACCAAAGAATCGAATGAAATGCAATCCTTAGCGCACGCAAAAATTAACAAACTATCTAATATGTTATCCTTTACGTGCGCTACATACTAACGAAAAGAATCAATGAAATGTAATCCTCAGCACACGCAAAAAACTAACAAACCATCGAATGATATGTAATCCTTAGCGAGCGCTACTTTCTAAAGAAACAATGGAATAAAATGTAACTCTTAGCGTGCAAGAGATCCTAGCGAAAGATAGAATAAATTGTAATTCAAAGTGTGCGCGAGATACTAACAGAACATTCGAGAGAAATGTAATTCTTAGCGTGCGCAAGATATTAACGAAACAATCGAATAAATGTAATTCTTAGCGTGCGCAAGATATTAACCAAACAATCGAATAAAATGTAATCCTTAGTGTGCGCTAAATAGTAAAGAGAGAATCAACTAATAGGTAATCACTGTTTGCGCTTCATACTAAAGAAACAATCAAATAAAATGTAATCCTAAGCGTACACTTTATATTAAAAAACAATCGAATGAAATATAACTCTTAGTGTGCGCTACATACTAACGATACAATCAAATAAAATGTAATCCTTAGTAGGCACAAGATACTAACAAAACAATCAAATAGAACGTTATAATAAAAGTGCACTTAATATTTACGGATCAATCGAATGAAATGTAAACCTAAGCATGCACTAAACACTAACGAAACAATCAAATGAAATGCAATCCTTAACTTGCGCTATATACTAATGAAATAATCGAAAGAAATTCTATCCTTAGCGTGCGGAACATACTAACGAAAAAATCGAATGAGATGTTATCCTTCGCGTGCACTACATATTGAAGAACAATAATAAATAAATGATATTTAATCATTAGCGTGCGCTTCATACAATCGAGTAAAATTTAATCCTTAGCTTCCGTTAGATACAGTAAGAAACAATCAAATGAAATATAATCCTTAGCGTGTGCTGTATGCTAAAAAACAATAGAATGAAATCTACTCTTAATGTGTGCTACATTATTACGAAACAGTTGAATGAAATTTAATTCTTAGGCTGCGCAACATACTAAAAAAAGGCAAAATACTTAAAACAACGACTAAAATATAATCCTTAGAAGGCGCCACATACAAAAAAAAAACCATCGAAGGAAATGCAATCCTTGGCGTTCGCAAAATGCTAACGAAACAATCGAATGATATGTAATCCTTAGTGTGCCCTACATAGTAAAAACCTAATCTAATGAAGTTTAATCCTTAGCGTGTGCTACATACTAAATAAAGATGAAATGAAATGCATTTCTTAGAGTGCGCTGGATTCTAACGAAACAATCAGATGAAATGTAAAGTTAGCATGCGCTGCATACTAATGAAACAAATCATATGAAATGTGATCCTTAGCGAGAACTATGTACTTACTTAAAAAAATCACATTCTACGCGTGCGCTAGATGTTGATAAAACAATCCAATTAAATGTAATCCTAAGCGTACGCTACATACTAACAAAACAACCAAATAAAATGTAATCCTTAGCGCGCACAAGTTACTAGCGAGACAATCAAATTAAATCTGGTTTTAAGAGGTGGCTAGATACTGATGAAACAAATCAAATGAAATGTAATCGTGAGCGTGCGAGAGATACTACGGGGAAAAAAAGGAATAGAAAGTTATTTTTAGCGCGTGCTAGATATTAACGAAACAATCGCGCAAGATGTAATCCTTAGCGCGCGCCGGATATTAACAAAACGATCGAATAAAATATAATCCTTAGCGCGCGCTAGATACTAACAAAACAATGGAATGAAATGTTATCCTTAGCGCGCGCTAGATACTAACAAAACAATGGAATAAAATGTTATCCTTAGCGCGCGCTAGATACTAACAAAACAATGGAATAAAATGTAATCCTTAGCGTGCGCTGGATATCAACAAAACAATAAAATAAAATGTAAACCTAAGCGTGCGCTGGATACTAACTAAACAATGGAATAAATGTAATCCTTAGCGTGCGCTAGATATTAACAAAACAATGGAATAAAATGTAAGCCTTAGCGTGCACTGGATACTAACAAAACAATGGAATAAAATGTAATCCTTAGCGTGCGCTACATACTAACAAAACAATGGAATAAAATGTAATCCTTAGCGTGCGCTGGATACTAACAAAACAGTCAAACAAAATTATCAAATGTAATCGGTCACAGTTTTTCAGCATACGGACCTCCCAGCCGGCAAATAACATATATATCCTTAGCGTGCGCTAGATATTAACAAAACAATCGAATAAAATGTAATCCTTAGCATGCGCTAGATACTAACAAAAAATTGAATAAAATATAATCCTTACCGTGCGCTGGATACTACCAAAACAATGGAATAAAATGTTATCCTTAGCGTGCGTTAGATACTAACAAAACAATCGAATAAAGTGTTATCCTTAGCGCGCTTTAGATACTATTAAAACACTCGAATAAAATGTAACCCTTAGCGTGCGCTGGATGCTAACATAACAATCCAATAAAATGTAATCCTTAGCGTGCACTACATAGTAACAAAACAATCAAAGAAAGTGTCATCCATAGCGTGCACTAGATACTAATAAAACAATCGAATAAAATGTAATCCTTCGTGGGCGTCAGATACCGATGAAATAATCAAATGAAATGTAATCTTTAGCGCACACTACATACTCACGAAAGAACTGAATAAATACAATCCTTAGCGTGCGCTATATAGTAAAAATTCACATGAGTGAAACTTAATCCTTAAAATGCGCTACATACTAACAAAATAATCGAATGAAATATAATCCTTAGTGTGCGCAAGCCACTAAAGAAAAAAAAGTGAATAATGTAATTCGTAGCGTAAGCTGTATTTTAACGAAACAACCGAATGAAATGTAATCCTTAACGTGTGCTACAAACCATTGAAACAATCCAATGAAATGCAGTCCTCAGCGTGCGCATCATACTAACAAATTATCGAATAAAATGTAATAAAGCGTGCGCTTTTCACTAAAGAAACAAACCAATGATATATCATCATTAGCGTCCCTTAAATACTACAGAAACAATCGAATGAAATGTAATCCTTAGCTTGCGCTATACACCCGCGAAACAATCGAATGAAATGTTATCCTTAACGTGCGCCACATATTAAAGAAACAATCAAATGATATGTAATCGTTAGCGTGTGCTATATGCTAAAGAAACAATCGAATGAAATCTACTCTTTGCGTGCGCCTCATGATTAAGAAACAGTTAATCCTATACCTGTGCGATATACTAAAGAAAGGTAAAATACTTAAAAACAACGACTAAAACATAATGCTTAGAAGGCGCTACATACTAAAAAAAAAACTGTAGGAAATGCAATCCTTGGCGTACGCAAAATGTTAACGAAACAATCGAATAAAATGTAATCCTTAGCGTGCCATACATAGTAAAAACCCAATCTAATGAAATTTAATCCTTGGCGTGTGCTACATACTAGTAACGGATGAAATGAAAT
The DNA here is from genome assembly GCF_964200805.1 of Pocillopora damicornis. Lineage (NCBI taxonomy): Eukaryota > Metazoa > Cnidaria > Anthozoa > Scleractinia > Pocilloporidae > Pocillopora > Pocillopora damicornis. Next base: position 20,388,496 of record NC_142671.1, read on the forward strand.
GCAATTCTTAAAGTGCGCTAGATTCTAACGAAACATTAAAAACGAAATGTAAAGTTGGCGTGCGCTGCATACTAATGAAACAAATCAAATGAAATGTTATCCTTAGCGAGAGCTCTATACTATCGAAAGAATCGAATAAAATGTAATTCTTAGCGTGCACTAGATGCTGATAAAACAATCCAATGAAATGTAATCCTTAACGCAAGTTACAAACCAACGAAACAATCGAACGAAATGTAATCCTTAGCGTGCACTACATACCAAAATAACAGTCGAACGAAACATAATCCTTAACGTACGTAAAATACTAACGAAACAATCATAGAAAATGTAATCCTTTGCATGCACTTCATACAAAAGTCCAAAAAAAGTAATCCTTGGCATGCGCTTCCTACCAAAAACCAATCAAAAGTAATGTACTCTTTAGCGTAAGCAAAATACTGACGAAACAATCGAAGAAAACGTAATCCTTTACGCACGGTAGACACTAAAAAAATTTGAATATAATGTAATACTTGGCGCAGGCGAAATACTTATAAAGATAAACCAATAAAATAAAATCCACATAAAGCACTATATACTAGAAAAACCAAAGAAGGAAAATGCAATCCTTAGGGTAAGCTACATACTAAGGAAAAAATCAAATAAACTGCAATTCTTTAAGTGCGCAAGATACTAACGAAACAATCGAGTGATAAGTAATACTTACTTGCACTACACACTAAAGAAACAATCTAATAAAATGCAATCCCTAGCATACGCAAAATATTAACGAAAATTGAATAAAATGTAATCCTTAGCGTGCACTGAATACTAACGAAACAATCGAATGGAATGTAATCCTTAGCGTGCGCTGGATACTAACAAAACAATCAAATAAAATATAATCCTAAGCATGCGCTGGATACTAACGAAAAAATCGAATAAAATGTAATCCTTAGCGTGCGCTGGAAACTAACGAAACAATCGAATGCAATGTAATCCTTAGCATGCGCTGGATACTAACGAAACAATCGAATAAAATGTAATCCTTAGCGTGCGCTGGATACTAACAAAGCAATCGAATGGAATGTAATCCTCAGCGTGTGCTAGATACTAACAAAGCAATCGAATAAAACGTTATCCTTAACGTGCGCTAGATACTAATGAAAAATCGGATAAAATGTTATCCTATGCGTGCGCTGGATACTAACCAAAAAAATCGAATAAAATGTTATCCTTAGGGTGCGCTGGATACTAGCAAAACGATCGAATGAAATGTAATCCTTAGCGAGCGCTGGATACTCACAAAACAATCGAATGGAACGTAATCCTTAGCGTACTTTGTATATTAACAAACCAATGGAATGAAATGTAATCCTAAGTGTGCACTGTATAGTAACAAAACAATCGAATGAAATGTAATCCTTAGCGTGCGCTGGATACCAACAAAACAATCGAATAAAATGGAATCCTTAGCGTGCACTGAATACTAACAAAACAATCGAATGAAATGGAATCATAAGCGTGCGCTGGATACTAAAGAAGCTATGAAACGTAATCTTAGTGAGCGCTGGGTATTAATGAAGAAATAGAACGAAAAGTATTCCTTAGCGTGCGCTGGATACCAACAAAACAATCGAATAAAATGGAATCCTTAGCGTGCGCTGAATACTAACAAAACAATCGAATGAAATGTAATCATAAGCGTGCGCTGGATACTAAAGAAGCTATGAAACGTAATCTTATTGAGCGCTGGGTATTAATGAAGAAATAGAACGAAAAGTATTCCTTAGCGTGCGCTGGATACTAACGAAACAATCAAATAAAATGTTATCCTTAGCGTGCGCTAAATACTAATGAAATAATCGAATAAAATGTTATCCTTAGCGTGCACTGGATAATAACAAAACAATCGAATGGAATGTAATCCTCAGCGTGCGCTAGATACTAACAACAAAATCGAATAAAATGTAATCCTTAGCGTGTGTTAGATACTAATGAAATAATCGAATAAAATGTAATCTTTAGCGTGCGCTGGATACTAACAAAACAATCGAATGGAATGTAAAGCTTAGCGTGCGCTGGATACTCATGAAATAATCGAATAAAATGTTATCCTTAGCATGCGCTAGATACTCATGAAATAATCGAATAAAATGTTATCCTTAGCGTGCGCTAGATACTAACGAAACAATCGAATGGAATGTAATCCTTAGCGTGCGCTGGATACTAAAAAAACAATCGAATAAAATGTTTTCCTTAGCGTGCGCTAGATACTAATGAAACAATCGAATAAAATGTAATCCTTAGCGTGCGCTGGATACTAACAAAACAATCGAATGGAATGTAATCCTCAGCATTCGCTGGGTGCTAACAAAACAATCGAATAAAATGTTATCCTTAGGGTGCGCTAAATACTAATGAAATAATCAAATAAAATGTTATCCTTAGCGCGCGCTGGATACTAACAAAACAATCAAATAACATGTAATCCTTAGCGTGCGCTGGTTACTAACAAAACAATCAAATAAAATGTAATCCTTAGCGTGCGCTAGATGCTAACAAAACAATCGAATAACATGTAATCCTTAGCGTGCGCTGGTTACTAACAAAACAATCGAATAACATGTAGTCCTTAGCGTACGCTGGATACTAACAAAACAATCGAATGGAACGCGATCCTTAGCGTACGTTGTATACTAACAAAACAATGAAATGAAATGTAATCCTTAGCGTGCGCTGGATACTAACAAAACGATCGAATGGAATGTAATCTTTAGCGTGCGCTGGATACTAAAGAAGCTATGAAATGTAATCCTTAGAGTGTGCTGGGTACTAATGAAACAATCGAATGAAATGTAATCCTTAGCGTACGCTACTAACAAAACAATCGAATAAAATGCAATCCTTAGCGTGCGCTGAATACTAACAAAAAAATCGAATGAAATGTAATCCTTAGCGTGCGCTGGATACTAATGAAACAACCGAATGAAATGTAATCGTTAGCGTGCGCTGCATACTAACAAAACAATCGAATGGAATGTAATCATAAGCGTGCGCTGGATACTAAAGAAGCTATGAAACGTAATCTTAGTGTGCGCTGGGTATTAATGAAAAAATAGAATGAAAAGTAATCCTTAGCGTGCACTGGATACTAACGAAACAATCGAATGAAATGTAATCCTTAGCGTGGGTTAGATGCTAACAAAACAATCGAATGGAATGTAATTCTTAGCGTGCGCTGGATACTAAAGAAGCTATGAAATGTAATCCTTAGTGTGCCCTGGGTACTAATAAAAAACTAGAATGAAAAGTAATCCTTATCATGCGGTGGATACTAACGAAACAATCGAAAGAAATGTAATCCTTAGCGCGCTAGATACCGACAAAAAAAATGGAATAAAATGTAGTCCTTGGCGTGAATTGGATACTAATGAAAAAATCGAATGAAACGTAATCCTTAGCGCGCGCTGGATACTAACAAAACAATCGATTAAAATGTAGTCCTTAGCGTGCGCTGGATACTAACAAAACAATCGATTAAAATGTAGTTCAGCGTGCGCTGAATACTAACGAAACAACCGAATGGAATGTAATCCTTAGCGTGCGCTGGATACTAACGAAACAATCGAATGGCTTCGAGGTGCTAGGACGGTACAGTTACCGGTGACTTTCTCGATAAGCTGCCTTCTCGTTACTTTTTCCGAGCTTGAAGAACACTCAGGAAGATTTGCCGAAGTCTCGGAAAGTGATGTTGAAAAATTCATCAAGGGGGAAGAAGATGCAAACACACTAAAAAAAAGTTGTCTTTTATGTTGGAATTTCATCAGTACCTATATAATAAATAGAACATTACATGGCTGCTTGAGGATACCAATTTTATCTTCTCGTGCTGATAGTATCTCTCACGAGTGAGCAAAGCTCACTCGTGAGAGATACTTTCAGCACTCGAAGATAAAATTCGTATCCACGCGCGGCCATGTAATATTCTCTATGTCCTTAGCGTGTGCTGGATACTAACAAAACAATCGAATAAACCGTAATCCTTAGCGTGCGCTGGATACTGAAAAAACAATCCAATAACATGTAATCCTTAGCGTGCGCTGGATACTAACAAAACAATCCAATAAAATGTAATCCTTAGCGTGCACTAGATACTAACAAAACAATTGAACGAAATTTAATCCTTAGCGCGCGCTGGATACTAATGAAACAATCGAATAAGTGTAATCCTTAGCGTGCGCTGGATAGTAACAAAATAATCGAATAAAATGTTATCCTTAGCGTGCCGGTGCCAGATAGTAATGAAATAATCGAATGAAATGTAATCCTTAGCGTGGGCTGGATACTAACAAAACAACCGAATGCAATGTAATCATTAGCGTGCGTTGCGTACTAATGAAATAATCGAATAAAATGTAATCTTTAGCGTGCGCTGGATACTAATGAAGTAATCAAATAAAATGTAAACCTTAGCGTTCGCTGGATACTAACAAAACAATCGAATGGGATGTAATCCTAAGCGTGTGCTACATACCAAGGATATATAGATACTAAAGAAAGGACAAATGAAAGGTAATCCTTAGCCTACAACTATATACTTAAATAATAAATGAAATATAATCAATAGCGTGCGGTACATACTTCAGGAAGAATCGAATGAAATTTAATCCTTTGCGTACCCAAGACACTAAAGAAAAAATCGGAAGAAATGTTTTCGTTATCGCACGCACGATAGTAACGAAACAAACGAATGAAATTTAATCGTTTGTGTGCGCAATATACTAGCGAACCAAAGGAATAAAAGAGAATTTGAGAGTGAGAGAGATACTAACGAGTCAGTCGAATGAAAGAAAATACGTAGAATGCGCAAGAAACTAATGATACAGCCAAAAGAGAATCCTGAGAGCGCGCGAGGTAATACGGAAACGATCTAGTAAAATGTTATTCTAAGTGTGCGCAAGATCCTAACAAAACAATTGAATGAGAGATAATCCCCAGTTCGCGCGAAATGTTAACGAAACAAGTCTGGGAAAGATACTAACAAAATAAGAGAATGAAATGTAATTCTAAGTGTGCGCGATATACTTAAGAAACAATCGAATGAAATGTAATCTTCAGCTCGCGCATAGCCATCCACTGAAGATAATCCTAAGTATGGGCTACATACTAACGAAACATGGGAATGAAATGTAATTCTAGGTGTGCCCGAGGTACTAAAGACAAGCGAATGAAATGTAATTTTATGTGTGCGCAAAAATATAAAAACATCGAATGAAATGTAATCCTTGTTGTGCCCCAGAAACTAACAGAACAAGAGAACGAAATGTAATCCTAACTGTGCGCAAAATACTAAGAAAACAATTAAATGAAGTGTAATCCTAAGTGTACATAATATACCGACGAAACAACCGAATCAGATGTAATCCTAACTGTGTGCGAGATACTAAGATAATGCTAAGTCTACACGAGATACTAACTAAACAATGAAATGAAGGTAATCCTAAGTTTGCGCGATGCACACACGAAACAAACGAATGAAATCTAATCCTCAGTGTGCGCGAAATACTAACGAAAAAATTGAATGAAATGTAATCTTAGGTGTGCGTTATATACTAACGAATTAAAGAAATAAAAGAGACTCTTAGAGCGTGCGAGTCACTAACGAATGAAATGAGAATGAAAATGATTCAATCGAAACAAAGAGAATCCTAAGAGTGCATGACGTAGTGACGAAAAAAATCGTATGAAAAGTTGTCGTAAGTAAGCGCAAGATACTATGGAGAGGAGCAAATGAAATGTAAACCTTGTGTGCGCAAGATATTAACAAAACAATCGAATGAAATGTAATCCTCGGTTTGCGCGAGATATTAGCGAAGCAATCCTAAGTGTAAGCAAGATACTAATGAAATAATTGAATGAAATTTAATCCAAAGAGCATGCGTGATAATAACGAAACAATCGAATGAACGTTATTCTATGTGTGCGCAGGATACTAACAAAACAGGCGAATGAAATGTAATCCTTAGTAGGCGCGAGATACTAACGAAAGAAGCGAGTGAAAGGTAATCCTTATTGTGCGCAAAAAACTAACAAAAAACTCAACAAAAGCATCGATTGAAGGCTAATCCGAAACAAAGAGAATCCTAAGAAAGCACGACGTAGAAGGAAACAGTTGTATGAAAAGTAATCGGAAGGAAGCGCACGATACAAAAAAAAAAAAATGAAATGTAATCGCAAGTGTGCAAAAGATATTAACCAAAAATCGAAAGAAATGTAATCCTCAGTTCCTGCGAGATATTAACGACAGGATCGAATGAAGGTAATCCTTAGTATAAGCGAGATACTAGCGGAAGAATTGAATGAGAGTTAATCCTAGGTGTGCGCGTGATACTAACGAAAACGATCGAATGAAAGATAATCCTAAGTGTGCGCTAGCTACTAATGAAAGAAGCGAATGAATCGTAATTCTAAGTGTGCGTGGGAAACGAACAAAACCAGCGAATGAAATGTAATCCTAAGTATGTGTGAGATACTAACGAAAAAAGCAAATGAAATGTAACCCTAGTTGTGCGAAAAAAACGAACGAAAATTTAACGAGAGAATCGATTAAAAGTTAACCCTAAGTGTGCACAAGATGCTAATGAAACAATCGAACGAGAAACAGACCTAAGAGTGCGCGAGATACTAACGAAACAATTGAATTCAATCAATTTTTTTTTCAGGCTTCGTTTCTGCAATTGCAGCTCTCCTGTGAGGATTATTGCGTACCTTGTTTCTATTATTGGTTACACTTTACCGTTGTAGCGACATATTCAAACTTAATGAACATCACTTGGTTCAAAAGATGCTATTGCAAATGGTCTTTTCTTGGAGTGCACCAAAATTTTGAACCCCTTGGATGCAAACTTTTAGGGTACCAACAACAATTCAATACTATCTTCCATAGGGGAAGGGGGATCCAAAAGAAGGAATGTCCCAAAATATTTCAATTTGCGATATGCAGACTACTTGTTACTTTGTGTGGTGTTTCTTGAAACAATGGCTCACTATAACTGTCATAAACGAAGAGTCTAACAATTTCAGCTATCAATATTGCTTTTAAACCTTTACACAAACATCGGTATGAATATTTTTCACATTGTTCTCTATACATTTCCTAAGGTGCTGAAAAGGAGAATTTGTTCAACAATCAAGAGCTTTGGTGGTTGGTGATCACTTTCTCCATTCTTGTGACCTTCCCAGATGAAACTGTAAGGAAAAATTATGTGCTAGTTACTTTTTGGGTTCCAAAATTCATCACTTTAAGAATGAATTGCCCTCACTCCAACCTGTCTAAAGTTGACCCACAAATCCCCGACAATTGTATTGTCCTTTTTGAAAATAAAGATGAAATTGGTTAAAACTACGTATCTAATATGTCAAACTGATAAGATTATTATACATTCCACTTACTATCCCTTTTCTGATGGGCTGAAAGTGTACAGTGAATTTTCGAAATCAGCGCCTAAGACATAATCTAACTGCAGATTATACAATAATCATGTCAAGTACACTAAAAGTCAAAGGTTATCATGTCATGTATGACCTTGCTGTATGATTTCTAAGGTAATTCATGTCAAGTTTGTAACTTTGTTGCTGATTTGTATATTTTTACAATTTTAGAAATAAATTACCAGTTCCACTTCTTGTCATGACTATTTTTTTTCCGTACAATGTATAATTAAACAATTATTTGATTCGGTTTTTATGAATCCAGATTATTAAGGTCTCGATAAAGGTTATCAGCCTCTGCTTTGACTGATAACCTCTACCTCGACTTTGATTATTCATCCAGTTATTGTTTGGAAAGGAATCAAGTCATTTGAAGGCTTTTTACGGCAAGAGGTTCAAAACCCAGCGAGGATTAGGGCCTGAATTAATTACAGCGTAAATTACAAAATTTAGGACAGACTTTGAGCCACACATAAATTTTTGTCATTTCCTAACAGTCTAACCTTGGGGATTATTTGATACGATACTGCAAACTTTGTTCATTAATGTTAAAAACAACAGACCACGTGCCCGTGACCGCAAAGGTTTAAATTTCCCGCTAGAGTGATGTTTACGGCACAAAGAGACCCACAAAAACAGTCAGATAACAGCGAGACTCTACCGAGTTAACTGATTACGTACATGATCATTTAGGAAACAGTTTAAGAGACAAACCTGCACAAAGTTGCCAATGTACAGCACGGCCACCTTCTCAATGTTTTGCTGCATTTGTAGCCCCTTGCACCCCATTTTTGTGATAAAACGAAGGAAAAGTTGTTCTAAAAGGTTGATGATATAAAAAACGAAGTGGTCGTGGGTAGTTTATCTTAAAATACGTCTTTTACCTCCGCTAAACTCAATTCTTATCAGTCGCCATGTTGAAATGCATTTACTCCCAGGCTTTCTGGGTCTCGTAAATAAAATTGGCGGGAAAATGGCGGCAGGCAAGTATAAAACGCGGGAAATACAGTTAACAGGTCGGGAGTCAGGTCGTGTCGAATTGCATGTCTAATTATCAACTGAACAAGGATCGAGAAGTAAATTTAGTGAAACTTCTATAATTAAAGTGGGGGTAATTTAATCAAAAAAGAGAGAATAAGTAAAGTGGTACAAAGTCTAGCCTTTCTTATTGATGGAAAGCTTTTACAAAAATTGAATAAAAGAACACTATTATGACAAAATGTTTACAGACAGATGTTGCAAGAAAATGACGATATGACTTAAATTAGGAATTGAGAAAATTTTTCTGTATTTTTCAATGTATATGAGGTATATCTTTGACTAAGTTCCTATTCTGTGTGTTTATTATATTCAGGCAACCTACCTCTACACATTCTTCCCATGTGATTGTTTGTTTTCATCCACCAGAGAAAAGATACACAATTGATGTTAGTGAATTTCTTTTTTACTTTTTTCTATCCACAAAGGTATACAAAGTTGTGGATGTTTGATCTATTTTCCCTTTGGATTAACCAAGTGAAGACCATAAAAGTAAGTTAAGCAAGAGCTGTTTAGGAGCTGCAAAAGAAAATTTACTTAGTAACTCGAACAATATTATGATGCGACCCTTTGCACCATGCTAAAATGCACAGTTTGCTATTCTATTCCTTCAGCATGTGTGCCACTTCTCTATTCTTGCCTTCTTTAATATCATTTGTGATCTATGACATCATAGACACACAGCAAAACAGAATCTATTTGTCAAATAGATCACTGATCTGGTCACTGAAGAATAAAGTGGCACATAAACAGCTCTTTTTTATCTTTTCTGTGGTTCAAAACTGAACAGTTGTTGGTTTAAAATTATTATAAACTTGCTGAATAGGATGCAACTCTTCAAAAAAAAAAAATTTTAATTAGGTAAAATATTTCCAGGTCAAACAAAAACTTCAAAACCAACCAGGGTTGAGATTCAATTCAAATAATAAAGCATCTTCTGATTGGATGAAAAAAAGGTGAGCTTTCAGCTTTCAGTATAAACCCTCTAAAATTTAGCATCAGTAATGACTCAGTTTCTTTTTCTTTTTCATAGAATGCCCACTCCCTTTAAAAATCCAGGAAAATCTTGCACACATTTCCAAAACTGTACCATATTATGCAAAGGGTTCCCTCTTTTCAAAATGTTTTAAAATGTGCCCTTAGTTTTATTTTTTTCTATGGGAGGGTTCCTCACCCTATGTACATCTTGGGAATGTCAAGCACTTGAGAGTTACTTTTTCATATTACAGCTATAGTAAAGTTTGATTTGGGGTTGATTAACTAAATGTCAAATTAAAGGTCCAGAGGAAAGGAACCGGAACACCCTAAGTGGGCTGAAAGATGGACTTAAGTGTCTCTTTAGCCTATAGTACCATAAAGTATACTGCAAAAAAGAAACTCAATCAATTGATAAATTTTCTTGGGCCTTTGCTAAAATGATGGGTTTTTTTATGTCTAACAGACAAATCCCTTGGCTCAGAAATAAGGGACTTGTGTCGCTGGGTTAAAGGTTTTGAGCTAATACCCCTTTAAAAAATTACCCCTTGACAAAGACATATACAAGTCAAGTACTCAGATCAGATATACCAACTAACCTGAGAGATCACCAGCATATAACTCATACTCAGATGAAAGAAAATAATCTTTTCAAAAGTTATAGTCTAATAACACATCAAGAAAATCCATTATTTGATGACATTTGTATTCTGAACATGAGACCTCACTTGCTTTTGAGGCATTATAATTAACAGTAATACACTGCTCAAAAGTCATTTTCAATCACTCATCATCTTTTCTTTCTTCTTTTAGTTCAAATATTTTGTTTGCAAATTCTATGGCCTTCTCTACACCTTCACATTTGCTCTTCCACAGTACAGGAATCTCATTTACTCCCCAGTAAGCTCCACTGATTGCTCCTGCCATGCTAGCAATTGTGTCTGTATCACCTCCCAAAGAGATGGCATAGTTAACTGATTCTTGAAATGACTCTCGTCCCTTGTGAAGAAATGAAAATATTGCAGCGGGAACTGCTTCCTCAGCTCTTATCCCATTTCCAAATGTTTCCACCACTGTCTCAGGTTCCAGTGTTTCACCTTTATTTAACAGTTCTTTCATTTCTTTTAATTTCTTGAAATAAGAAAAAGGTTTCTTTTGAGGTGAAGAAGTTGAAATGTGGCCACTAAGAGAAGAAAAAAAACAAATAAAGAGGAAACAAATGAATAGATAAATAATAAAAGAATACTACTCAGGCATACCACTACACATACAATTTTCTTATTATGTGGGCTACCAACACACAAGGATGACCCTGTACCCCCAGCAACAATTTCAACATTCTTATTGGCTCAGAGTAAATTTATTTGATCCTAAAAAGTTTCCAATGTGTGCATAAAGTTTAATTTAATATCTTTTAGTTTTCAGTATTCAAATAATTTCAATGCAGAAAGCAGTCATCAATGTTTTAGAAACTATGAATTGTGATCTCCCAACATGTACATGCTTGCTGGCTTTGAAAATACAAAATCTGCTCCAAATTGTAATTCAGATCATTTGATTGTCTACATTTATCATAACATTGATAAAACACTATTTCTTGTTCAATGTAGAACAGGGCACACAAAAATGATTTCCCAACCTATTTGAAAACCATAAATTACCAATGTATGTATTAATAAATTAAAATGCACATCGTCAGTATCAATATTAATATCAATGACTAACATCCTGATAATTTTGTCATTGGAATTATTTATAGTAGAAACTATCAAATATCAACTGTCATCTACTAGATCCCTTTTAAAAATTAAATCCATAAAAGTACTGAGTTGAAATAAAAACTTTGCTCATTATTACATTACCTATCTTCGTTTTCTTTACTAGATTCTTCATACTCTTCCTCAAGCTTTTTGGCCACTTCAAGGAGGTCATCAATAAATTTGTCTGTGTTTAAGTTTGGTGGTTCAAGGGGAAGAGCTTTGAATACTGCCTCTGCTTGCAAGACTGCTCCATTGACTCCATTAATGTGTGCATGTGTGATGAGTGCATTCTTTTGAGCATACTGTCAAAACAAAGATAAAATTTAAAAGATGTTAAGTCTTCATAGACTTATTCCTTCTTTGGACTTATTTACAAATAAAAAACATTAAGTGTGGCTAAAATGAAAATGGCATGCAAACCAAGACCAATATTTGAGCAGGCATGCGATAAAGTAACCCAGGTGATGTCTGTGCTGGTTGTTCAAGGATTGGACTTACACCAACAGACTGATAATTGCTATGCAGCAAATCCCATTAAATCCCATTTAATGCAAAACTTCAGTAGGAAGATTATTGGTTATCAAACAAGTTAGATTAATTCTCCATGGGGTCTATTTCAGTCCATCTGTTACAAGTAAAATCCTTTTGTGTATGTTCCATGCTACCCATGGAAACCTCCCCCCATCCTCTTGGGTTGGGATTTTGACATTTAGGCACTGCCTCAGGGTCAGGAGTTTGACCTGGCCACCATCTTGAAGACCAGGCAAGTCATCCAACATCTTTGAAGTCATCTGACAGCAACCCCATGAAAGTCACTCCATCCTGAAGCAAACCATTTGTAGGTGCATAGTAAGAAAGTTTAAAATAATATTGGAATAAATTTGTTCTTTACCAACACTGATGCGCTGGGGGGAGGGGGGGGGGGCAAGCAGCTTCTTATGAGTGGGGGGCCAGTAACCATAATTCTACAGTAATTGTTAGCATTAAGGCAACTGCAGTATCCATTGGGACCAGTTGATATTGGGTGATGTTTTCCGGGACTCCACCAACGAGGGGCTTGTCTTAAAACAAATGTGGATCTCGCCTAAACCATTCCTCACCTTTTGAACTTCTGATGAACTTCGACTATAAAGAGCCACAGGGGAGATCCTCATGGCTGCACCGTTTCCATAGGAACCTTGTCCATCAAATTGAGAGCGAGCCGGAAGTGTAACATCTTCGGGATTCGTATCCCGCAAACGCTTAAAGACTGTCCCGACAGCAGCACCATAGCCACGATCAGGCTCTTTGAAGAATTCCCGAACAAACGCTTTTGCCATGCTACGGTTATCGTACTTCTTTTCCTCAGTTAACGACTTGCAGATCGCTCGAGTCATCGCTGTATCATCCGTGTAATGGATCGGTTCCTTCTCGTCTTTGATTCTTTCCAAAGTGTAATCGGTAACTTCTCCCCATGGTAAAGTGCTGGAGACGCCTTCATAGTTTGATCCAAGGCAGTCACCAACCAAGGCACCAACAAGTGTTCCGCGAAACTTGTGTAACATTTTACTCATATCTACAAATCCTTCAATGCAAGGTGTCTTTCTACAGAATCTAGCATAATTTGGTCAATATTTCCTAACTCAGTTAAAAAACTTGAGTGTCCTAATCCAGCGGTTTCCCATGAAATCCCATTAGCCTTAGCAAGCAACAGCATTTCCATCATGGCGGCAAAATGTGTTTTTCCTTCGTACACCAAAATCGTCTTGACACCTCGACAGTTTTCGAAAAACGTGCCGTTTATTACAAAGAAGTTATTTCTTAATTCAAGAAGAAACAGATCTACATCAAATTTTTCGTATCCTCTTTCAGAAACTTTAGAGAAAGTCAAGGAATCACTGGCCTCGATTGCCAATGACAAACTCCCAAGGAAAACCACTAGCGTGTTTGTAGGAACAGGGCAATACTACGATCATGAGACCAACGAAAGAATAGTTGTAATATCTCTTGGAGAAAATGGAAACTTAGAGCTACCGATTGTCCTTCACGATACCTCCCTTCCTCGCGGTGAAGTTGATAAACTGGAGAAGAAACTGAACTCTTTGTCAGAGGTGGGTTCCGTTCATTCTGGCGAGTTAGACAGCGTGCAAGACTCTCCCTGGAAATTTGGATTTGCTTGTAAACCTTCGTTTTCTATCTTCTCGACCTCTGGATTTTGCTGTCAATTTCTACATTCAAGTGTAGAAGGAGAGTGCTTTAGAATCTTTGATGAACATATGCATTTGCATGAAGATGTACCTCTTTCAGAGATAGAGCATATCCAAGTTTGGCTGTCTCCAGAGCCATGGGAGGAGAGGAAACTACAACTCAAAATGAAGAATGGAGATTTAATTAGTGTTCTGGAAGACTATGAAGAGAACATCTCCAATGAAAATGGTTTGGCTTCCCTGATGCTAACCACTGAATGGATGGTGAAGGCTGCTGGACACATGTGTGTAACAGCCAGACAGTTTGGAGCCACCACAGTTTCTCTCAAACTTCCTTCTGTACTTAGAGCTGATGTCAATCCATGGGTGGCAATGAGAAACAAGATCTGGGCAGAGAAAAACAGTGAGAGTTGAGAACAGGAGGAATAGGCTCCATTGACAAACACAGGTGGGATTCAGTTAATTGATAGACTGGTAATGGGTATATATACATGTACACCTGTAAGACCACTTTGAACCCTTTCACTCCCAAGATCTTTTTAGTAATTCTGCTCACTGACTGTCATTTTTTCCTATGATGTTAGTTTAGAGAACTAGGTATTAGATCAACTAATAATCCCCTTCTTAAAATTTTTCTCTATTGTGATATTGTGAGGAGAAGTTCTGTTTTGGTTACTTGTGGGAGTCAAAGGGTTAAGACCAATTCCAAGAGATACTTTGATGTATGGTGACATTTATTTCTGTAATTTCTTTGATTACCTTTCTAAGAATCAGTTTGTAGCTTGTTTTCATTTACAGGTAAAAACATTTTATTTTTCATTTATTATTTGTGACCAGAGAATGCTCTCAAATTTGCTTCTTTCTCAATATGGTTCCTCATAGCTCAGTTGATAATTGTGTCCAATTAATAGCTAGGGGGGGGACTTGAAATATTTGGTTTGAGATGAGACAATAATCAGGATTTTTAAGTCCAGAATAGGTTACTTGTACTCCAATAATTGCTAATTTATGTAAACTGGAAGTTATCTTTGAAAAGGAGAGTGGTATTTTTAGTTGGGTGTACTGTTGAAAACATTACAATGACAACTTGAGAGGGTAGTTTTTGTGAAGGCGGCAAGCTACTGATTGGTTGTAGATATGAAATTGTGACTCTACATGTATACAGCTTAAATTTTTTCCCAACAGGGCATGCTCTCATTGGTTACCTTGGAATCACATGACATCTCTAACAAAGAAATTGTTTGAACTCAAAAGTCTGTGATTGGACAACATTGTAAAATCTTTGACAGCAGAGAATTAAAGGGTACAGTCACCCATAAATGTTGACTGTTGACTTTCGTTGCATGTGAATATGGTGGTGTTAGATTTATAAATTATCGAACAAGGGTGAGGTCAAGATGGCTGGATATTGGCCATGTTTTTTTTTGTGTTTATAGGGACTGAGGTGAAGTGGAGGTCTTAAAAACACTCCTCCCCCGGAAAAAAAAGGATTTACTCCATAGCAAAAATATTTTGCTTTAATAAGAGTCAAGAATGACTTGTTTATTTTTGAGCACTGGGAGAGGAAGCCAACTGTGATTTGCACAATAACAGCAGCAGAGTGCATGATAAAGTGGCAACACGCACAATAACAGTGGCAAAATGCACAAAGCTGGCTCAGAGCTATCCTGTTTACGCATATTTGAGTTGGTTGACTTGTCCTGCTTTGTGTGATTTTCTCTAATTTGGCCCAACACCCAAAGAAAACTGAGACAATGTACAGTCATAGGCAGTTTATGGTGAAGTTTGAAATCAGTGGATATAGTAGTAAGGTATACATGTAGACCTGTGGCACCAGGATGTAAAACTCTTCTTATTCCACATGATCATCAGTGTAACATTTTTGTATGTGCTTGTTCTACAGGGCACAAACTGTAATATCCAAGACAAAAAAATACATGAAGATATCACCATCAAGGGAAGCTGTGTGATCTATATCAAAAGTGTTCTAACTGGAGATGCTGAGTGAGTAGCTTTTGAGACTTTGTCTTATTTTTATCTGTTATAAATTTATGCTCTGGTTATCCTATAGACTGTGGTTTATATTCCACTTCCATTGAAATGTTTTCCTCTTGTTATTACCAATAGGTTAGTATTTTGGTTAGTATTGAAAATTTGAACAACTTCTCCCTGTGCATGCAACTACTATCTTGAATATTCCTCTGATTTTTGTCGTACTACGCAGTTTCAGTGAATGATATATATTGTAAATTGCCATTTGAAGTGAAGTAAAAGTCTTACCACATTTTCACTTTACGCACCTGTACACACTTGTACATAAAGAGCATTACTTGCAAAAGGGGAAGATTATTGAAATGGGTGTAAGAAATGTTTATCATGTTTATCACATGTACTTTGCACCTCCAATCAGTTATTTTACACATAATATATAATGACTATACAAATATGCTGGGTATGCAAATTACTATGTAAACGACATCATTCATTAATTTGCTAGCAGTTGGTAATTTTGAGATTACTGCAAAATGAAAATTTATTTTACGCTAAGAATAAACTTCTTTGTTTTATTGATAGACATGAATTTGGTAACAAAACTGCATTGAATTACAACTTCATTTTGTTATACATGTGCACTCAGGTTAAAGAGTGCATTATTACCAGCAATTATCTTTTTTAATAGTTTCATGAATAAGTTAAAGGGTTCATTTATGTTCTGCTTCGATTTTGCTAGTCAGGAGATCTTACAACTTATGGATGAGCAGTATATGCATGTATGGCTTAACACAACAAATTCCTGTCAACAAGTAAAATTGAATTAATAGAGGCAACTTAAAACTGATAGTAGATTGGCTCTCCCTGTTGGATGAAAATTCCTGTCTGTAATGGTGACAAGGCTCTGTACAGATCATTAATCACTTCTTAGCTTGTGCGGTTTTCTCTCATGTAAGATGGTTCTCCTAGGCAACATTCCTGCTTAAATCACCAAGTATTTATCTGAGTGTCCTTGTGCAAACCAGATATGACCTTTCACAAACACCCATTATTCAAAATGATAAAAAATAAATTGGATTTGGCTGTAACATGTGCAAAGAGATGTTCTTTGTTGACTGTTCAACCTTTGGTGCCATGATGTGTCTTGTAAACAACTCAGGAAATGCACTGTAAGAAAGTTTCTCTAACCACTGCACCATTCCTACCCTTTACTGTTTCACTCTCAGAAGTGATTAACATGAAACTTTTCCCTATAATATTCAAACATATTAGGTAGAAGTTTGTATTCTGATCTAATGCCAAATTATTATAACTAATTTACAAGGAAATGTGCAGCTAGAGGGGGGAGTTAGCAATCAGATCTTGGGAGTTAAAGGTTAACCCTTTTACTTTCATTAGTGACTAAAAAAGGAATTTCTCCTCAGAGAGCCAATACTTTTTCTAGTAGAAATGTGGTGAGAAGATAGAAATACATGAATAGAGTGATATTTCTTGATTGAACAACAAATTCTTACAGCTAAAATTATGTGAAATGGGTAACAGACAGTGTAGAGAATTGATATTTAGATCTTGGGAATGAAGAGATAAATTTATATTTTTTTACATTTATCATTAGAAATGTCTTTTCTCACTGGCCTCACTATTACTGAATCATGTCCCAATCTTAACCCTATAACTTTTCCTCATTATATCCGTACACAATCCAGAAAATAGGTAATGACAAAACTCAAACTTATCTGGAAGAAGTTGTTGTCTTGATCTAACACAAAATTAGCGCAACTAATTTACAAGGAAATGTGTAGCAGCTGGAGGAGAAATTTAACATTCTCATGTTGGGAGGTAAAGGGCTAAAAAAACATTGCCTGCAGCATCAGCACTCGAGGTCAAGAGTACTTTTGAAAGCATATTAATAAATCTATCTCTCGTATCTTTTTTTTAAATTATGCCATCACGTTTTGTAGATCTTAAAATAGTATGGCCGCGTATACGTACATAAACAACACTTGGAATCCAATGTTACCTACTACGGAACTCTTACACGGAAAGCTTACATCTACATGCATATCAGCTTTGGCACAATCCATTGATGAATTAAAACGCTGTTCCTCAGTTTAATTGTGAACAAAATTCGAAACAAATCAGAAACAAATCAGAAACAAATTGAATTAGTTAATTAGCTAATGCACTCTATTTTTAAAATATTCATAAGCTAATCTAGTTACCTCACGCTAGTGTTGTTTTCCCTTTTTTTTTTCTTTTTCGGTTTTTCCAGCCTGGCACATTTGGATTATAAAGTATTACCCTTGAAAGAAGGATGATTGATATTTACTTAAGTGTTCCAAAAATATACTAAAATATCAGAAGTGCAGTCAACCACTTACTTGCAAGTAGTATTTTGGTTAATTTTTTTTGTCTTGTATGGCAAGAACAAAGAGAACCAGGAGGGAAGGAAAAGCGAAAAGTTTCATGAAAATCCATAGACTCTTGTGAAACAGTGGGCTAAACTTCAGAATACCCCGCAACTCATTTACATGTGTCGGGAGGTTCTGAAGTTGCTCCAAACAGTGCAATTTGGTACGACACATTTCCGTAAATTTTGGAACAAAATTAGAATGATCGATGAGACGAGAACTTCTGCTCTTTTATGTTTTTTTTTTTTTTTTTTTTTTTTAAGAGAAGTTATTTTTATACTCAAAATTATTAATAGGAGTTAACGTAGTGTCCACAATTTCCGCAGTCTGTGGCAGTAATTTTGAAAGAAGATCACGAAATATACCACCCGCGCGTGCATTTTTTTTTAACAATAATATTATGACCTTTCTGATACCGTGATATAGTATGACTGTATGTGCAGACACGAAACAGTCGTCGGACTATGACCTTATATAGAGTAAAAGTGAACACCCATACAGACAGTGTATACATATTTTCAGTGCAACTAGTTTTTGGAAGAATCTTCTTAATGAATGGAATAAATTTTGCTCAAGAGTGAAAAAAGAATATCTATGTGTGATCGTTTTTTCTTCTCCTCGTTGCGAAAAGAAGTGATACTATCCCTTAAAAGGATTTGAAAAGAAGTGATGCAAGTGTCTTTTCAGTTTTTGTTGTTCTTAACCCTTTAACTCCTATAAGTGACCAAGACAGAATTTCTCCTTACAATATCAACACAATATCAACCAAACAAGTGATGAGAATAAAGAAAAATATCAATTGGGGGATAATTAGTTGATCCATTACTAAATTTTCTGAACTGACATTGATGGAATCGTATGGTTGACAGAAAGGAGAATTGCAAATTTGATCTGGGAGTTAAAAGGTTAACCGTCCTTGTTACGTTTGAGATTGTAATTACTCAATTATTGCTCTTTCTTCATCTCGCTTTTTCCCCTTTCCTTCCAACAATTCAAGAGATGGAGCGACGACTTTCCAGGCCAATTTAACAGTGTTCCCTTGTTCTCCCCAATTATCAGTCTGTGAACGAACCGTCAGAGCCCAATTAGACTTGCGTCACCGTTAAATACGATCGCACAATATAGACTTAGGTCTTACGGTCGTCTGGCAAAGGTTATGGTGTTGAATTTTGCACGGCTTTACGATTACTTTTTTTCCTTTCCGGCGCTCTTGAATCCTTTTAGTTACCACTGATAATCACTTGTTTGATCATTCTACTGCATAAAAATAGCAACGTAGCACTCAAGTGGGAGTATTTTTCCTCTTATTACAATACTGCTGTTCTTAGTCTCAGCAGTAATCAAAGTTCTTAGCCGCTTAGTTCACAATCAAATCACAAAATATCTCGCAACGTATCGGCAAATTTGCTCTTTCTTTTTTTTTCTTCTTTCACTCTCTTTTTCCTTTGCGATTTGTTTTTGTCTGTTGGTCCTAATGTGATTCCCTCACGCCCAACTGAAAAGCTTTCCTATCCAGGGAAATTCAATTATGAACTGTTTTTTTTTTTATGTTTGTAATTGATTTATTATGTATACAGTTTTGCGGGCTGTTTCTGTTGATAGTATCGTCATTTATTGGCTAATGGAATTACACTCGCCAGGTAAAGGCGTCTATCAGTTTGTCTGTCTGCAGTATATCGAGTGTCCCACGCAGCCTTCATTTTTACGCGCGAAGTTTCCTTACTCGCTTTACTCGGGTTGTGTCTGATCAATTGCCACAGCTGCCTTTTTACTGCTAATATCGCTAAGCTTCATCAAATGATCACTTCTCGCCGTTCTTAGTTGAAAACTAGCTTAGGCAGTATTCACTTTCTATTGCAAAACTGCTCACGTTCTAGTACACTCGTTGCGTGTTTAAATGTCGAAATGCGTTTAATGGATCGTTAATCCTGTTAATCACCAATTACGGTTCGGGTGATGGTTACGGCAGCCCTATGGCCTGTCCACAATAGCTGTTACAATGCCTCTTAACGGCCTTGTGAAATTCATAAATGAGCCAGAACGACCCGTGTGGTTAAAAATGTTCCCTAGTGAGAAGTTCGAGACTCGTCTAAGTTATTCTTTTGGTGTGTACCACGCACGTCTTCGCTGAAACGGAACAAAGTTGATCGGACGCGTTCCACGTACGCGCAAAGCGCTCATCTACCCACGTTTTATTTTATCGGTGTGTCGGATTTACAAAGGTGTTGAAAAATCTAGTATGTGACAAAATTAATTCGCGCCTCCACTTGGTTTAAACCATGAAATTTTTGGAATTACATGATTGTATTGCTCAATTTTCGTGGGAGGTCATATAATATAGAAGCAAATACGAGTTAAGATGGTAGGAATTTGAGTGGGCCGGGTTATCGGGTGCAAACGGGAATGTGTAAAAATTTTCCACAGAAACTTTTACGAGATAAGGTAAATTAGAGGAAGTGATTATGTTTGCTTTTCAAGCACGTGGCTGAGGTTTCAACTGTAAAAGGCGGTGATTTTTCATACTGCATTTATTGCTTCTAAGTGCGCAATTAAGCTTTTCTTTTTCCAGTTTTTTCTACGATATACTTAGCAACTGATTATCTCAAATAATAGAATGCATAACTGAGTCAATCTCAATTACAACTTCCTTGGTTACTGGAATAGTAGCGTTTTGGCACGTCTTCTTGTTAGGGACCATCATATTGCTCACACAGTTTACAATTGTCGCATCAGTTGACGTAAAACGCAAAACCAACACGGAATCTTTCAAGTTAAAACGCTTGGTAATTAGGTGGCGTTTGAGAAACGTGGGTTTTGACATGCAAACAATGGCATCATACAACGGAGCAGAGCCAACTGCATTTAAAGATTTCATTTGATTTTCGCCATTCTTGACGTCACATTGTGGTGTTTCAGCGCAACAGTACAATTTAGATGGCCTGAGGGTAAAAGCCAAACATTTCCGCTCCTTAAAATGACACAGATTTCGTGACTTCATCCCCTTTTGCGTTTTCCTATGTCGTTTACTTCGGCTACAAAAAACACTGGTATTTTGGAGAACGTGAGAGGAACAAGTCTCCTATTTTAGTCATTGGTCTCTCAGTCTTTTGATAAAGAAGTGGTTTGATATTGAGATGATATTGAGGAAGAAACCACGTCATGGTTTCGTGATTTGGTTTGCGTCATTTTTGCGTTTTGGGTGAAAGGAGATCATGATATTTACTTTTTACATTATCACGATTTTCACAGTTTCATAATATTTGTTATAACAATTTAAAATTTATCTTTGGCGCAGATATATCCCAAAGGCCTTGCTGCTTACTTAGACAAGGCTGATTAACTTAACTTCCCTTGGATGAATTTACTGATATGCATATCTCTTAGTCACTGCCGCGCATTCTCCGTAATCAGGAAAAATTAACTTCAGAAAACGGTAGTGAGGTAATCCGCTCAGATCTAAAACCCATACCCGACATCTTATCGAAATGCTTTTGTGGTGGAAATTTGCTCACGTCCTGCACGACATTTTTAGCTCAAACTCAGTCGATTAGTGTTAAATGATTAACTTTCGCTACAAGCTGCACTGGAGAAATCCAAAAGCGGCATCCCTTAGACTATGCTTGTAATCTCTCTTTGTTGGGGCAGAACTGACGCACGAACCCTCGTATACTGCTTTGATATAGGCCTCTTTGGCTTTTCACTAATTATTTCCCTTCTAAATCTAGTTGAATTTAATCCGATTAAACCAACAGTGAGGGCCAACCTTTACGTCGGGTACAAGTAAGGGAATTAGGCTGTTATCAACAAAGAACGGGTTTTATGACCCTTTGTCACGGCATTGAGGAATCAGTGACAACTTCGACCTTCTTCTTAATTTTTTAGTCTAATCGATGTAACCATGGCTTCCGTGAAGCGGGGTGTGGAATGAGGGATAGAAATTGTAGATTCTTAGCTTTATTTTCTTTTTTCGTCCGTTACAGTAACTAGGAGCCCCTTATCTATGAAAGCGATCGCTGACTGCTTGCGGTTTCTATCGAGTTCAGATCTTTTTGTAACCGAATTTGTGTTTTAAGATGTAGAGAAGAAAAGGAAGTCTTCCAAAACTCCAACCAAGCAGAAGTAGTAAAAGATAAACAGGCTAAAAAAACATTTCGTAATTTCGACTTTGACTCTCGTGTCCCCACTCCTCCCCTCCCCTCCCCTCCCCTCATGACCGCCATACTTAGAGAAGTCATGTAAAGGAAACGTTTGATTTGGATTGTCGGTAAGCTCTTAAAGCCATCTTTCAGCGACTGAAACTTAAAAGTTCGTCGCTGAAATCTTCATCACTTCATCACTAACCGATTTACTCGTCATCTGTGTTGGTGAAGTTAATTTTTCGTTGCTGATTGCAGTATCTACTCATTGATCATTTTCGTAATTCTCGCCACATGTGTTTTTGTTCTTCGCAGTGAAGTGGAAGATGTCAGGGGGAAGGTACAGATTACTTAGGATTGGGTCAAGTTTTTCGCATGTTTTCTTGAAATGCGTAACGAACACGCCATATAGAAAGAACAGACATTTCTTGACAAGCAATAGTAGCCTTTTCAGTTACAGTGTAATTGTACAGCAATGCTGTAACACCGCTATCTTCAAACGGATGTAGTTGTTACGGTGACTTGTTTCCGCTGGGTAATCCCACTCGTCTTTGCGGTGAGCTTTCCTTTCTGAACGTGATCAACTTGAGATCACTTCAAGTTTGAGGGAAATGCTACACTGGGGATGTTTGTCTTAGTAACGCTAAGCTAACACTCACGGTGCATTGATTTACACACGAGTGACGCACGAATGTTTTATTTTTGAAAAAGAATTCTTCAACAGAAAAAAATTTTCCGGATTATTCTCAGACCGCAATAGCCATATTCCCACGTAAATATTTCGAATATGAGCGTCTCTTTTTTGTGTTGACATCCAATTGCTTTCAAGATGGATAAGATTTATTCACGAGCAAAATTTCTAGAAATTCATTTTATTATAACTCCAGTTTAGCTTGGCGTTCATTGTACTCCCTTTCCCAAAAAGCTTTTTGAAAACACAGATGTTGAAACTCACATTTTCTGCCTTCATGGGCATGCATGCATCCTTCGAATCTCACGTCCCCTTGTAACTAGGTTAAGTTAAAGGAACAAAACCTGGCGTGCGAGACATGCTTAAAAAGCTGTTTCAACATGAACAAGAGGGTTTTGATTAGAAAGCTCGAAGACAGCTTTCGAGTGTTGTTACCTTTTTGTGTCTTTTTTGAAAAGAGAAGGATGTGTTCATTCAACCATTAAACCCAAACAAATCATTAAATCGGCGTACAGGATAAGTTCAAGTCCGCTTTAACGACCTCTGTCCCTCACGTTTTGTTTCATTGAGCTATTTAGAGCGAAGGCATTGTTATTCGTTCACAAATTACTCTGAGGCACATTTTATAAATAGAAAACTTGGATGGAGTTCAAATTGATTGTATATTCAATCGGGAACGTTTATTAGTTTCCACGCAGATGTTTCCTCAAAAGGAATTGGACAACTGTTCTCCCTTTTCCCTGTCCAGTTTATATTTTCCTCAAAAAACAAGGTGGAAAATGTACGGCACCTCAATAACAAAAAGGAGAATCTGTACGCTTCTTTCAGAAGTCTTATCCCACGAAGTCAATATTTGAAAGGTTTTATTTATTCGATAGTGCAGAATCATGTTTCCGCATTCCCCCCTTATTTCTTGAACCAAAGTCCTTTTACGGCGGAAACCGCTAAATCATTCTGTAAATTAGGTAGGAAAGAATTTCAAAGCTAAGGAATCTCGCTTATCACGAATTGTCAAAACAAGCAAACGGCGTATGCCTGTGAGCACGTCGTTGACTTAGAACGAATTTTGGTTAGCATTTGAAAGGAGAAACCAGCTTACACTACGACGGTTCGGATAACCGAACGAAATAAGCGTTTCTGTATACAACCCTAATTAAATAAAGAGGGTTCAGTTTAGTTGGGCTTTGTAAAAAGCTTAGACAAGAATAACGAACCAAAATATTTTTTGATAGCGTTGTTTCTGGTAATAGAGATAGGAAGTATGATTACTGTGAGCCCTCAGGCGTTTTGTGTCGGTTGATCAGTGATAGGAAATTTATTTACTGAAAAAACACTGATATAGGTTCGCAGAAACATTTAGTAACGTTTTCAACAAACTCGAAAATTGTAGAATACTCAGAGATTTTTTCCTTCCCTTCAGCTGCTAACCTTTGTACCATCGTCTTCTGGTGATAGATTAACGGAAACTGGAAAGGTTACTGATGTTTGGACAAGAAAAGTTAACCCATCGTTTAAAGTTTGTTTGTACAGCTTCCTGCATTATCCCTTTTAGAAAAAACCGTGGTGGTTCTTTTTTTTTCCCCAGCCGAATACTGTCGTTATTAAAATGATCTTAACTACTTAGTTTTCAATTCTTCTTTAACGACCGTGCGCTAAGCCTTTAGTCATTAGATCGATATTTCAACCGAAAACATTTACGGTGTTCACAGCTTTCTATAGTTTACTTTAAGCTATTGGAAAACGTTAAATTGATGCACCGTAATTGTGTTAAATTTTTGGTGTGTGTTATGTGGTATGGTATGTACAGGTATATTAAATATTTTGGGCGTTTTTGACGCGATTTTCTCGGACATGGATGCTACAATTAGCCCCAGAAGGACCTGGAGCCGAGGTAGTCTTTTAAAACAGATGAATCCCCTAGTTTGTTATTTTGGTTGAAATACTTTCTATTTCTGATCCACGATTTCCTTGATTATTTTCAGCGATTCGATGATTTGTTTTTACTTTTCATTGCATCAGTCTTTTTTGTTCTTAATCTCGTTGCGTGAACAGGATCTGAGACCATTTCAGTTCAGAAAGGAAACGTTTTGTTGCCAGCACAATATTTCAGGATATTTGGAGTTGCTATTTCCTTTCATTTTCAATTTGGTTTCTTGTTTTAATCCTATGAGCCAAAGAAACTCCTTTTTCATAATGAAAAGGAAACACATTTTTTTTATGGAAAGCAATATCTCGGTTTCGACCTGACCTGTTTTGTTGTTTAATGTGTTCGGTTAATGTGCCAAAAGTCTTTTTCACAGTAAGGTTTTATAAGAAGGTATTGTTTTTCTTGCATGGAAAGGCAATACTTCCTTTCATTTAAATGATTATTCAACACATTTTCTTGATCTGTTTTGCCACTGTAGATTTGTGTAACACTCCTCAGTATGGGAGTTATGTAAGCAATTCGCTCCCAGAGGGTCAGAAATGATTTCCGGTAAATTTGTAAGATAAATGTCCCTCACTTGAGTGAATTTAAACTTGTGCGATCATATATTTGGCTGTAAGCTTGGGCAAAGCTATTCCTTGAGCAATGTAGCTGTGAAATCCATTCAGCTACAAAATGGGGGCTCTAGTAAAATAGCATATTAGAATTAAAGACTCCTTTGCGAAACGACAATTTTTCAACGTACAGAACTGCGAGGTGAGCTTCAGGTTTTTCTTTGTGTGTTGAATCCAGTACAGGGAGATCATGATCCTTTTGTGTACTCAAAGCAATACTTGAAACTTGTTTCGGCGGCGTTTTTGTTCTAAATTCGAGAAAGGTACGTCACCAAATGAGTTTTGGTGGTTTGGAGACAAAAGAAAGAAATCAGCTCCAAAATGGAATACTTCAAGTGCTAACTCACTGATTACTGATTGCTAAAACAACACCGAACATCCTTTTTTATTACACTGTTTTCAAATGATAACAGCTTGATGAATTGACTAGAAGTTATTTTAATGCAAATTCTTTGTTTGGTTTGGACCGTTGGTTGTTTGGATTGTTTAGATCCCAATTTCGAATTTGTTAACCGACGTATAATAAATACTCTCATGACTACTGATTGTTTTCTGTTCTCTGGTTTTGCGTCAAGAGAAGCGTATTTGAAGTTATTTTCCAGTGTAATTCAAAGGTTTTCTTTTAAACCATGAGACAATAAGGGTAGCCTTGTAGATGATAATAATAGGGATCAACATGCAAATTCTCTCCACAATATCAATATCTTTGCAGGGTAACAGGTGTCGAGAAGTCAGAACCGTGATCTTTATGCATAGTACGACACATAAACACTGAATTCTGTGTACTACCCTCGTTGAGCAAAAATTACAATCAAATTATGTTTTCGAGTTCAACAAAAAACTGAGGTCGTTGATATGAACAAAGCCGCTTTATTGGAAGAAAAATCATTACCCAATTTACCAATTGTAAATCGGTCTCAATACGTCATTTGCAATATTGGGTCTTGCAAAACAATACCTAATAGTTGGCGCACGAAATATTGTCTACCTGAATACTCAACATTCGCTTTCTTTCAATTCATGCGTAATTTTCTTAGTTAGAGGTTGTCGTAAACCTTCACTTAGTCAGTTCAACTAACATACTTTTTGCAAGTGTACAACAGTGATGTCTGACTTTGATACGAACTATATGTCCGGAGTGGCAGCCATCGTGGCGCCAGCATTATGCCATATCCTGCGATTTTTGACTGTCAATTTTCAACCAAAAACCACCAAGTGGAAAATTGCAGCCGCTGAAGTTGTGTCTGCTGATCGACAGGAAGCGATCTGGTTGAATTGTGGCTGTTCTCGAAAAGCCTTTAATGCAAATTTCAAGCTTCTTTTGATTTTCAACTGACAACTTGTTCTTTGATGGCTTTCGCAACATTAAAACATATCAACCGTAATCTAAACAATTATGAAGTACCCTGTCACGAGTAACCATCTCATTTCGAGTATATGGACAAAGTTCATTTGACGTGACATTTGGTGGGAGACCCCGAGGAAAGAAAATTAAATTAACGCCGAAAATCGAGACGATGGTTAAATGAAACGAAAACATAAACAAATTTTAAAGGTTGATTGATTAAGTCGTGGGCAGTCATCGGAAGGAAAATAGCAAAGAAAACATCTAAATGTTGTCTTTTGTTAGACCACTAGTTAATTTGGAGCCGTTTCCCGTTCTATTGATTCACTTACACCAAATTGGACACGATTGAGAGCGCGAGTTCGTGTCGATGGAAAACAAATCTCGTCCTCCCTAGAGGGTGATCAAGTTGATTTGCGGTTCGTGACAAAGCCGACCAATGAGAGATAATACCGCGCACAAGAAGCGCTAAGGCCTCTTGTCATTTGTCATCAGTGACTGGGTGTGGACTTCCGTTTTGAGTGGGTTTCTTTTGTGTCGTGTTTATGTAGGGCACCATTTGCATTTTAATCTTTCGCAACGGGAAATTAAACTTGAGGCTCTAAAGCTTTTGTTTTGGCTCCCATCTTTTCAAGAACGTAACTCGTTAACGGGTGTACTTGCGTTTAGATTGAACTTTTTTCTCGCACTTAAGAGGCGATTAACTTGATCAAACGCAGTGGCCAAGTTCTCGGTGTGAAAGGGAAAACCCACTGCCTACGTAAGTCGGTGATCGTTCACTCATAGAACCGGAACTAAGTCCCGCCATAGCATACCATCATTTCCGTTAAACAAGTTTATCACTTGAGGGATTTTAAAGCTTGAATTACAATAGAGAATAATCGACCTCGGCTAAATATAAATTACTCAAAACAACGGACTACAAAGGAGTGAGAAGGAAAGTGTTTGGCTTGTGAAACAGGCATTTTTTTGCTTATCGAAGTGCTGCGGCAAGATAATTTACTTCGCTGCGCACGTTCGACTGGCGGGTTAATTGAATCTTTAGAGCTGTAGAAAGAATAGCCAGGATTACACGACAAATTTATTCTCAACTCGTCGAGTGTCCTTATAACGCTGAGAGAGAATATTCATGCGCTGGATGAAGTCTTGATCGCTCATTGTCTGCCAAAGCATTAGCACTGCCGGGGAGTTTTCTGCGCCCGACGGTTTGATAGGAAATTCGCGGGAACTCTTTTCTGGCAGATTTGATAAAAGGAAACATTAAATTTACCAAGCTGATAATCGGAAGTGCCACGCAAGCTAAGAAAGGCCAGCCCATTATAATACAGTCACGACGTAGGTCGCCTTCAGTTTGAATACAGTGTCAACACTGAATGGTCGTCGGTGGACAGCGAGCGAAGACTCGTAGCTGAACATCGCTTAATGGCAAAGCACAACTGATCACAGAAAGGCTCACGGCTCTTTGAACTCGATGAAACACGAAGGATTAAGCAAGATGATGATGCACGGTACAACAGAACGAAATAATTTCACC
The DNA here is from genome assembly GCF_964200805.1 of Pocillopora damicornis. NCBI lineage: Eukaryota > Metazoa > Cnidaria > Anthozoa > Scleractinia > Pocilloporidae > Pocillopora > Pocillopora damicornis. The sequence continues at coordinate 20,416,581 of NC_142671.1, forward strand.
CTGGTCGAAAACAAATTGCCTGGTTTAACTACGAACTTTTCTTCAGCCGGCATACCCGAAGAGAGTGATGCGGATGATTACTACCCATTTGTGATTGGACACGGGTCGAGTTTTAAAGTCGTCGACCCCAAAGTGTACAAACATCTGCGTCGACATAATATTCAGCAAAGGGTACCTGTTAAAGTAGCAGACTACGGGAATAAACCGACAGTCGGGAGTCGGAGAACACGCGCTACAACGAACACTAAGTTATCGAGTAGTTCGGACGATGCGGACGAATACTGTGAACTTTCACCGCTTGCGAAAGCGCCCCCCATACCGTTATCTACTCTCCGGTCTCAGCCCGTGGAATTAAAACCCAAGAATAATCTCATGAAAGTGTCCAGTTTCGAGCGGAGACTTTACACAGATTGTTATTATTCAAAGACTAAACCGTGTCTGGTCGAGAGCCAGCCGAGCTCTCCTAAATCACGACCTACTACGCGACTTGTGGACACTAGCTCATTGAAAAGCGAGCGCAGGGAGAACTCTTCACAATGGGCAAAAGAAAAGCAGGAGCCCCTCTTGTGTGGTGTGGAAGCAGACGAGATCATAGACTATGCCACTTGTATGTGTTGTGTTAAAGGTGTCTTTTACCACTGCACCAAAGATAGTTATGATGAAGGACAACTTGCCGATGAACCGTGTTCGTGCGCGGGGCCCGTCAGCTCGTGCGCGCCTCGCTGGGGTTGTCTTGCTATTTTATCACTCTTCATTCCCTGCCTATGGTGTTACTTACCCGCTGTGGGCTGCAAAAAAGCCGCCACGAGCGTCAAGAAGAAGAAAAAAACCCAGAAACGCTTTAAACAATTTAACTATTCGTAGATGAGGATCCCTTAGAGCAGAACATTTTGACTTCATAAGTCAGACTATTGAGGTAATTTTCGTAAAATATACCGCCGTATTTTACGTGCGCTTTTATATGAGTTGAAATCGAATATTTTATTTACCGGGTGGTGAATGATTTGTTAGAAGTTTCAAACAGATTTTCGTTCGCATGGCTGTACTCTTTTACTGCGATTTGGTGTCTATTAGCGCGCGGGGAACTGTTATCTATACTTCTATTAACTCAAATGATGACAGCGTCTGTGTTTCATGTCATTCTGTTTATCGAAAGTTATAAAATGAAATCAGACTTTGAAGATCTTTAAGGGATGACTGATGGATTAAGAAATTTCCTACTGGTTCGATTTCAGGCTATCAAATGTTTCTGTTTTCCCAAGGGCTTTTTCACTCGCTAATCTATTTTGTCTGTTTTGAAAAATTTGTTTGATGTCTTTTGACGGACTCACTTTCACTCGACTTAAAATACACACAGTATTATAATATGCGAATATGCAGCAATGTAAAAAGGAAAATGTTTAGTTAAATTATGAAGCGCAGAAAAAAAAATTATAATTTATGAAGTTATTAATCTCTGTATTTAAGTTTTCTCCTGTTTGACTTTTGTATGTAAAATTGCTCCTTCTCTGAAGACTTGTTACTTCAAGGTTAAGATATGCGGAACACTCAGAGAAGAATGGAATAAATCTGGGTGGTTCAGGATATGTTTTGTGCCTGGTAATTTCTTGTTCGTAAGTTTTCAGCATTCCTTCATTAGTTAACTACCTCGTTCCTTCCGTTAGGTTAGTTAGAACCCGCCTCCCAAGTTGTGATAAATGTATTTCAGTTTTTGTCTCAACACTTAACCCAAACTATTACATCATTTTGAAAAGCGCGCAATCCTTTGCTTTATTTAATGCAATCGTGGCTAGGTATCTAAAAGCGTTGGCGATGTTTCTATGGCATAATTTAATCTAAGCAAATGAGTTGGCCACAAATGTTTCTTTCCTTGTGATAACAAAAGAAACTTTAGCATGTGACGTGCTGATACTCTGTTATCGCGCTTTCAGTCGGAAACGGAAGTGGGAGGCGTCTAATTTCGATACTCGATGTTTCTTCACAGCGCTCAGTGGTCAGTGGGCTTCCGCTGGCTCTCTAAACGTCTTTTCGTCCAAAATAGATCGAAAGAGAGCGATATTTGCCCGTTTTAACCTTTATCTGGAGCATTTGTATTATTACTGTGAGCATGAATCATTTATATGTAATATCAACTTTCGGATCCTTTCGTTAAGTTGTTGAATAGTTTTACGCTGTCCTGAACCTTTTGTTGCGCGCAATTTTGATAGCAGCACGAGTTCCGTCTTTTGACAATTGGATATCAAAACGAGATGGATAATCCTTAGTTTCTGTGGAGGATTTTAGCCTCTCGCGCCGCGATAATTGAAAAAAATCGTCGGATTGAAATATTGTTCGTCAAATGCGATAAGTATGGTCAACGAGGAAAGTGTAGTGTAAAAGTTTTCATTTTCTCGTCTTTTCAAAATTTAGTCGTTCAAGTTGTCAAGCACAGGCACCACTTGTTTCTTCACTTGGGTTGACTTCAATTAATGGCGTAAATGGAGAAATTTTAGTTGCGTGCCTCAGTTAGCTGAAGATGATCTGACGGAAATAGGCTAGTAACCTTCTGATCAAGGCTTAAAAAAGAACTTGAGTCGTTGAATAGGCTCAAGTTGTTGTTATTTTCTTTATCGGAGAAAAGCGTTTACTTCTATCACAATATCGAGTTTATCGCCATGCTTTTATTTTTGTTTACGTCAACAAGACTCTATATCGTGAATCATTTATTTTACATTGTGTACACTTGCACCTCGTGTGCAGCTTGCAAGTTTAATGAGAGTTCAATTTTGACATAATGCTTTAAGCTTTTATTAAGATTACCATCTTGAACTCTCTCGTATAACTACCACGCATTTAATGATCGACACATTTCGGTAGGGAAGGTGCAGATTATTCAGGTGGTTACGCTAGTTCAGCCATAGAGCCTGGCTGGGAATTTCTCATCGTATCGAGCCGCATTACAATGGAGTAGAAATTAAGTGTTTAACCCTGACATCGCGAACTGGCTAATGCAGCCATGATAATTTTGGGCCCGCAGCTTCGAGCCATGAGAAACGCTTTAACCACATAATTTCAAAATCCAAGGGGTATCTTTCACTAAATACTTACAAATCATTTGAAAACTTTGTTGGCATGTAAATGATGTGTGGGTTGCTTCTCCACGCACTGCTTTTAACAATTCTTCTCTGGTTCCGCTATGGTTTCTGACGCCCCATTCTCACTAAATAGTAGAGGGCGTCATAAGACTCCATTGCAAAGGCGTGAAAAGGCTTAATTTTATTAAAGTAATAAGTATTACTTAGTGCTACAAAACATCAAGCCAAGCTTTTCACGCGTTGAATGACAGATTGGTATCATAGAAATGTCGAGCACTTCGATTATTATGTGATGTCTGTAGACGTACTCAATCAGTTCAGTGCCATGGGTGTTTTTTGATTAGAATGAAAATAAACATACTACTCGTTGCTCAATTTACTCTATTTATCGTGAAGCTTTATAAAAGTCGAACCTCAAAGTTCCTCCCATCTTGAATAATGTTTATGTATCGCCAGACCTCTTCCCGCTTTGAAGCGAAATCGGTAACCACCACGATCTTATTCATCTTTCCCACGACTATCATAACTGTTTTGAAAGTTTTTAGCCATGCTTTGTATAGCTTAAGTGACTCTATCAGAGTTGCAATTTCTTATAATATTGAAGTGAATGTGACATTGAGCTGCCTAAACGAATTCTTTCAATATTTTTCCCTCTACGGTACTGAAATAAACAATTTGTAACAATGTGTTAAAGTATGAGGCCAGTCATCGCCAATGATAATCAGATAGGATCTTATAAATTAGCAGGTTGTCCTCGAAATGTATCATCTTTTTAAAATTTGTCCCATTTTGCCGAGCGTGAAGTTTCAGGGAAGGTTTGAGATATTTGAAAAATTCATTAATATAAGTATGTTGTTTTGTTGTCAAATATCTGCATCTCGTATGTCCCAGAAATTTTCTGCTATTGTTTTCCTTCGCCCTAGAAGACTGACTTCGTGGGACTTGAGTCTAGGTTTATCTTGAAACAGGTATTTTATTTCGAAAATGTTTTTGTTTAAACGGAACACTGCTATCGAGTCTTGGGTCTAGACGAACAATATTAACGGAAAAAGTGTACGAATCATTCAGGATGCCACTTCACCACGAGAGAACTGAAGTTTTAGTATTGGGATGATATTGTTGTTTCGCTTTGATAAGGTAAAACCCCCTTGTCGCTTGGAGCGGAAGGGAAATCTTGACCTTTTTATAGTCGAGTTTACGACAGGTTGCATCGAGATGGTCAGTATTGTTCATCTTGAAATCTAAATATATCTTTGTTTTCGAAGTTTTGGAACTGAACAACAGGTCATTAAAACAAGGGAGGGGAAGGTCAGGCTTTGTGAAATGTACCTCATAGCCGGGGTGAACATATGACTTCCTTCTAAGAAAAACAGGGCGTTGGCTCACGAGTTTCCTTTAACTGCCGTATGAAATTTCCTAGTCAATACGCTAGCCACTATTTCTCCGGTATGCAATTTCATAACGTGCTAATCACGCTAAATCACGAGCGAGAGTTCAGTCAACAGGAAATTTTGCCTGTGGCTAAAAAGGCGTTTCTTATGGTAAACATTAAAGTCTTCAACGAAGGTGAATCGTGACAATTTGAACACGGACTAAAGAAATGGCGAGGGACTAAATGACTTGTTTTTTGTCATACCTCACAGAATATTAAAAGATAGAGATACAGCTTACAGGGAAAGTAAAAAACAGTTTTTGATATTAAACGGAATTAGTGTGCTTAACTCGCATGCCTTAAATGCTTACGCACTGAAACTGAAAAAGAATTAATGTGATTTATCCTTTCCGCCAAACAGTTTTGGCACAATTATTTAGCTGTACTTACAATTCTGCTGAGCATTTGTGCTGAACAGTATGACGCTCTAATTAGGACATAGTTGTGCCGCGGACATACTTTTGTAAACGAACTGAAACTGGAAGGAAGTGCAAGCCCAATTTTGAGCTCGTGGGATCCTGCATTAGTCGTTGTTTTTCATTGTTGTTGAAGGCGTTGGCATATCTCTTTTCCTTTCCTTTATTAGAATAGCCGGTATTCTTTGCGACTCAGTTCTGCTGTCACGTCCCACAAGTGTCTGTTAAAACTAATATATGAGTTCGTATGAGTTTTTAGTTTGTAGAGTAGTTAGTAAACCAGAAAATGCGCCAGTGTTTTCTAGCGTTGCGCAGCGCATAGAACAAACAGCGAGTAAGTTCTGGCATAGACTTTTAATAAAGGTGTATTATGTTGTCTCGTTAGAATGAAAAAAATAGCATGCTATATATGCCTAAGTTTTACATTCAGAGGAAAATGCTTGAGCTAACATCTCGTTTTTGCCGAAGAACTGTAAATAACTGCAAAGAAGTAAAACATTTCTAACGTCGAAATCTGATTAAAGCCCGATCGTAAAGCGTCGTGAACAACGCTAATCGATAACGAGAAAATTAATGCAGGTAGAAAAACACCAACTGAAAAAGTCTCTGAAACCTCAATAAAGATCTGATGGAAAAGTTAGCCAGCTACTTTCTCAGAGAGGAGAGATATGGAAAGCGGGTAGACGCTAAAAAGATGTTTAACAAGTTGATTCTCAAATATTGATAATCCGACCGGATGATAATATTACTAGGTATTCGTGCTCTCGTGACTTTTCAATAGCGGCATTAAAACTTTCGAGAGCCATATTTCCTTGCTACCCTCCCCCCCCAGGTTGGTTTTCCGTCCTATCGTGGTGAAACGTGACTCTGTCTTGTGAAGATTGCGGCTCGTGGGCACGAGAGGTCTAGTTTCGCCCACTTGACTAAAATAAGGTTTTGCGGACGGACGGGTCGCGTGATTTCAACCAGAAATCAATATGATTTTCGTGTGCCGCCGCTACTTTCCGCCGTTTCGTGACAGAAATCTCGTGTTGCTGGGACGTGCCATCTGGGTTTTCAAGTTTCATACGTTTCAAGTGTCCTGCTGTGTATGTTTTGGGCGAAATTTTTGTGTGCTCCACACGCATCAGGATAGCAAGAAAAAATACAGACAACTAAGCAATCTGTAATTTTTAATGAAGCACCTCGAAGGTATAACAAGATTTACATAATTTAATAACCAAGACGAGGATGATCAGGATACTACTCATATATTCTATATCTGTACATCTTACCCTACAGCACACGCCAATTTTGTTTTTAAGGGTACAATTCATTTGTTTATCGTTAAAGATACATAGAACATACTGGTTAACCTCCATGGCTATTTATATTTTGCTGTGCATGTTTTTGTTCTAAAATCTTCAGCTGTTCATACTTCTTCCAGCGGTTTTTTCTCGTGCAGACCTGGGAGGTTATCCCGTCACTTGGACCCCACGATATATCCTCCCTTTCCTTCCTATTTGGAGTTTCCTGTGCTCTATTGCTGCATTTATGTATTTCTCGTCCAAAACACCTCACGAATTTAAGATATGAACTGGAAAACTGATAAAACATTACTTAACAAACAAACGTGAACTGATTCGAGTTAGCTCGTGATAATTGCATCAAAAAGTGACGCTGTCTAACCTCTGTCGAAGATAGAAACTACTTCTTGTATTCTGAAATCCTCAACAATGTCAAACCAATACTCTCTGAATTTGTTCCCATTTTAAGACCACCTCCTGATATCTATCAAAATCACGAAATTCTTCTTTGCTCTTACTAAAAAACACAAAAATGAATCGCAATTAAGAAATTAAAGTTCAGATAGAAGGTTGGAATTCTTTTGGGTAAAATATGTTGTCCTTATGATCGCTTTTGAAGATTTTACCGTGCCACGAAAAAACTGAGGAAAGAAAATATGATCTATCAGGTTTATCTTGTTACCTGAATTGTAATGGTCATCAGCGTCGCTGTAGAGATACTTAAAAAAGCGAACGGACAAAACAGGGTTTTACTAAATTTAACTCATGACCTTCAACAATATGTCGAGAATCTACGCCCCGCAAAAGTCCCACGGGTTTCTCTATAAAAGAACGTTTTGATTTTAAAATAGCTGTAACCGATCTCTGACTGTAACTGTCTTTGAAATGCTACCCTTTGGAAGGCATAGATTTGGCAACACGTGCACTCAGGTGATTGATTTGTGTCAATCACTGACAGCACTAGAGACCTTTACTTGTCTACTCGCTGTGTTGCAAGTTTAAACCAGACTTATTTAGTCCCAAACTAGACTTGCGTCCTAACTTAATTTAGATGATAAGTTAAACACTGCTTTCGATCGTTTAGCCCGAAGTCTTAAGTTTAGTGGGATGAGAGATTTGATTAGAGCACGTAGTCACTGAAACATTTGTAGTTTGTAAGCCTCATGCATATTGAAGGAAATAGGAGTAGATCTGACCTTTTTTCTTTCCCTCTCTGTCTCTCTCTCTCTTTCTCTCTTTAGGCATAGGATGATTAATCGTTTTTGCTTTCGATCCGCTCGTATCGTTTCTGCTTCTGTCCTCGTGAAATGGCATGCTGTGCGTTTCAGGTCCATCCTCCCTCGCCGCCCCCCGATTTTGGCACACAACTCACGAGCTTTCAAAAACTTCATACTACAGATTACCCAGGTTGTAGCTTTATTCTGTTCTTTTTGCGTCAACAGAGACAATGTTGATTTAAGTGCCGCGAGTAATGTGACATGTTAATGAAGAACCAAGGTTAAAAGCATGAAGCCTTTAAGCTCGGCCATGCCATGCCATGCCTAGCACTCCCCCGCAGTCCCAGACTGGCGTAGTCAGCAATGTAATCCCTGTTTACCAAATTTGATACATTTGATGTTATTTTACTGGGGGAAACGTGTGGTATCTTTCATTCTAACAGGAAGTCGTGACCGAATGAAAAGAGTCGCATTTTATCCACACAAAACACTGCATTAGGAAACAGTTGTTAATTGTCTTGAGGGATCTTTGATCCCCACATGGATAGCAAAGAAAATAACTGGTTGATAATCTTTCCGCTTTGGTCAGGTAAAATCAGGAAGGAAGTGTTTTTCAAGGGACTCTCGAGGTTAAATAAATGACTGTTAATTTAAATGTTTTCTTCCATTAGTCATGTTAGGCCCTCGGGCTGGCAAGTGGCCTGGATGCCGCTAATGGCCTTTTCGGTGAAATCAACTGACAGAAAATGATGATATAATAACAATACCTGGTATATTGGAAAGTGGCAAATAAAGGCCGGTTTTTTATCGAAAAGGAAATGAGCGTTATTTTTATCTGGATTGCATAGTGATCACAGGACTCAAATTGTTGTGAAAAAGTTTGCAGGAACGAAAATGTTTACAAATGTTTTGTACGAGGTGTATTGTTACCAGGAATGTAAAGAAGATATGTAGTTTTACTTTATGAAACTTTCGTTCCTCCAAGATCTATCATAATGAAATCACTAAACTGAAATACAAAGGAAGCTTTTAAGTATGTCAGTTTAATAAGGCCGATGAAACCGTCAGTGAAATAGCGATTTTTAAGAAGATTATGATAGGAAGTAAAGTTCAGCCCAGACACTATTTTCATAGGTTTAAAGATTTAATCTATCCCTTCGCCCAAAAACATCCATCGACGGGCCGTATCGTAGTTGCATAAACTTTCCTTAACTCTTAAATCATTAAATACAAAACAATTTGAACAAAGTAAACTCCACATCTTTTCATCGCATGCCATTGGTTGACTTCCCTTCAAAGAAAAAAAGAGAGACTTTTTCCCATTAGAGCATAGCTCTTTAAGATAAATTATTTACAACTTTGAGATTATTGATCCAACAAATCCATCGCACTGATGCGCTGTTATAATTCGCACAGACTGAGTGTCGCCGCGGTCTCTTCATTCATTGTCACATGAGGTATGTAGGAAGGAAGAGATTATTGTTATTGCTTTCTTTAATTATATAGGTAACAGTAAGATGAAAAGTTTGGTTAATGTGGTTGAAAAAACATTCCTGTCTATACGCACAAATCTCGTCATGTGATATTTGATTTTAAGGTGGTGGCGTCCTCTTCAGCCCCTTGTTTGCGCGCGAACGCAATATCTACCATTGTCTTGGGAAGACACTGATCTTGGTTCTGGCTTTGTTCGATATTATGGCTTCCATCCACATTGTCATGTTAGCGTTACGGTTTATACGATTGAACAATTTGCCCTAATTTTACCATTTCGTCATTTGTAGTCCTTGTCTCTCATGTTCATTCAGTGAACTTTGCCCCTTCTTGTGTTCTTGGTTTACTGCCACCTTTCTTTCTGTTCTTAGGTCTTGCTCAAATGATATTTAGTACTTCCCTAAGATTGGAAGTTATTATTATTGTTCGAAAAGATATCGTTACTTGGGCACAATAGCAACAGGTTAGTTTTTTTTAGGTTCAAGTTAGTTTTGTGCAAAGCACAGGAAAAGGTAGTTAAGTATAACGCATTATATTTGGGGAGAAAGCGCTAATGAAAGAGTATCACAATACTACTAATTGATTTGCGTGCCATCGAGGCTGTTCTGGCCTCGTTTTCAGGCCATTCTCACCAGACCTCGTGCTACTTCAAGCAACTTTGTTAGACACGTCCTATTCTGTTTATCCAGACCGCGATACTTTGGTCAGAAATCATTGACAAATTGTGCAAGACTCTGATTAAGCATTCGTTAAAAGTAAACTTCTGGGCAACACAGTATCTCATAGAATGCCATACTGTCTTTGCTAGGTCTTGCTTGAGGAGGGACTTTTCTCTTTGCTCAGGCGGTGTTGTTTTCATCTTCCAGATTGACTCAGTATCTACCCGATGTACTGTGCGTGATAGTTCACAGATATATTTTGATTCAATTATAAAGAGGATGGAGGCGTTCGGAAAGCCACTTGTTTAAAACACGTGATCAGTTCGTGAACCTGAATTAACTAGAAATCTGACTTTGAAGAATGCTAAAAAAAGATCACGATGGATCACTCATCTTTTCTTTGGGTTTTTGTCATCGCAATATTTACAGGAACAAAGAAACCACATCATGAAGCATAGGCTAATTATGGTGACTGGCAATAATTACCGCCTTTTTATGGTTAATTTAGCAAACCACCTGTTTTAAGTGTTCTTCTAGAAGAGGAATCTTGAAGTCTCTCTTGTTGAGTGACTCTCTTGAATGGACAACAGAAGCGAAAAGAACCAGCAAGCGAAGGAAAAAATCACGCGAGTTATCGTTATTCGATTTCAAGTTTTTAATCGAAGTTACGAAACATTTTTTTTGTTTATACAAGTGCACCACGAGCGTAGGCGTCGCCGTTTACTTCGATTTGCAATTCCTACGATAAAGTGCACAGATCTCTTTACAACGCTTCAGTGACGATAACGAGCTTTGTAAAGTTTCTCTTTCGAGTTATGCCGTTTCACTGTAGCACAATACAATATATATTAAGCCCGTCATTAAAAGAAACCACGGATTAAGAGCCCTGAGTAATAAACTGAAAAAGTTGAGCGGGGCCATTTGCGAAACAACTTAAAAGGCTTAACGAGTTAAGCAAGCTGTTATTTAATACAAATAAATTAAGGGGTAAGTTTCTATAGAAACTGTGGTGCTGCGTCGGTGGGAGAGTGTAACAAGGTAGTTTGGTTTTATCAACTAAATTGATAATTTGAATTGGCCGCCGTCAAGAGTTTCAAAGCTGACGTTTCGAGCGTTAGCTCTTCGTCAGAGCGAATGAACGAATTCGTTTTGACGAGGAGCTAACTTTCGATACGTCAGCGTAGAAACTCTCTACGAGTGCCAATTTAAGTTATCAACTCAGTTGATATAACCAAACTAAAATGATTACCTTGTTATTTAATACACCGCTTTGGCAGGGTAAGCTTCGGCTTAATATTGGGCCACTTTGGTATACCTAACCTTTGGCATTGGGTGCATGATGAGTCATTGGTAAAAGAGAGTACAGGTCAGAAAGCAAGACTTTTTCATTACAATTAGGACTAACAGTACTATTCAGAACAATAAGTTCGATTTAGAACGACTTTGTGATAATCATGACCTTAATTTCAAAATTAATCTTTATTTATCTGTGCCCAAAGTAGTCACTTCCACTTGAACCTCAGCCTGCTTGAAGCCTGGTTTCCATGAGAGAACACTTTTTGTTAGAACCAGAACACAGTGCAAGCATCAATGGAAACCGATTTACAAGAACCCCAGAAATCTTGGTTATGAAATTGGGTCTTTCATAACTTTGTGAACTGAAAGTTGTTTTTTAAAAAAGTGTATAAGCTGAAGAACTATTTTATCTGGAAAATCGATCTTGATAATAATACTGAAAGGGATTCAAGGCCAATGTCGATGCCCTTGACATTCCATATATCCTCCATCTTTCTCCCCTAAATACTCATCGGCTACTCCCCAAATTGTTGTAAGAAAACTATTTAATAACCTGTCAGAAATTTGCAGTAAAAATGAACGAACTGAAACCCTGCTCTTAGGCTTGGCTAAATTTAAATAGTAACATTTCTCCTCGAACTGCAGTGTACGATCCACCTCGTAGGTAGCGGTCGGTTTGGTATTTGGTAGCACAGTCAGGAACTCATGAAAACCTTTCACTCCCGTTAATGACTAGAGAAGAACTACTCTTAGCAATTTCACAATATTTTTAAACAGAATGGTGGTGAGAAAAATGGAAAAATATCAACTTAGGGGTCTTGATTGATTTAATACCAAATTCTCGGTGAAAAATTAAAAAAAATGTATAGTAGAAAGTGAGAAGAATTGAATAAAGGGGTAAAGTTCCTAAAGAAACTGTGTTGCTGCGTCGGTGGGGGAGTATAACAAAATAATTTGGTTTTATCAACTGAGTTCTTAATGTAAATTGGCCACCGTAAAGAGTTTCAAAGCTGACGTTTCTAGCGTTTCGCTCTGACGAAGGGCTAACGCTCGAAGTGCTGAGAATTGAATTTTGATCTCTTACGTGATAGAGCTCATGGACTCTCTTCCGTATCTTTACCCGTGCGTTGTTTTTTTTTTTTATGCTAATCACTAAACTTGGCTACCTTAGTGGACTCATTTGCTCCCAAAAGTAACCCAAAAAGTATTTCTCCTTACTATATTAATATATTTGCAAGCAGAACAGTGATGTGAAGAAATAAATATAATAACTATGGTATGTTGTCTAAGTTACGGACATCGAATTTTTTTGGAGGTGATATTGTAAGGACGGAAAGACAGACAACGCAAAGAATCGATGGACCTTGGCAGTGATGAACTTAGTGAAAAGCATGGGAAAACCTATCATCAAATGAATTAATTGCAGTCTTAAATGAAAATCGTCACTTAAGAAATAACTGATAAGCACAAGAATGTAGCACGCGGTATGTTCGAATGTAGTATCTGTAAAACATTTAATTTATAGTACAGCACCATTTGGAATCCCCAGCGGTTTGTTGGCGAATTAATATAAATTCTATAAATAAGAATACCTCCCAGGACTTTTTAAGAAGATATCGCTAATTAGGATTGTTATTTGATAGAATTAGGAAAGGATCTCCAATCGTCAGAGTGTTGAAATCTGTTTTCCTATTTTGACTTCGACAAGATAATTTAGAGTAAAAAGAAACATTGACTTCAGCAAGAAGTAACAGAGTATTTATTGCTTTGATAATGAGTACGTTGGAGAGTTCGTTAAGATAACGACGAATTTCAAACAAACTTAGTGCCAGTAAGTGTAGAGGCCATTTCATGCAGAATTTTTGTCTACACCTTTGGCACTTAGAAGCACGTGCTGCTCTGCGAGCTTCAAACCACGGGAAGTGCACAACTGAGAGAAACAGTGGGTGAAAAAAATCTGTATTTGTCGAATAAACAAAGATGCTGTCTTGTGAGAGGAAATGATCACGTCCCAATTTTTTTATATTGCATCTGTTTAGCAGACTCGCGATAAGGTATCAAATAGATTTGCTATTGACTCGCTCAAAATAAACTAAATTTCAAGTGTTACATTTCTATCGCTGATCAATTTTGGAGTATTCTCTATATATGTAAGGCCGCCCTATACTGAGGTTCTGATAACCGTCATCACCTTAGGTGAAGGTGGCAATCGGATGGAAGACAACTTTTATCAACATGTACCTCGATGAAACTGTTTAGTTAAACATTCTTCATGAGTGAATTTTTAAGTTGAAAGAGAACGTGCTCCGAGCCGAACACTCTGGTTGTGCGATGATGTCAATATAGACGTGATTTACTTAATTATTTAACAGTCGAGATGGGGTAGGTGGCAACAATACAAGGGGTTGATATCGGGTGAGATTGCAGATCAACGTATGTCTGACCTATAATTAACTCCCCGTGATTGAAACTTTTCTACAGTTGTGCGTGTCTTGATTCCTGCGGACTCCTCAGACCAATTGTGAGCGATAGAAAAACAACCTTGGATTAATTTGTTGAGTCACAGCACGTTTTCCCGTCTCATTTGTGATTGAGGAAACAGTTGTAATTGGCTTTAGGCCATAAACAGTTCCGCGGACATTCCTAGAAAAACTGTTCATGGTTCCCACAGTCCACCCAATATCACCCGCGGCTCAACAGAGTCGAGTTTTTACTTAATTGGAAGGGTGGAGAACGCAGTGTGAAGGTTGATCTCCAGTATTGGTCGCTGCCTGTATTTTTTGTCACAATAGCGGATCATGGAAGTACCGCAGGACAACAATACTCAGTCACCACCCCTTTTTAAATAACCAAACTAGTAATATTTGTTCCCCCATTTAATTTCATTTTTAGATCCTCAAAGTCTTCGATAACGACACTTTTATCGACTTTGTTTAAAGCACTCACTTGGAGTGGTTCCAGCGTGAGCCTAACCCTATCTCCAGCCTGTTCTCGTCAGTCTTTCAGCTAGCCAAAGAGTCTGAGGTTTGAAGTTTGAAGTTTGACGCTTGAGAGAAAAAGGGAGAAGGCTGCCATAGTGAACGAACCTTTTTTTGACCTATTGACTTATTTTGACTATTGACCATCTGTCCCCCGTGATAGGAACATGCTTACACTTTTTTTCCGTTGAAAGTGAAATAAATAGCAACAGGTCATTTCCTCTGTTGAGTACCAGTTAAACAAACGTCCTCTCGGTGCATTCTCGATGGCTATTCCACGACGCTAAGTGGGCTTTCAAAAAATGTGAAAACAAAACGTGTGCTGGATAAAATTAAATTACTAAAATTATTTTTATTTTTCAGAGGTCCACCTCTTTTATCGATCAAATAAAGGGGAGAGTTACGCAAACGTAGCGTTTCACGATCGAAGTATATCAACATTCTACATCATAAGAGAGTCCTTAAATACATATTTTAGCCTTTTGAATAACGCGGTTTTGGTTCACGTCAATTGCACTTTATTTATACTTGCGGATGTGACCTCGTTGAGTTAACTTCTCTCTAAAACCCCTTACACCTTAACATCAATATTCATTTTCTCTACACTGTTCCCTCTTTACATACCCTATGGTAATGAAAAGGAGAATTTGTTGGACAATCAAGAGCTTCTTAGATTGGTGATCATTTCCATTAATCTCATGACCTTTACAATTGATTCAAAGACAGTACTGTTGAGAGAAATTAGAAGCTAACCAATGTTAGGCGTTTAAAGGCTAAAAGCCTTCTTATTGTAGTCTTCGAGATAGATTTCTGTCAGTGCAGAGACAGGATGAGTTCATCATCTCCAGCCTCTAGGCATTAGGTACTCTGTAAAGTGTAAACGCAATTTTCTACAGTGTTGAAGGTGAAAGATGGCTCACTGACTAAGTTCTAGAATCTCATAACTACTTCATTATCTGTTGCACATTTCAATTTTTGTCATTTTTGGCTCGTTTCTGACGGGAGCCCAACACTATTGATAGGCATTTGTTCCTGAATATTACAAAAAAAATAATGATGATATCAATTCCCGTAATTGCTAATTCCAGGTTTGAATGTGATTTTGCTCTGTGAGAAAATCTTCTCTGAGAGATTGAAGGCAAAATAATTAGTAGAAAGGATATGGATAGCCGTACTTCGTTTGTGGTTCTCTTCAGTATTATCTTCAATGTACAGGTTATACTCCACATGCAAAAGCAGACCTGGGTCTATAAATAAAGCAATATTTCTTAGTTTACAAAAGTGCAGAGTCCAGTTTTATATTGCGTTTCTCTAAGCTTAATGAATAAGATTGATAGCCATACTACCCATGGCTGTACTGCCCCTTCAAGGAAAAAATACTGAAATAGAGCCTAGAAGGCGTTTTAACAATGGTTCAAGTTCGGTATGCTTGGACGTGCGTCAAGAAAGCTGGGTCGAGCACGCAAGCTTAGGCCTAGAGGTACACGAACTCGAGGCTTACAAGTAAAAATCCTATGAGGACTATGGTCAGACCCCAAACCACAATAGGAGGGGTTTTGAGAACCAAGCTACCAAAATATTCAACTTCTCCCACTATTTGCCAAGTTAAAGTTTACATTTAGTGGAAACTAAAATCAGTCTCACCAGGCTCTGCAATTCTCGTATGTACCAGCCCCCTGCTGACTTTGATGGCTTCCTTTAGATGCACAAAAAAATCGCATGCGAAATGTTAGTGTCTGCCTCTTTTGGCATTGAGAAAAGGGAAATAAGATAAAGTAAAGAGAAAAGAAAAAAACTGCTAGTTCTTTGCCAAAGGCAATAAGGCACTGGCTAGGAGAGAAAACTGCTTAAACCCTGTGTGAAATTCAGTAGAAGTCAAGCCAAGTTAGAACTATTACGAATCGCTGCTACTGCTGGTAGTTACAGGGAAGGCACACAAAGACCACTCACGCCACAGTTTTTAGCCACACCCCTAGAATTAGCTGCTGCTAATGCTAGTCGTTACAAGAAAGGCACACAAAGACAACTTACGCTTAAGTTTTGTGCCACTCCCCTGGAATTAGTTCAAGAGGACCCAAATCGCTCTTTCTGATAATCCTGTCCATGCATACCCTGATGATGGCCAGCATCAAAGAGCCCCCTTCTGCTCTTTGTCCTTAGTAACCTGGCCCGTAGAGAAAAGGATTCAAACTAGGCTCTCGGACAGAAATAGCAGTCGAAGACTGACGACAGTCGGGTTACCCACCTCCCCCCATACCAGTATTTATCATCAGTCATCGCTGTCTTTCTAGATTTCACGCATTAGACGAGAGCTAAAGCTAAGTAGCCCCTAATTTGGAAAAAACAGTGTCCAGGCCTTTGATCCAGTATTACCTTGAAAGATGCTATTCCATTTCCTTGCCTTTACCACCCAGTTTTAAAAAATCCAGCCGGACATAAATTGCATGTACCACACAGGTGCATAGTGCTTTTTGCACGCACTGATTGGATAAACCGGGGGTGATAAGCAGCACTTTTGACCTCTAAGCAGCTGAAGGGACAAGATTTTTCGTCAAGAGTTTTGTTTGCGACCATTTCTTGTTATTTTGATAGAAATAAAGATATTTCTTTGGTTCTCATGTGGTATACACAATCATTCACCTTCGAGTTGGTTTTAAGTGGTGGATGGTTATCGAGCCGCGGCTATGCACCTCCACTTCGGTGTAATTGTTAAATATCATGGAATGAGAGAGTGGCAAAAATCAGAAGTAACATTAAATCTACGATATACTAGTGCTACACTTTTTTGAACGAAAATCTCCAATTTAGTGTAGCTTACAAATTGGTAAAAAAAGCTAGATTCATTTGTCTTACTCGAGCTGTTACTTCAACAAGAACAGCTCATGGTCTTTTGTTTCGTTTCAGGGGTAAATTTACTAATGCGAATGCGACACATTTTCCACATTCCTCTTTATAATTTTTAGCATTTTGTTTAGGACATTTGGCTGTAAGCCGTGTTTGCATCATTCGTATTACCTACATAATCTATTATAATGTTTCTATTTATACAGATGAGGAGAAGTTATTTTCGAGACAAATCCTTTGTCCACAGTCTCTTAATTCCCTTAACTCTTCATCTACTAGGCACGCATATTACGTTGTATTGCATTTGCGTTTCGTCTGTTTTTCAACAACCAGTGTTCCTGGTTTTGGTTTTAAACAACTCTAATACACTTGATAGGTATAAAGAACGATCATTGCAGTATGATCTTATTACAGTATACCTATGAACTCAGTATTTCATAACTTGAACATACGATGGAACGGTTCGAAGAACCTTAGAGGAAACTACACATCGTTGTGTAGTCACATGACTTTAAATTAAAACTCCGCGCTTTTAGGTACAGACCGGTTGTATGCATATTAGCTTTCAGAGCCCGGTGAAATTTGTAGGAACGAAAAGCGCATGGCTTTAACAGTCAAGGCCGGTTTGCTGAAAACAAGATTAGACTAACCCAGGACTAGAGCACGTTTCATAAAGTTCACTAACTTTGATGACAGTCTAAACGTAGATACTTTGTTTCCCTTAGTTTTTCCGACAGACCTCAAATTGTCAGCACAACCAAACGTTTTTATGCAACAGAGCAAAAATCAAGGTTTAATTTTAATCCTGGATAAGCGCTAACCGCCTTTCAAATAACCGGCCCGAAGATTCGAGTAAACGTGACTAAGCAAAGAATTAGCACAAAAAGACAGCACAAAAGATACAGATTTTAGACATTATACCCTATATATATACTAGCAAAACATGATTAGTAAAAGCGGGTTTAACTGAATGAAAATCAGAAGCAGAGAAAAGAAAACTGAATTTTCCATAGTTTACAGGTAGTCACTAACTTTTACTTTCAAAGTGCCAACTTTGAAGTCGATGAACATCGGGTTTTGCAGCTTCTATGAAGAACACAATTTTCAACCGCGTTTAACGAAAAAAACTTAAAAAGAGGCTTAAGCTTTCGTGTGAATGGGGGTCTAATAAGGCTAAATATCTTTAGTAAGGTTTACAGCGAAAAAGATACTGATTTTATACAGGTAATAAGCTAGCGATTACAGAATTACCTCTCCTATTCAACTTTTTCTTAAGCCTAAGATTTAGTCTGGATTCCCTATTCAACTCCTTCACAGCTTAACGTTTTAAAAATTATAAATATATATTGCAGTATTACTAGGATAATTAATAAAGCCTATTTGTTCGGCTTAGTGTCGCATCCTCGTCAAGGTGACGTTTGCTCCTGAAACCTTGTTTGAAATCTAAGTCTGACCACTTTTTCAGATTGTAAAGAGGAACCACACCGTGCGAAAATTATCTTATCTTAAATTATCAAATGTGCTAAAAATTTAACCAAGGACGAAGGCCGCTATACTATAAACAACTCAGTTATTTGCCCGCACACCAATTAAATGGCGGAAATACAACCCACTTTCGCAAACAGCTTCTGCTCTAAGTATGGGTATCGCAGTAATCCGTCTTTTGAGTCAGTATTGGTAAGCGGTCACGTAGCTAAGCAATACTTAGGATGGCGGCGTCCGTGGCCGTTTTGTAGCACACTTCAAGTCAATTTTCAAACGGTAGAGTTACTCATTTAAATCTCAAATAGCAGTCAGTGTCAAAATTCCGTGTATTTTTCCCACTAAAGAAGAAGAATATTGTATGTTTCTAGAGCATTCTTCTCCTTTAGATGATGACTTTAAGAAGCAAAATTCCTTTGAAATTTATTTCCCACCGGGAGCAATAAATAAATATACAAAAGCTCCCGAGTGGTGTTGTTCGATGTTAATAATGGATACTAAAAAAAACAATCCATTGTCGCCTTAATAGCTAGACTTAAAATTTCAAAGAAAAAAAAAACTATAAAATTACTTGCTTATAATCTAACCCTTCCTCTCTCAGTATCCGATATAGTGAGACGTTTTGTGTTCTGTGGTCCTTCACCTCAGGGCTTTCTTTTGATGCAGTGGAATCTCTGCTCACAACCATTTGATGCGCCTTCGCACTCGTACAAACTCCGACACTAAGCTAAAAGCATTTTTTTTCACCACCATGAATTTGACTTTTGGTAAGCGGAAAGAAGCGAAAAGGTTAAGAAACAAAACAAGCCCTATATCTTACCAACTGAACGTTGTAAATGCAGCGAAATTCAAAAGAAAATTTTGTCTTTTGAAATTAATTACAAGGCGATAAAAATGTGCCTACTCTATGCTCTCTTTAAAAAGCTTTTAAGATTTTACAATTACTTGATATATTTCTGCATTATGGTGAATTTAATTACAATGTGCAAATCACTGTCTACACAACAGAAACTCGCCTGTTTTTGTTGCTGTCAGATTTCGGGACTGGCAAAATCCCCGGTTTAATTGAAACGTAACCAACAATCGCACTACTATCTTCTTTAGCTGCTACTCGAAGACATACCTAAGGAGGTTTCAGGGTGAACTCAACTTCACCTGAAAGTTTTTTGTCACTATTGCAGAGGTGAAGATTGTTCTGCAATACAACAATTTGCACTTCAGACCTAAGTTCGCCCTTTATCCCGTGAATATTTCATAAAACTAGTTGGCCTACTACTTAACTGTACAGCCGTTGGTTGTAATGGCGTCGCGGCCGTTGTTGTAGAGTTTACTTTAGCTGAGGCTGTTCGGGTATTAAACTTCAGCCATCGCTTGAATTCTCGCCACTTCTTCATCGACACATAGATCTTCTCTACCTGCTTTTTACGATATAAATCTATTCCTTCAAGTTTGCCGCCTTTTCTCCAGTATTTTCTTCCTCTGAGGAGCTTGATGTTTGATGCTCGTTCTATGAACTGCACGGCCTTGACTCCCCCTTTTTCTGTGCTCAGCACCGGTCTCGGTCGTCCTCTTCTGCTGAAGGCGATGAGACTCTTGTTATACCTTACAGAGGTGAATTCGGTGTAAGCGTTATCAGCCACACGGTCTGTAAATTCGCAGTTGTCCTTCCATTTGCCTCTTTTCTGTTGAGGGATATTCAACAAACGTTTGTTGCTATTTAGTGATGAGTATTATGGAACTCTTTATATGAAGGTTGGCTGGTCTTTAGGGAAGCCGTAAAGCCGCCAGAGGAGTTGAAAACAATTGGCCTGGCTTGTTCAGAGACCAGCAAGGTTCGTATAATGCATACATGTATGAGACTGTAAAGCGTTCACATGTAAAGTCTGAGAGGAGATGAATCATTGCCTTGTTATCATTAGGAACAAGTATCGAGTTAGAACGTCTTCAGTCGTAAATAGATATATCGTAACTTCCCATACAATTGGTCTAGTAGTAAGCAAGTTTTCAAAACAAAATAGTTGCTAGCACAAGACAAGAAGAAGTTCAATACTTATATAGGCAACAATTTAGAAAGGTAAATGATGACACATGGTCATCTCATTATATAAATAGAAGAATCAAGTAATACATGCAAACTTGCGTTAGATGTACCGATTATCTGTCTGAAAATGTTTACCTTGTTAAACTTCTAGAAAACGTTTTTGTTTTCATGAAAGTAACCTCGGAAACATAACAGAATGGCACAGACAATGACAAGAGCTGTTGTTTCGTGTGTTGAAACTAAGAGTATGCCTCTCTCGCCTCGTAGTAAGGTAATAAGTTTGTCAACTTGCCACTTCCTCAGATGAAGCCACCCAAAAAATTCTATCATTCTTTTCAAAGTAAGTTACCAGTTTCAGGCGACAAATTATTCTAAATTGTGCTATTTCCTTTGGTAAACTATCATTCTTGGCAAACCCTCCCACGCACATATAACTAAACCGAGATCGGCGGCATCGTAAGACACATCAGAAAGATTAACTTGTACAGTGCGGAAGATATTGCGGTACAGACACAACGCGTTTGAACTTTCCGCGTGGTTCTTTCATTGCATTATGCGGAGCAGCAGGCTTATTTGAATGTGCTGGTTTTCTGTCCTTTTATAGTTAGCTCTACATGCTGTTTATGTGGGCAAACGCGCCAAGCGTCAAACTGACATCGTCTGTGTCATGTTGTGTGTGTCTATAAAGTGCACGAATTTGTTCAAAGCTAGAGCTTTGAAAACTTGTCCGCGTTATACGTGGTAATACAGAATGATAATAACGTCATGAAAATAGCTGAAAAACTTGGCTCAGTCAATATTTGTTACGGTCTATTATCCTACAACAAAAAAAGACTTTCGAACACGGCTAAGAAACGAACTAAGACCGGTCAAGTCTTAAAAAGACTGTTGTGCTGGCAAATGTAACATGCTAAAACGATTTTAGGAGACATTTTTTCTTACTGATTGATTGATTTTCCTTCTTTGCCTCATTTCTGACAGTTTGAGAACACTTATCCGATTTTGTCCTCTAAGCAATTTTCTAGTTAATTCCATTGGGCGAACCAGTAGCATTTCTTTAGTATACTCATCGGCAACTTTCTAATTTCCACAGTGATTTGTATCCTAAGCAATTTTTAAGACAAATGCTTGCAGGCTTTGAGTAAATGTCCAACGCATTGCCTCTGAAGAATACTTTTTTTAAAGAGATCCAGTCACGTAATCTTTATTGGATACTTCAATTAAGCTAACATTAATCAAGCCTTATCGGGAAGACGATCGGATAAAGTGAGCAGTTGAAAACACAAGGCATGCAGTCAATGTGAAGACAAATTGCATGGCAGGGATGACCTTGCACAGATTATTTTTATCAAGATAAAATTGCGTATGAGGTCTCAAGCATTTGCTTACATGCGTCACCGGGGTTTTATTTACGGCATGAAGATATTAAGCTGTTAGCTCGATAACATTCCATTTTGAAACCCTACAATCAGTACATAGGCGTGCACCTATCCGGCATTTATAGCATTCCTTGCAAATGTGTCACTATGGCTGCAAAACCGCATGTAATCAACACTTGGTAGACCTCAAAAGGTGTTACACGGCACTCTTTGGTGAGATCAACACATTTGATGTCTCATACAAGAAGAGTTACCGACTTAACACGTAAGCTGAAGTGGTTCAGAAAGCTCATCAGAGCATTACGGTATTTTTTAAACTAATCAGTTTTCTCTTGAACGCTTTTGAAAGATGTTCGCGTGGAGGAAGGAAATCATGATAAAAAGGACTACCGATTGTTCTTGTAACTAATGAATTAAATTATTTTTAGTCTGAATCAATTAGTGGAAAGATCAGCTGATCCGTGACAGTGAAAAGGAACCTTTTTTGTCCCTTATTCGAAAAACATTTCTTTGAAAGCAGAGAAGGACTGAGTAGGATGAAATAGTCCTTCTGACAATTACACCTGATATGTATAAGAGACAAATTCTTGAAGATTACCTCTCTTGTTGTACGGAAAACTATGACTGTTTTTTCGTAAAAAAGAAAAACATGAAACAAAAATAGACTTAACACGTAATTACAATAGCTATTCTAAGCAGGTTCCGGTCCTAAGTAACGTTGCGAGCAAATATGACAATCAAGGTGCTTGCCGCCCAACTGTTAGTCAGTGATACTTGTTTAACACTGTCTAATACTTTTCCACTTACCCTTGCTCTAAGTCGCCCTTTCTTGTCCACGCAGAGATAGAAATTGGAAACTGAGCCTTTAATACGAACTCGTCCAAAATTGACTGATTCGATGACCAACTTGGCTGCGATGAAAAAATTGTAAAATTTTAGGAAGGGTCAGGAAAAGGTAGGGGAGGGAAGCGGTTAATCGAGTTTAGTTAGTAACAAGTACACTGTATGTGGGTAGAATACCGATAGAGTGGGTGTACAGAAGTTGCATGTTTTGATAGTGTGACTATGTAAAGGAAAGAGATGACTTGTAAAACTGTCAGAGGTACTTTAAAAAAAAATGTTTGACTACAATGATATTCTATAGATAACTTTTTAAAAAAACTGAAGTACAAAGATGGCCTCAGTATATTTAGACGTGATCGAATTATATGTTTGATCGATGACTGTCTCAGAGGTTTTTTTTTTTAACCAGAGAAGGGCGACATTTCTATTTCTGTGGAGCGACTTGAATATCAGATGCATTAAGTCTCTAGAATTTTCAAAAACGTCGTAAAATTGTTTGAACTCTCAGGGAGATCACACAGTGTAGACACCAAATTGCGGTTTTCTGAAGTTCTGCCTCCTGGCACCGCAACAAAACAAAATGGCAGCTATGCAAACCCAACTATCCATTCCTCTTTGTTGTTTACTTTACCGATGAAAGGTTCGAATTAGAATGTTACAGTCGATAACTCGAGACTGTCGAACGTGTTAAAATATAGTCATGTATCTGGTCGAGTAGGTCACTTTAAAGGCGAAACTGGACATTTTCTCTTTGTTTATTTTTGTCGCTAGACCAACGGTCGCTTGGTAGCAATTATAATGCTGTGGCAGTAATTATTAAAAGCGCCTTCGTGTGATGCAAAACTGTTTGTTACCTGTCGCGAAATCTCTTTCATACAATTAACGAAAAGAGGATTAAGTATTTGAAAACGGGTTCTCAAAACGCAACAATAAACCTACCACGGCGATTCGTTGGTCTGTCAACTATAAGCGCACTTCAAGGATGTTGATAAATCACACATATTTTTCAACAAAAAGTTGCAGTTTAAGAGGTCTTCCTTTGCAAATGGGTTTGCTCAATTATTGACAGATTCTTGGACTTCTTTTCCTTTCACACTTATGTAAACAAAGCTCTCATAGCTTGGCAATCAAATAAGTTTGTGTCAAACACTATTGAGACTCTTGAATTCTTGACGAGGTACTGTGGAAAGGAGTAACCCGAGCTATGTCAAAAGGGCGACGAGACTTTTTTATCACGCACTTTTGGCTCGTCTGTCGAAAGAACAAGTACTCCTGTGGGTAAGGTTTAAAATAACTTTTTTAATTTGGGATTTCTTTCAAAGAACCTGCATTTGTACTAATAATAGCTACAATTAACCTTTCTGCCTTCAAAATACCCTGTATTATTTAGAAAGAATGCGAAAAATTTATGATTTTCTGAAACTATTGACAAGCATGTGATCATAGTTTTGATTTTCGCTGCATTCACTAACGTAAACGTAACTTCAAGTTGGAGAAAGAAACGAATAAACAAGCCTTCTTGTGGTTTGATAATACAGAGTTCGAGAGAGAAAAACCATTTAAATGCCATGCACTCCCGCTTTAGTACACAGAAAAAAGCAAAGTAGTCCTAACTTTGGGCTTCGCACAAAATTTTCTTGAAAATGCTCCAAAGATTATTTCAAAAATTCCCGCAAAACATAACAGGCATCAAAACAGTCAACTCGTTTCATAGATGAGGAAAAGAAAACTTCAATGTTCAAGAAGAGAAGTGTAAAAGCGACATTTTTACCGTTAAAACCTGTCAAACTGAGAAACAAAAGTGTAAGAGGCCGCTTTCACAATAAGCATTAAGCTTAAGGCAACAGACAAGTAATAACCGCCAGAGTAAACAAGCTTTTACAATATTAATTATACAGTAACAAAGCAATTTTCGAGTTAGTACCGTATTTGTCGCCGTCTTCACCGATGGCGTCTACGCTTCTATCTGGATTGATTCTAACATGGCGGCCGCTATTCCTTGAGTACAACTGAATGAATCTCCGAAAAGCTACGCTATTTGTGTCACTCTTGGCCTTCTGTTCCAAATAATGTTGGTCATAAACCTTTTTTTCTTCCGGTTTCTAAGAAGAAAATACATGAAAGAACGACAAACTGCGTGAGTTGAATACACGATGCAATTCTGTTTAAATTTGGTTCTTGCAAGAATCACGATCAGTCTCGATTACCTGATTAACACCGCTCTCTTCAGCAAGTCCATCCGGCAGTAATGAACTGAAACAAAAAAATGACGTCAATGTAGGATTTACTTGGTTGTTAAAGCACAGAAACCGGTCTTTAGTACTTAGCCAAGTGAAAAATTATTGATGATACTTCAGGAAGACGCAATCATTTATATTGGAAGCGCTGAATTGTAATCTCATTCGATCTCATTTTCATAGGAAGCCTCGATTCGCTGGCCTTTCAAAGCCTTGAATTGGGACAATTAGCAAATTACTTACTGTAGCGTGAGAAGCGTTAATACCCGAAGCAGATTCACCCCCAAGGCCATACTGCACTAAACTGAATGCCAGTGGCCTGCCGCGAACCTTTTATCATGCGTCACGGCTACACCCGTTACGTCAACCGGCAAATCAGGCGCGCGCCTTTGTGGGAAATTAAAAGCGAAATCGGCCGCAAAGAACAATTAGGAAGTGTTAACGGAAATGTAGGACAAGTGTAACCGACTCCTTCTTAGCGAAGGAAGGAACCTAGTCAGTGGTCTATCCAACACGACCTCAAGAAAACATTGCAAAGTACAATCTGAGATGTAGGAGGAGACATAAGTCTCGGCCATTAATAAGGTGTGCCCCCTAGTACTTGCTAGGAACAATTAACTGTAAATGTAATTAAGATGCTTATCACAATCTTTTATCGTCGGCCGCTGGGTGACCTTTCTAGGTGTCAATCTAAACTTTTCACGCCTTAATTAAATTTTAAATGCTGAGAATTGTTGCTCATTGAGTGAAATTTGATGCCACAGGTGTTTAGACACAAGTCTCTTGAGCGAGCGATTTTTTTCAGACGACAGCGATCAAAGGGGTGCGGGTGCTAAAACGCACGCTCAGAGTAAATTATTCTGTTGCCCATTAAAAGGTGCAGCGGCAACTTAAATGGTTCGTGAGAATAACACATCGATTAAGTCGTACCTGTTATTGGACTTAAAGAACAATATGTCAATAAAAGTGTCTGAAAGCCACCGACTTACTTCATTTAACAACTTGAAAAAAGAAACGGATGTTTGGAAGATTAATTGGCCGTGAGATATCATGAAGATTTTTGAGCCTTGATTATACAGCCATGTCGAGTTCACGAGTTGGTTTTTCCTGCGCTTAGCAAAGGATGTGAAAAATGTTCTTGCACTCATATCTAGCCACAGGTTTAGATTTTGTCGGATGTAGCCCCATTAACGTTTGTTCTAAAACAATTTAGAAGCGCGAACTGTAGTCAACCTGCTACTGGGCTGAAATACGAGATCGAGGATTAGGTGGAGTAAGATAATAGTTAGAGTAAATTAACACAGATAATAAAAATGTCCAAATTATTGGCTAATATACAGTGTGAACCAAACAACCAACAGAATCCCACACTATTGCTGTGTTACAGCTCATCAAGGTATGTCAACAAAATACCAAACAAACTTATATCCCTTTTTTGTCTTATCGAAAGCTGATATCATCTGCGCGCACGTGTCGCGGCTAACATTCCTCAGATAGAAAACCTTCCTACGAATTTTCCATGGAAAATTCTTGAATAGGCTACTCTAATGTGACAGTTTACAATTTTGTCAGTGACTAGAAATGATAGTTTCGGAAAGCGGAGCATTAAAAATCTCCGGGCGGCTTCTCTTATGAGCTCTAAAAAGGTGACAATCTCTATTTCCTTCCAGGCACTTGGAGAGCTCCTTGTAACCGGCCGAAAAATCTTAAACCTGTACAAAACACCTTGAAGAATTTCCCCTAAATAGAAATGTTTCTAAGGGGGCTGTTTATAAGTTCTCTCGGCAAGTGGTGTCCGCCACAGAGAACCGCGTAGTATACCAAAGGAAACCACTCCAAAGTAATGACGTTACAAGGAAGTTTGACAAATTTCAAGTTGACCATGGATGATGTCCACAAGTCATTTGTTAAGACTTTAATCTGTGCGTCGTTATTACTTTAATTGAGTTGGATGATTGCTGTGTTCTTTAAACTCAAGGTAACGGACGGTTTGGCTCACGAAGATCACAGGATCTTGTTGAGAGTGTAGATAAAGCGGTAAAACATGGCAAAAAAATTAATTGGATATTAAGTGGCCAGGGTTTTCATCTCAGTGAAGCTATAACCAAAGAAAAGGGCGTGAGCTGTTATCTTGGAAGAAATTTTAATCTTGAAACTTGATTTTAAAAGCTTATCTTCGAAAAAATATCTTTTGCAATCGATCTCGTTGCATAAATAATTGAGAATTTACAGGGCTCCTTTTCTCTCCTAGATCCATCGGCTCCACGAAATCTTTCCATACTGAACAAAGGCATTATATTATCTGAGAGACGGTACATCAACAGAGGATACAGGATAGGCAGGAGGTTGTTTTGGTGTCTAGTATGCTTGTCCCTTTCGTACTGGAGAAATTGCTTTGAAATTAGATACTAGTATCTGTCTCCCTGGTTTAGCGGTCATATTTCTGGGTCTCTGGAAAGAGAAGTATGGTAAAGAGAAACCGTCTTCTTTTTATCAATGGACATAAAGAAGAGTACAAATTCAGAGAAAGTTATATCCCTCAAGTTCCTTTTAAAGGCGCAGTGTTACATACAGACGTTCTTCCTTTAACGATATTTGTAACAATGGAGTACATTTCCGATCCCTTAGAGTTCATTTTGAGTTGACGGAACTCACGGTTTTTTTCTCGGACTTCAGCTGATTCCAGTCATTTAGCTCGTCAAGTAGAAGGCGTATTTCGAGATTTCCGCTCTGGTTAGTGAGCTATCACCGGTTACCACATATCGATGACTTGATTGATATGGGAGATTTCCGATAGGGTTAGAGGGTAGCTCGTCGTCTAAGGACGTACACGATTTTCATCGTAAACTATCGTATGTTTTCTTGGCAAAATTCTCTCTCAATCCATCGAAAAAGCTCACAAGAGATCGTGTAATAAAAGGACTTTCTGAATATACTACGTTCAGCCTCAAGGTCAATTGATACATGGTGTAAGATTGTTAGATGACAATCCATATTAATTACTCGCATTTTGATTTCACAGCAGGAACCCATTGTGCTTCTTGGAGGGTCAATTGCGCAGTTTTATGCTAGAAAAAACTTGTTTCTTCGGCAGACTTTGGGCGCCGAACTCCAAGTGTAGTTTGAGCTGCGACGTATATAGTTACATGGGAATTCTTTTGCGATTAAATGAAATCGTTACATAATTCACAGTCGTTTCTGAGGTCCCCTTGGAGTTCATATTGCAAAGGGATTTAGGCAAAGTTACAAATCCTTTTGACTAGTTTAGATTTCTTAGGCTAAGAGATACCAATGATTTGTTAAAATTAGTGCCAGTCTTTTGAAACAAGGATACCATTTCTCATACTGGCTATTAATATGCAGTTCCTGCCGTCACATTTCAATGTTTTAAATGGGTAAACAACTGTAAAGAGTTTGGGTGAAAATTTAATTCAGAGAAATCTAAGTTTTGTGCCAATTTAGGATGCACATCTGAACAGATTTTCCATAAAAAATTGTGAACCAGATGATTTTTTAAAAAACAATGATGGCAGCATTGTGGGGGCGTGCTGTGCTTTTGGCTTGCAGTCTGCATGACCATATAACATAATACCTTGGTAACAAAGACCATAGGAGACAGACACTGCTGAAAACTGATAAAATAGCTGTCGCGAATAAGCAGCTGATAAGTTCATTCAAAAGCTTTCATCTCTCGATAAAGATACATAAATACAAATCCACATTGTTTATAATGGACACTAGAAAAATGTGGGAGGACCTTGGTTCGACGCTATTCTGGTGAATCTTTTTCTCTTGTGAATCTTTTTCTCCCGAATCTTTACTGGGATCTCGAAATCTTTCTGGATGGAGTCAGACTCCCTTAAATGTCACTTATAATTGCAAAGTTTTTTATGAGGTTGAGCTGAATTGTTCTCCTTGTTTGTGAGAACAAGATCTTATCATTTTATGATCCTTGAAGGAGGACTACTTATTTGAATTGTATGAATTTATAATACTCTTTTTCAAGTACGCCCGTTAGCTAAAGAAAAAACCGAAAACAAAACAAACTCTTTTGGAAATTTCATTGCAAAACCACAAAGGGAAAGTTTGAATTACTTTTCCAATCCAGATAATTCCACTAAAATGTTATGAAAAAAGTATTTTTGAACGAGCAAAATCATTTCATCTATTGGAATCTATTAACATCGGGATTCAACAATACGGGAAATTTACATCATTAAGACTGTGCATGAGGCGGGACACCTGTTCCTGACTGGAGCCAGGATTCTACGGAGCTGACAATCGTTTTCACTACAAATTAGCCAAAGATAAGGAACATTTGACTGTGTTGAAGGAATTCCCAGGCGTGTTTGGAGAATTCCCTTTGCGCACGAACCGTGTTATTATTGGAAAGTGGCCAAAGATGATTGGCGACAATGGATTTCAGATGATTTCTTTCTGTCGATTTCACGAATTCCTTAAGAAAAAATTATTGAAGATCAAATAGTTTTAAATCCTTCCTTTTGGGATCTGATGGGGGAATTAGCCAGACCTCCACTTCAACTGTGATCGATCTTTTACTGATCCTTTACGGTTGTCTGTGTTGATTTAATTGAGTTAATAAGTCTGAAGAAGCAACTGCATTTCAAGACAGAGAAAATCCATCGGAGCAAAATTGGTAAAGGTGGTCCGACTGTCGTTAAGATCATAAAACCTTTAATAGTATTAAAGAATTTACAGATAGCTTTAAAATTCTTCACAGTGTCTTCTCTGTCCAAAGGAGATTACACAGACCGTCACAAAGATGACCAGGTCTGAGTAGTTTGAATTACATTGAACGCTCGCTAAGTTTCAAGTAGACAATCGGCTAAGGCAGAACTCGTTGAACTTCCCGTATGTATGTAAAAGAGGGGTTCATTTCATCTCGTTTGACGCATTTCCGTGTGTTTGACTCAATTTTAGAGGGATGAGTGGAAGAACTCGAGCATCACTCGACAAGGGTACTACCTTGAAGACAATTATAGACTGTACTAAAAAAAACATGCTTGAATTCTAGGGGATTACACCAGGATAAATTGCGAGCGGAAAGCTCCTCTTGAGCCAAATAATTTCAAAACCAGAAAAAAACACATCAATATTTATGCGCACCGCATTTAGCACTGTACGTGAGCTAAGAGCTGTTATCAGGCCAACAACTTCCTCTCTCGACTGCAGACATATTCATTTTGCTCTATAAAGTATAAATAATATTGCCAGTTTCCTATTGCACCTGTAAATAGAATTTTGGCTACGAATATCTTCCTCTATAAAGTTCGTGCCGTCACGTTTCAGTCGGAGACCTCAGTTATTTTGCGGTCAGCTAGGTATTTCTTCATGAGTTTGCCGGCCGGCTGTGAGCTGAACAAAGATGAAATAAGGCTATTCTTGAACCATTTCGCAATCCTTTGATTGAGGTATTTGTTCCTTACCAATGACTTAGTGATTTTTCAACTGAACCTATTTTCAGGTTACTACTTGGTTGAGCCGTTATCATGACTAATCGAAAAGACGCCAGATTAACTAGAGGAATTAGTCTAGGCTGTTACATGCACCACAAACATCAAGAGTACCTTTAAATATGTGTCAATGAAACAACGACTCCTTGTTTCAAGGAAGGAATAAAAGCTGAATAGTACCTTAACGTGGCTTATATTTGAATTCCCTTAGCATCGATGAGAAACGCTGGACTACGTAACTGAATTACGAAGCGCTTACGTATTTCAGTTACGTGATGTTGGTGGCCCTTTCCGTGTGTTTTTTTTTTCTCCACTTAGAGGCATAAATCCTTTACCCTGACTATTACGAATCAACGACTTTCACTGATAAGTCATTAATGTCCAAATGATCATGATTTATATGCCATGGACGAGGATGAAGAAAACATAAATAGACGTTCATGCAATTAAAGTTTTTTTTATAGTCGAGTCACTGTCAAATGGTGGCTTACTAATCGGATAATTGTCGCGAAAGATTATTCACCTTTGCGCGAGAGGCCATTGGTGTTATGGCCGGCCAAACTCTGAGAGGCCTTAAATATCTACGTAAGTGTCAATAAACGTGCCGGATCGGTAAAGAGCACTTTACAAGGACCTAGTTTAAGAATAACATCAAGTTTTCGTGGTATCGAAATACAGTTGATGCCACTTGAGAAAACTCAAATCTGAAACGAGTTGAAATCAGAGAAAATATATAACTGCGTATATAAACCAGTTGCAAGCCAACATCAGAGGCTGCCGCGTTCATAAGATAAAACATAGTGGTATAAATCTATAATTTCCTGAGCAATTTTGTTCAGGGGGCATGTCGTGTCCGCCCGTCCTCTCAGAATTGCGTTGCTAGGTTACAAAGATTTATTGCATTACTCAGACATTTTATTCTTGATCAGTTTGGATTCTTTCTTAAATTAGTCGCAAGATCGCTTTTGGCTTCATAAGATATACAATTATAAATAAAACCTTTAAGTTAATAACTGTGATTTCGATATCATGTTGACTGATGTTTCTTTATCTTGGTATGCACAAGATGTTTACCCGGTTGGGTACTTAGTCATAGCTTCATATCATTTCGATGTGACTCAAAAACAGGCGTACTTGACACGTAGTCCCTAATTTTCCAAACACCGTCTTGACTAAGAAAAGGAAAACATAGGAAAAAAAAAAGAAACAGTTTGACCCGTGTTAGGTATATCTTTTAAAAAAACAAAATCTCATTTTCTTAAGCTGATTACTTTGAGGCATGTAAGCCAGGAACACGTACCTTGCATACCTGCAGTTTATACATTAGCAATTTTCAAGAAACATACTTAAAGATGAAGTAAGTAAAAAGAATAATAAATTTCTTAAAATAGCATTATTGCTTTTTCATCCTCATCTTATCAAAGGAAAGCATGTATATCTCCTCTCAGCGGAAATGATATTTCGTCGTCTCTTGTAAATCACTTGGCATAAAATATGATATAATCAAAATATTCTCTTGAATAGGAAAACCCTCTCTTGGATCTACTTCAAATGCTCTGTGGGATAGAAACGATTTAAATCACTATTTTCGTGTCAAGACATCATCAAGTGCTGTAATTCGTGGCGACAAACTAACGAGGTCCTGGGACTAATATGGTTCTGTGAATCGCTTCTGCAGCTTTTTGCGTTAACTGTGGATTCAGAGGAGTTACGAGTATCGTAACTCTAACTAATTTCTCGAGCTCGGCAGGCAACCGTTTATGGAAGTCTGTGTTAAATTTTTATCGTGATATTTTTCGGAATTAAACTCAAGGGGGACCTAATCACTAAGTGTTTTCCACCTCTGAAGTATGTGCAAACTGCGTCACAGGCCATTACGGCGCGTGCTAAAAACACTTCCACTGAAAGTTTATTTAAAAATGGCTAAAAAATAAAGGAAAATAACTTTGATGCTTAAATTGCCAGCCTTAAATAGATGAATGCATGATACACCAGATTGGCTTACTAATGAAATTAACGCCCACTGCTTTTCAGCCGGAAGATGTTGACTTGTTTTGTAAAGCCGGATAAAAAGTAACCCAATTAAAATAAAAGTTTACCATTTAAATCGACTGAAAGCTGGAGAGAGGGAGCAGATTTTACTCCAAATTCTAATCTTGGCTGTTATATAGTTTCTACAATCTTGAGGGCTAACCTTTAAATAGCCCACATGCCTCTGAATCTCTATAAGTTATAGCAGATGCTTGAAACATATTTCATCTACTGACATTTATCCCTAGGTCTGGGTACTAACGATTTAGGTCAGATTATTGCAAGTTATTCTGGCTTTTACGCCCTCAGATGAGATCTTAAATTTAAAGCTATTATGAAGTCTTGAAATCAGCTTTTTTTTTTCGTTGCAAAACTTAGCGAAACAGACCGACTATTAGCTTGAATGACGTGCTGTTTAGACAGACGTGGCTTTAACTGCGTTATGCATAATGTTTCGGGTAAGAAATGTTTAGAATTTATTAATCTTTTATATCATTTGCAAAGTGTTTAAATCACAGGAAAATCTCCGGCTATTATGAATTCATAACGAGACAACGCTTGAACAATCAATCAAATGAAAATTCACTTCTACGATCAGAGAAAAAAAAACCAAAATGCTTCACTTCAAGGCTGAAAGAAGTCTCTAAGGGAACCTTCACTTAGTTTTACATTGCAATCGAACACAATATTCACTTTCAACTTAGGACAGCGTGTTATAAGTTAATTACTTTCTTCGAGGGACTGCATCTGTCGCACAATTATGACTATTTACCACAAGCTTCTGAATCTAGCGTGTTTTGGCATCATAGATTTAATAGCGAAGTAGCTAGGAATAATCAGACTTGCAGTTACCGACTTCTGCTTTTAATTTCTATGGACTAAGCTCTTTAATAATGGTTCCTTCTCAAATTACAGCCAAACTGAAACATGCTCTTTAATAATGGTTCCTCCTCAAAATTACAGCCAAACTGAAACATTTCCTCTACGCATATGCAGTCGTCTACTAGTTCTAATTATAGGGGAAAAACTTGGCGCGCTTCAGAGAAAATTGTTCCGTCTTGTTGAATCCCTATTTTGGGCAATTAATTTCAATTCTTCTCAGTCCAAAGTTCGGTTGGAGTTATGGTATTGTCTCTTGCTCGACTGACTGGTTCGAGGAGGGAATGTGCATTTATAACTGAGAGAGTTAGGAGCAGTTGCAGGAGTGAATCTTTTCAAGCATTGGTTGCCGAACGCTCCCGCGAAAGTGGAAGCTAGATCAAAGGCGCGGGTCAAAGGGCTTTCTCGAAATTACTAAGGTAGTCTGCTTTAGATAGCAGAGATTTAGCGAATTGTACCGACAGTTCACAATAAATGCTACGGAGACTGATTGAAACAAACTTCAAAAGTGGGGAATTTTAAAAATGCGTCATTTTGAAACATTGTGTTTCTACTGTGGAAAGC
The DNA here is from genome assembly GCF_964200805.1 of Pocillopora damicornis. Taxonomy (NCBI): domain Eukaryota; kingdom Metazoa; phylum Cnidaria; class Anthozoa; order Scleractinia; family Pocilloporidae; genus Pocillopora; species Pocillopora damicornis. The sequence goes on from NC_142671.1 coordinate 20,450,204, forward strand.
AAAGGGTTTATATAAATTTCTTCACACAATGCCGCTTCTACTAGCATTCTCAGGTATTTTGAAGGGGTGGCGAGGATAAAACGCCTCAAAATGAAAACACAGAGGTGTGGTCAGGTGAAAACAAACTAGAAAGCTGATGTGAACGTCAACGTAAGTATTTCGCTCCGTTTCAGTTAAGGCGAGACGAATACTCTTAAAAACGTTTTTGTTGTTGTGATCGGGGCCGAAATATATATCATGATGACCAAACAAAATGTGACTCTATGGAGTTAAACATAAGTGCAATACCTACCCGAATCAAATTACTAAACGGATTGAATTTGTGACCGATAAATGCTTTAGCAGGATTGAGAACTTGTGTACGTTTTGTTCGAACGGTAAGTTGAATGCCGTAAGTGGTTTCAGAAAAAGTGAAGACCTGATCTTGGGATACTCCTTTTTTTTTTAAATATAATTTCAAGGAGGTATCTTTTAAGGATATACGATATGACGGTGGAGACTCTCTTAAAACCATATGTTTGTTATCGTTGTAAAAACAACGAAGGGTGCAGAAGATATATTCTGACTGATTTGACGTAAAACTATGGACGATGCCACCGCATGTGATATCTATATATGGCTTCTGGGTGTGGCTGAGAACTTCGATAAAGAGAACTTCACATTAGAGTGATAAGTTAGGAATAACAGGAAAGATTTTCAAGGCGGAAAATCATCTAAAAGATAATCTCGTGAGAGTAATGTCCTTCTATCGTAAATATGCAATCAGTTTGGAACTATCATCGCCTTTCAGTAATAAAGTGGAAAATCTTTCCAGAAGCTTTGTCTCCTAAAAAGCTGAGCTTGAAAGTGAAATAAGTTTAATACACAAAAAGAGGCATGTCTGTCCTCGATGAGCTCTTTTCCTGACTAATAGGAGCAGATAAGTAAATGATATCTCGTGAGGATGACTGAGAGTTTGAAAACACTGGCAACTGGCACAGATTCGCATTTTTAATTATTTTCATCAGATAATCATGTGCATTGCAGTTTGTATCCAGTAAAGTTTGGGTGGAATAATCAGCCGCTAACGACAATAAAAAACAAATGACTTACAGGAAGATCATCTTGATCGATAAATTGATGGAAGTGCGTCATCTAACGGGCGGGGTATAACCTAATAACCTACAGCAGATGAGAAAGTACTTCATTAGTTCGTGATTATCACGAAAGCTCGACTGTCCATCCAAAACTTCTCGTTGCAATTGAATTGTAACTGAAGGGCCTTTTATTCTAAAATGGACTATATTTACGGAAAGGAGGAGACACAATACGAAGAAAATAGAATCGATGAATGTGTGTGGTCTTTCGACTTCGCGAGAATTGAAATAACGCCCAATAAATTTACCTGTGTTAATTAACTTCTAAGGTGAAGCCTTTAAGGTTGGTCTTGATCTTTCATCATTGTATCGTTGCGGGTAACCAATTAAGGATCAAAAGCTTTCATGTAAAGAACGTTCTTATTACAAAATTATGGTGTTATGGTTTCTGAAAGCACTGTCCGAGAGAGGTTGTTCCGTTCGAGATTTACCAGTAATCCTGTTGATCCCAGTGCGTAGATCAAAGTTAAAGACTAATGGAGTAGAAATTGAGAGAATGAAGGAAGAATAGAATGTGCTAAATTGTCAGTTTCACTAATTTTGGAAAATTTTGCAACAGATTCCGGATATCATGTCAAAAAAACACGCACTACAAAGAAGTTCGCAGGTTTCATCCTCTCTTTTAAGTAAAAAAATGACCCACTCTGTGAAGTGCCTTTCGAGTTTGAATCTATTTTATGGCTGATATGCATGATTTGGGAATGCATCAAAATATAATTAACTCTCACTATTCGAAATTTCTATAGCTTTTTGAAAAAACGGTCTGCTTCACAATTCTTACCTGTTGGGGAGGGGGATAGATACCTTCTCATTCATTGTGCTTCCGGTACTGGTCAGCGTACGCTGTTTGGACCACCCATGTACCTTTTAAGGACTCTTCTCGATAAGGTAATCATTGATATCCTGGGAAAATTCAATACATAAAAGTTTCCAAAAGTTGATCAATCCCGGCAGACTCGTTTTTCTCACCTGCAGTGAGATTTTTCCATTTACTCACTGAAAGCTATTTATTTTTTTCCCAGCTTATGAAAACCAAGATCGTCTTTTGAAAACGCTTTCAATAGTGGAGTTTTCAAACAATTCGTGAGAAAAACGTTATGTTTCTAGAATAGACAGGAGAAAAAAGAAGGCTTTTGAAGACTGTAACGTGACATTGTCATACAGCGCTGCCTACATCAATGTTTTAAGCGCTCTAGTGTAGAAGATATTCGAAAACGTGGAAGTAAACCGAAACGAAAATGCCATTTACGACTAAAACGGATACTTTGAATGGTGCACTACTGTGGTCGAAGTTTAAAAGTCAGTATCAGGAGAGGCTAATTTGCAGTAGGATCATTAGTTTGAAACCACATTGCCGTATTTTCCACAGCTTTTAGAAGAGAATAGCGACAAGTCGACAGTCACACGCGATCATCTGCGAATTTTTCTAACGGCAATTTTAGGTCGAAAGCTCCACATTGTGCTCGCACACAGCTGTATTTGTCCCAGTAAGATAAAAGTTTATGAGCCAATATCCGTTCAGGAGGTTTCGAATTATTTAAGTGAAATCTGATTACCACTTTCAAGAGCAGGTTACAAGTTTAACAGCGAACAAGTTGATGCTTCTGGGATGAATTATCAATCACGAGTGGGATCTGAAATCATTAAACGTATAACCATGTTAACCAAATCAAAAATGAAAGGGACAGTGAAAAAATTACGGGCACAATTTTCAGAAAACGGCTCTGAAACTCGAAAGCAGACATAACGCAAGGTATCCTAAAGGTCAAATTACTTAAACTTTGTTTTTTTTTAATTTTTCATTAAGCACGTAGTTATACTCAGTTGACTGCAAAGGAAGGAATCTTTTTTTATTGCACCGTCAAAACTTGTCCAACATCTTCAAAAACGTAGGAAAGACTACTATTATTACCTAAGAAAACACATTTCGTGCGCGCAAACGTGAAGATTTTTCTGTTCTTTAACGTAATTAATAAACTTACTACTGGTAAATAAGCTGTAGTCAACCCTGGAATCCTATAGTCTTATCCAAAAATATCGATCATACTTGAGTGAGTTTTATATCCGCAACAGGAAGCTTATGCTGCCTTGAAATTTTTCAATGGCTTTGCGTGTGGATACCTTGAGCAAACAGCAGGTATTCCGGCCTATGTCCTCAAAAATAGAAATAAATTCAAAGCCAAATTAGCAAGTTGTTTCCCGAAAGTGCTAAGTCTCATCGAAAAGCGAAAATAACTCAGACTGCAAAGGATCGATATGCCTAGTTTTCCCATAGAAAATTTTCCTAAGTGAAATGTTGACACGTTGTTTACATAGTGATGATACAATAACATTCATCTAACGCTCCCCCGTCACGCCCACCTTAAGCAATTCGTGAATGGGATTATTTAGCCCATCTTTTAATGCTGTGACTTTAGGATCTGGCGTTTTGAGCTCAGGATTCAAATCTGAATTTTCGCCTTTAAGCGCTCTAAGGTAAAAGCCTTGTAAAACGTCTCGGCGTTATGTGACAACTCAATTGTTCTATTTCGCTGGTGTTGTTTATTTAAGACACCCAGACATGCCCACCTACCGCAGCTCTAATTGTAAGCGATTACCTTAATTAATTTTGTTATCTGCATATCAAAAATGGTACATACAAACCCTCACCACGTTTTAATGGAACAAAACGACACAAAATAGAAAGGCAGCTTCCTTGCGGTCGAACTCAGAGGGTATAATTGAAAGAAGATCAAGTATTGTGGGTTTTTGGAATGCTGGACATTTTTATCTCCTATTCGTTGTATTTTTCTCAGTCGGTTTGCAGTGCGTGTTCCCTATTGAGTCAAAATGAGATCAAAGCTTTCGGCGACAGTTAAGTCTGACATGCTGTTATTTTCTATGTGAGTATGAAGCGGCGATCCATTGGAACTGTATGAGTAATTCTCTATATACTTGGATGATTTCATATCCAAGGCAAAAAAAACCATCGCAAAGTAGATTCTAGGTATTTATTCGCCTCCGTAAAACCAGTTTAAACGTTCCCTTTGTTTAGGATTTGTTGGATCACCTTCATTCTGGGACGAGGTCAGGAGGTATGAGAATTGAGTTGATTTTGATGCTGTCTTTATTTCGGTGGATACTACTGAAAAGTTTATTGTTAATTATCGTGTCTATAATGCTAACCACAGGCCAACATCTTCAAAGATCATGTTAGGGCGGAGAGGAGAAGAAGCGATACAAGAAGCCTGCCATTTCACCGGGAAACACAACTGTATTCAAGGGCAAGCAGAAGCCACCTTCGCATTAATGGTAAACACATCGACGCAATGGGAAGAGATGGCGATAAATACGGTTGGTAAAGCCTCTGTATCCTTCGAGTTATAAACGGCAGGATCAATATTTCTAGGAAATAAGCTGACAATAAGCGAGTCCTGCAACATTCACTGAATTTATCAACTTAAGGTCTTTGTTCACGCTACGCGCCAACACGCTGTATCTGAAGCAGGTATTTTGCTGTTAAAGTTGTTGCCGTCTTGTCTTAATCGACTTATATTATTGTAATAACATTCGAGGAAAGTTTGAAGGGTTAAGACTGTAATAAAGCTTTTGTTTCTTTTAACTTGTTGCCAATGAATGGCGCCACACGAGTTAAGGAGATTACATCGACCATTAAACTGACTTAAGTATCATGGCAGCGTATAATATCTTGCTTTTCACACATTTTTACAAGAGGCAATTAATCGGATCGTAACTGAGCTATACCATTCGAGTTTCAAACAACTTATCTCTGAAATCTACTTTCATTTTGTGTGTCATCTTTTGATTTTTTCTTATTCAGTCGTAGGGCTTTGTAGTCCAAGATACAAGGTCATTTTAAAACGAAATGCTCTTAAATTTTCTGTGAGTTTATTCCTACAGTTACGTTTGGTGTGAAAAATACCTTACTCAACCGATTCGCAAGCGCTTAACTGGGATTGATATGAGTTATATTTTAGCAGAGTAATGTTAAAAGTTACTGCTAGCATTAATATTGTAGCAGAAAGTATACACGCGAAGTTTACAGTTTACTTTATGCCTTGATAGAACAGGATGCATAACCGGTGATCGTGAACAGTGCACACTGTCAACTGCGAGCCTTATTAGCGGCAAAACGACTAATCCTAACAGAAACATTAAAGTCATCGCATAAGCTAGGAATTTAATCTATTTATGTCCAGTCAGCGATTGTTTGTGCTTTAGCGGCGCCAGGCTTTACTGTTGATAGTTTTATGAGATCCCAATCAAGCCTTTTAGTGCAAGATTGTCGGCCTTGGGGGTCTCGCAACCAATAAAATTTACTTGGTCTTCTTTTTCTGAATACAGTTGAGATGGGTCCTCTTGCCGAAAAAGGTGCTTGCCGTAGCTATATTAAAGTGAATTGAATTGACTCAAGCAGGAAAAAGCTAGCAGCTTTGGACCGTGAATAGACACGGATTCACTCAGTACAAACTGTATAGAATGTAAATGATTATAACGTAAAGTCAGCGTGAGAGATTACGAAGAGTTTTATCCCAGGTTGATAAATTGTTACACGCATCATAAATTAAACTTTGCTTAGACACAATATAAAAGTTTCCGAAAGAATTTTCTGAATTTATCTTGTGTAAACAAACAAAACGAGCTGTTTGACGAATTCGAACCTGCCGCTAACCGGTCTCTACTCTCTTTTCCTTGACAGCCAAGCTGGTCATCGAGTCAGACAATTTTGGACGGGTGCGGATTCGTGGAGCGCTGACAAATTACTACTTATGCGTCAAAAGGAACGCTTCGCTGATCGGAAGAAAGGTAAGGTAGCTCTTATTGCTTATGGTCATTTCATTATTTTATGCGCCAAATGTTTACAGAATACTGTGTATTCTTTGTTAATAGGTAGGATTAAAAGCATGGGACTAGAGCAAATTTGCATTGAAAACGTTCACAGAAAGGAAATTCCTAAGAATGGCGTATACCAAAATTATTATTCTGGTATTCCAAGCGTGTTTTCTTTAAACCAAGTCAAGTTTGATTAAAAAATCGTTTCCATCCATTCCCAGCAACGTTAACGAATTAACTAGCGTCAATATGTCCGCATGTTTGGACTTGAGTGACACTTTGTCAATATAACCCACGCTTGGGAAAATTCCCTGTATAAAGGACAAAGGAGAGTCAAAGCGATTTCTTGAACACGTCAAAACGTGTATGGCCAGCTGAACTACCAAATTATCTTCTTTACAAATTTTTACTTTCACGGTTTTCATGCAAAACGATTTTTTTTTTGTCTTACAAAAGCGCTATAACTAAACGTTTTTTTTTCAGTCAATCTGTCGCCATCCCAGCCTTTTCAGACTGCTTATTTGAAAGAAAATGAGCTAAATTTCGCGTAGTCTGAGGAGATCAGAAAATGGATAAATGTTTTTTGTTGAGTAGCTTTGACACGGAGACGCCCAGAGGATTACATCCTTATCAATATCAATTTCCCTGAAAAATTTCTAATCTCACTAAACCAATAAAATAGATGAAAGTCTTTAAACTCAGAAAACCAATTAACTTACTTAATTGACTTTTCCCGTGAAAGAGACTCCAAAAAAGGTAGAATTTATTCCTTTGCTATAGCTGGGACGTGCTTTATACAGAATTCTTTCTACTTCAAACCACTGTTTTTTTAACGTATTGTTGATTGGCATGACTGTCGTACTTTTCTTCAGGTCCTAATTAATCTTAACGATTAAAAAAACGAAGACGAGCTCGACACATCTTGGCTTCGGACCAAGGTTCAGGTTCCAAACTCCTCAGCGACAGATAGACGATCATTCGAGTCTTTTTCACGTGGCTACACGACTGGTCATTTGTGATTCAAGGATGAACTCGAAAGTTGATCACTTCTTATCACAAAAGCTCCATTTAAATAAACCTGTGCTAAGCAGATCACTTCCTCTCTCTCCCCCTCCCCCCCCTCCCCCCCACTTACCCTCCCGTCAGGTCTCGACGTGGCCCACCTTGAGAGTCGGCGTTGAATTACGTGTAATCCAGTGAGACAGAGTAACCAATGAGATACCATTTCTTGCAGGCCACAAAGTCCAAAAGGTGCGTGTTTTACGAGAAGTACGCCGAAAACCATTACACAGAATTTCTTTCAGCTTACAACGAGAGTTGGACAATAGCAGTGTCCAAGAAGGGCAAAATGAGGCCTGGGCACAAGGCACGAAGAGGCCAAAGAAACGCTCAGTTCATTGAACGAGCTTCTAAGATCATTATTCAAACAAAAAATGTCCGCGAGGCGCTCTATCATGGGCTCCGTGACCATATCGAGCAGCTCCTACGTGCCTACAGAGCAAGGGAAGGAGGCGAGAACAAGGAGAAGCCGAGAAAAATGCCACACCCTGGGTACAGTTCAGGGTCGTGGAAACGGAAAGCAAAGATTAAGAGGAGAGAGAAAAAAATGAAATTGCGATCTGAGAAGAGACTGTTGAAGTTACTTCGTAAAGAACAATGGAGAGAAAGGAGAAAAGAGAAATTTTAAGTATCACCATTTGGTGAACTTGCTCCTCTTAAATGTAGCTGATACTTGAATTTATCTCTTGCAGATATCCCCTAGTCATTAATAGGACCCACTTACTTCGTTCACTTTTCAGGTTTTCTTGAATTTATTTTTTCAACATGTATTCTGCAAGCGAATTGCGCTCGAACGTTAGACTGAAGCATTCCTTCGTTCGTCTACCGTATTTATTCGATTAAACGCCACCCTCGAATAAAGGCCGCATTTTAGAGCAGAAATATTGATAAACGCCGCCCTCGAACAAACGCCGCAGCATGGTGCGGTGTTTATTGGAATAATAGACTCAAAAAGCACACAGCGATCATTGCTTCGATCGCAGTTGGAAAAATTGAACCAGTGAGTGAACCAGACACAATTTTTATTAATGTACCAGTTCTGATGTCGTGATAGCATATCCGACATTGGATGTTTATTCACTTTACGTATTGCAGCAGTCTTAACATGCAAATCGTGAGATGACTCTTTAGACAAGCACCAAAAAATGTTTCTGTTTTTTAAATTAAATGGTTAGTTATCATACAGTTGTTTGAAAGAAATAAATTGGATTCTAAATAAACGCCGCCCTTGTATAAGCGCGCCCTCAAGTCGCGAAAAATTTAATAAACGCCGTGGCGTTTAATCGAATAAATACAGTAAGCTTTTATTCAGCAACTCATTTTTTGTAGCTGAAGATCCTCGGCTTGAATCATTCGAAAATATCAAATCTGCGAGCCGTAAATTAAGGAAAATGTTAGTGGTGTCACGTGTTATTAAGTCTTAAACAGGTTTACATCAGACTAGAGACAAATTTCGATGTGTGCTCAAGGTCAGTCACGCGAGACGCAAGAAAAATAGAGACGTGGTTAGTTTGACATCTTTTTTCTTTACAAAAAGTAAAAAACAGCTACCAGTTTTAATTATTTATGGTTAGAAGGACCCTCGGTTATTTCCAAGTTTGAATAACGGGCAGAAATTGCTTCGACGGCAGCACTACCGCTGAAAATAAATACTTTTGTTGACACTTCATCGTAACAGCCTTTGATTAACTGTCGAAGGATCTCAGTTGAAAGCAGTTTTAACCTCTACCCAAACGTAACGGGAACAATTTATGGCGATTAAAAGCAAAAAGTGGGCCGATTATTCTCTTACAGTGAAATAATCTGATCGATCCTTATTCGCCAGTGGCTTAGTCGTCATTCAAATTTACTAGTATCCACGCCTTTTTTTCTTTTCTAAATGTCTGTAAATTCAACCCAATAATTAGAAATGGAAGCATCTCAATGAATTACTAGGAGTACATATTGAAGAAGATTTTGAGTAATACAAGCAAGAGGATATATTTTTTCTATAATAACTCAAGGAAAAGTATTCGTGTCCAAAGACTGGTAGGAAAAGTACTAATGTTATTGTATCCACTTTCATTCAATTTTGTATTACTTTGAGACTTACAAGCATGACTTATTAATTAAATTTTTCTTTGTACATATATTCAATACATTTACATCGACAGGACAACATTTGCGCTGAAATGCGAGTAAAAAATTTAATTTTGAATTAAAGTTACATTTAACAACTTCATGTGAGCACCATTCATTTTACAAGGCAGTAGAATCATGACATTGCATGCAGTGGTTTTCCACCCTGCATGCACTCTTTTCAGAGAGTCTGTTGAGTTGAATGGCTTAAAACTGATAAAAATCCTCGATCAGTGAATGAATATATAGGGAGTTGTTCAAGGAATGACTTTCTCATTCTCACCGTCTAGAAATTACCGGCCACAATAAGAAGTATTGTGTCGTATGCCATCTTAGTAAGCTTTCATGACATCTTTTATTTAAACAAAAGACATCAGGGCATTTCCTCTTGCGTTTACCGAAACTTCTTTCCCCTTTCCTACCTCTGGAACCGGCGGAGAACAGGAGAGCCGGCTGAGCTTAAAAAAAAAACCTGAAATTGGTGGGTGGAAAGAGACAAAATACATACGCGCGCGCTGAAAGTGGACGGAACTGATAACCTTGATGTATAACATTTCTAAGTAGAGTCTTGTTAGTTGTTTAAACAATTGCGAGCCGGTTCCATGAAATAGTGTTACGCGGGGCTTGCCAAGCACTGTTCGCTTATCTCAGTAAATCTCGAGCTTCATATTGCTGTATTAATACGTGATTTATTTGCCACTAGAAAAAAAACCAGCAAAACAAAAAGACGAAATGATTGAAAAATAAAATGGAACGAAATACAAGGGAAATGTTTTTGACAATGAAACGAGGTAAAAGTGGAATAAATTATCATCGGAGAATAATCTCATTTTCCTCTCTTTCGTCGGAATTGTAGATGTCAAAACAAGGAATCAGAGCCCTGTATCTTTTTACTTCCAACGATCTTTAAAATTCATAAAGGGAATTCAGGCGAAAGTTCTCTACTAGAGTGCGTGCACTAAATTTTGCACGTGCTGGTCAAAATGCTAATTACCTGGAGTATTGGAGAGATGACGTATGCTTGTAGATGGGAAGAAGTTGAGCAAAAAGTAGCTACCACAACAGCTTGCCTTGAAATACCCGAAGCAAAACTACATCTTCAACGCTGAAGAATAGAGTGCAAGCAAGAGAACACGTCGTTTAATTCCGAATCGTACGACGAGTAGTAAGAAAGAGCCGCACGCGAGTCGCGCGAATACTTCTCACAGTGAGGAAGATTCAAAAGTTCGAGCTTATGGAAAACCTTAGGTAATATTTCCTAGAGACTTTTTCTTGTTCAGAAAAAAAGTAGATTAGGGGTCGCATCTATACAGGTACCTATCTTTCTAAGGAGAAATAGAGTTGACTAATAGAGTTCCTGATTTTGATTTCTGATTTCTGATTTTTTCAATCTTTGTTTACATTTTACAATCCAATAGCTTGGAGTCATGTCGATTAATTTTCCTGCCACATTTGTAGCGAGTGCTTGTAAGAAACGATCGCAGAGACTGAAATTATAGGGTTAGTCTCTTGATCACGCGATCTTTTACGACACAGAATTTTGATAACTCACAAGTTTAGCTCTAAAGTTTGGATCGGCTGGTAAATTATAAGCTTCAAAATGTTTTATATACCCCGTTGAAAAGAAAGATTTCGGTACTCTATGGTATCCTTTACAATATAAATTTTTTTGTGATATTTAAGTAGTTGAAAGATTCGCAATGTCTAACAGAATTTTGAATATCGCAAAGTCTCAAAAGCGATGTTTTTCGTGTCCGGCTGCAAATACATTCATATTTTTCTTCTTCGCATCAAATCATCGGTTTGATGTTGTATGTACGCAAAAAATTAACAGGAGAGTCAGAAAAGTGATCACTTTTGTGCCCATAGCATAATTCTGTATTGGAAACTGGAGACTAGTCATGAAATGGCTTCTGTTGATTGGCCTAAAAATCCCGCGTGACTTCTGTCTAAAAATGAGCGGGAAAATGAGACGCGGTGTGTCACGGTCGTCGGTTTCGTTGCTTCACAAGGTGGTTTCGGTGGTTTTGTTAGACTTAATGCAGGTATCTTCGGTCAATTATGGGAAAACAAGAAGTCATCTGGCGTCAAAATATTCTTGGTGAGTAATTGTACTCTAACGCTAAATGTGATTGTAAATTAGTTTGTTTATTTGCTTCGGAGTTTTTGTGGCATCATCATAACAATCATTCTACATGTGATTTCCACGGACATTTCGGCTAAGTATCTGTGATTTAAATATCACTGTAAATGATTGCAGCCACGAATTGAATCATCATGAGATATAACTTAATTCTGCTCGGATCAGATCGTGTAATTTACCCGCAATATTTCATGATCACCCTTCGATTATTTAAGTTTTTTATGATGCTAAAATTACAATATCATCATTACGTAATCAAATTATGGATCAAGTTACTTTAATTAAACTTGCTACATAATTATAAATTATTATCATTTACATTACTGTTCAAACTGCTTCATTGTGAAGATCATCTTTATTAACGGTTCAATTAAAGTCTAGGGTGTCCTTCTTGGAATTTAAGTTTTCCTGAGAAATGCATGCTTTTGGAAGAACACCATATTGATGATATTCACCGTTAGTCGAATTTTTTATCAACTTTTTGTTCTCTTTGCTATTATAAATATTACTGTTATTATCATCATCATTTACGTATTTTTAAAGCAAGTACTTTTTTCTTGTCGTGCATTGGGAAGATTTAATTTTTAATCCTCTCGGCAGAGAAATAACGTTATTTTGCGAATTATTTCTATGTCAATATTAAGTGAGGCCCATCTTAGTTTATGGATTTCACACGGTAATATATCACAAGTTGCACCGTAGCGATATTGCGATACACAATGGTTTATGCATCACCAGCTAACACACAAGTACGATTTCTGTGATTTTTTTGTCATGAACCACCAATTGCAAAGGTTTGCGCGGTTTGGCAGCAGAATGCCACATGAGAGATTCTGTAATGAAAGGAAAGTGTTAGTGTGTGTCTCTCTTGCAGTCAAGCGACTTGTCCCTTAACGTAGAGACATCGATTAACTTTTTCCAACGCAACTGCAGACAAATTGTCAAAAAGGAAAAAAGCTATTTTATCTTTAGACTTATTTGTCTGCCTCCTCTTAGTACCTTTGAATTTGTTACATTGCTATTCGAGATGTAAATCAGATTATCTCGTTAACGCACAAAACGAAACATACGACCCACACGTTTTTTCAAGATCAGTTATTATCCTCCAACTAATGAAATTGTTTTCCTGAGAGGTGTTTGAGCGGTAATACATGGATGTCCCGTACAATCGAACGCGGTTTCGTCATCTTTATAACAGGCTCACAAAATCTGCAAACAGCCCTTTAGAGCTTTCTAAGGTAACTCGCCCAATTGACAGACGACGTAAATTCCCTTTGCAATTATTTAGGTAAAGGTTTAACCCTTTAACTCCCACGAGTGACCAATACAGAATTTCATTATACAGTATCAGTACAATATCAAGCAGAAAAGTGATGAGAATGAAGAAAAATACTAATTAGGGGATTATATGTTGATCCAATACTAAATTCTCCAAATTAACATCACACTGGCAGACAGTAAGGAGAATTCTTAATGATATCTTGGGAGTTGAAGGGTTAAATCTTATTTCATAGCCTAAAACCATAAAGACTTCTTTATTAGTTGAACGATTTAAGGCAGGTTTGAATGTGACGGAATTTCAAGAAATATCTTGACGTTCTTGAGAGCCGAATGTGATAAATCAACCTGAAACAAATAGCAAATTCCGAAAAAACGATGACTTCATACTGAGAGTGTTTCCTTAGACCACACAGTTGGTAAACAGCGGAAGCTGAACCCAGGATGTGATAAAAGCACAGAAATAATACCTCAGTTCCTCTATACGTGATTTAAAACTAAATCATGAAAGTTTCCGTAAGAGACACAATAGACTTTCAAACTACGTCAGGAAACATTTATACAGGTTGCTTTTAAAACGCAACAGACCACACAATTCGTCTGTTTCGCCTTAAAGAGCGTAAAAAAGATGCTCTGCAGCGCATAAACCATGGGGCTCTACAACAATATTACTCTGATGCTTTGCAGTTTACTCACTACATAAATATCGAAAGAGAGATCGTTGTGAGGCCTCAAGTTCGGCGCTTTGATTCCAGCTTGCCTCATGGTAGCGCATGATCAGAAGCGGCTCCGCGTATGTAATAAAATGTTTTCTGCTAATCATCGAAAAAAAGGAAAACCAATCAACAAACTTACCGTCTTGAGTAGAAGACGAATGAAGCCTCATCTGGTATCAATTTTGAGTGACTCCTTTACTCCAACTAGTAATTGCATGGGTTGTTTTTAGGCAGACATTTGCCACCAAGTGTGCTCCTTTCATCTGTATTGTGCGTATGTCCATTAAGCCATACATTTGCTATGTGATTCCACTGCGGGGTCCCACGTGTTCCTAAATTAGTTTTGTAGAGGTGTGGAGATTAATGTACCTTCGCCCACTAGAAATGTTCGGTAGACAGCTTCCTTTAACGACCACAAATCTTACCTGTTTCAGCGAAATATCTTCCCCTTCTAGTCTGCTACGCAGATTAAGAGTAAATAGGCTGCATTTCAATCCATTTTTATCATCAAATCCCGCAAATTGAAATGGCTTGTCGATAACGATTTTGCCTGCGGCAAGTTTGACTTACCGCTGATTCGAAACTTCCTAGTCAAATCCGATAGAAAAGCGTGCAAAGCTGTAAAAGGTGCTCGAGCTTTATTATTTCCAGATCAAAGTCGCTCTTTCGATATGGCCAATTTATTTTTTCTTTCCTACCATATCTCTGATACACGCGTGGTACCTAGCTCGTTATTCGGTTCTCGATGGCCTGTTTACAAAGCGTATCGTTCTTCTGGGTGTACCGACCTTCTGCCGAGAAAAACGTGTGCAAAGTGAAAATCACCAACCTCGTCCTAGGTGGTCAAAGTACATTTATATGTCTATCTTTTTTTGACTTGGAAACAATGGTGTAAAGTTCGGTCTAGAAAGAACACGACTCCACGAGCCAGTATCTGACGCGTCTACTTCGGAGAGACCAAAGAGATCCGCAATTTTTAAACAAATTACAGACTTCTCAGTTTAAATTTAAAATTACGCCGAAAGTCGTATATCAACGCCATGTGTTCTCAACAGTTAACGGATTAATTTTGCGCCCTCAAGTTGCATGATAAATTCCCCATTTCCAAATGTTTTCGCCAAAGAAAGCAACCCTTTGTGATAATTTGCTATTTCTTGCCTGATCTTTTATCCACCACTTCTTACTAGGTTACTTGATCTTAAGGCCTTTATGCATTCTGGGAAAAGCTGATATTTATACGAACAAACTTTTGTTATTGCGATTATTATAACAATTCTGTAATTTTTCCGATTTTTTTCAGAGAATGAAAAGTGAGTGATCTATACGATTATGAACCTCGTCATTATTTCCCCACTGAAGAGAAAATGACATATACGATTATTCAATAATAATTACGCCCTCAGGCTATTTAAAATAGCCTTGAAGAGAGCTCAGCGAGGTACTACACCTACATCAAGGCCGGACAGCCAAAGTCAAATTAAGCGAAAGTTTTTGTGAGGTACCGACTACCGTTGAGTTAATAGTTGTCTTTCTTCTTTTTTTGTTTGTACTATTTATTTTTAGGAAAGCACAGAATGAAAAGAAATATGTTTGACAATTTGTCTGACTTCTTGTAAGGCGCATTAAAAAAATATAAATATATCTCAGACCGTTTTAGCACCGGAAATTGCAGTTGAAAAGGTTACAGATAACGAGGATAGAAGAAGCCCAACAGATCGAGACACTGTTTGCAACTTTTTAGTTAAACAGAAATCGAAAGAAAAGCCATCGAAGAACTATTTCCAAGATTATTATTGCAGCCTCGAAGCACTCGCGAGTTGTGTGGCGAAACCACGTCCGGGCCAATCGCGTGAAAAATGAGAAAACGACATGACATAAAATCCCAACCCACCCAAAACTGTTTTTAATTTAAAGTGGGCTCTCACCTCTTAATTTAAAGACATCTGTTAGATCAGTTAGCAAACAAAAAAAAAATCAAAACGGTTGCCTCAGGCTGCTTTCACAGCGGTTATTCCTCACCAGGCGCGAAAATTCAGCTAGTAATGCGTTGGATTAAAACCAAATTTTCCGGTAGGAAAAAAAACAACTTTTCGGCTTACTAGTGCGAAAAGAGGAAGTTCGTGGGTGCATAGAAAGTTCTTAAATCTTACCAAAATAAATTATTGACGTGGAAGTTACAATTGTAGTTTGAAAGTCTCTTTGTGGTTGTTAACGGATAGAACGGACCGGTTAAGTTATTTAGTCAATTGAACAATCTAGTTCGGAAATGATCTTCCTGAGAAAAACAACATTCTCACAAAGAATATAACTTTACTGTCAGAGAAGTGGTTTACACTGATTTTTAAAAGTTAACCTTGCATTCTCATCCTTTCATACTCAATAGAGCAACAAAAAGAGTATAAATTATATCCTAATTAAAGTATCGTTTGCATCTTCAGCTGAATACACAGTTACGATAATTCCAAATCTTTGTAAACTTTCATACGAGGCGGTTTTTTTTTAATACTATATATGATACAACCCCCCAAAATACCTATTTCCTTACAGACCAATATTAATCTACCGCATATTCCGGGTAATTCTCTGCCTTGGGTGTTACAATTTGGGCTTTCGGAATGCCGCCTTCAAAAAATTGTCCCAAGAAAAACAATTTTGTCCCTGGCCAAACAATGGGTAGTTTTTCTTTCACCTCAGGGGTTACCCGTAACAGGACACCTCGGATGAAAGCCCCTGTGGTATCACTTCTCATCTGAGAACTTCTCATTTACACTTGACATGGTGAGAAAATGTCTCCTATAAATCATATAAAAGCAGGCAATTTATGAAGACCTCGTTGGTTCGTCTCAAACTCAGAACGGAGAGAGATAATTTGTAGACTGCTTCAGCGACCGACGATTTTTCTACGATGGAGACCACACTATCGTCCCTGAGCGTTAACGGTCTTATTTTAATCCTGTAAGTCGTGATAATTTGGAAACGTCCTGTTTCAGACAACATGCCACACGTGTTGCTAAATCCTAATATTCTTTAGACTGATAAAATCTCCGTATCTCTTCAGTCTGCCGTTTAGTTTCAGCACCAGTCCTGTTAAGAGAGGAAGACTTCTGTACCCCATCTCGATTTGTCCAACAGACAAGTCCTTACCGGTAAGTAAAGATATTTAAACTCAGTAAAACAATATTATGTGAAAAGAGACCTTTCTCATTAGTTTTGTTATTTCAGATTGACAAGAGAATAGCATGCCATGTTGCAAAACAAAACGTTACTGACCACTACAGTACTCCCGTTGAGAGAATTGTTCAACTCTATTCAAGAGCCTCAACTGGTCATGTTCAAATTATGAAAACTGGACTTGATGCTCTGGGTCAGGACGGCTCAATCTACGGTAAGAGGATAAAGCATTACTTAGGTACTTGAGGATTAAACGGGAATTGTTGCTCAAATGCAAACTATCAAAGGTCTTGAAAGGTTCTCGTAGCATTTTTTCGCGTATCGTTTTCTTGAGATCAGTTTGCTTATGCTTTCAGAGAAAACATTAAAACATTTTTCAAAATAGCGCTACTCAACGGATATTACTCGCTATTGTATCTGGTAGAATTTCTTGGGATTCATATTTTGGATGTAGTTTCTAGATTAACATAAATATCGTGATAATCGTATTTCGTGATGAATGAAAGCAAACGATCATATGGGGACCATATGAAAAATCAGCGCTATTTGCGAGGGACACGCTAATAGCAATAAGCTCTCAATGTATTCCTTGATGTATTTACCTTGAAAATTCTTCTCCATAAGCGTTGCATTTAGGAAGATATCTCGTCTTAAATGATCATTTTTGTGGCTCGTCACTTTTAATTGTAAATATAATTTCTACACGTAAAGGCGATAACCTTTCCGTTTCCGTTCTCAGTTCTCTTGAATAAATCGTTTTTTAGAACAACCATCGTAAGTCAGCAGTATAAGACTGACTGATTTTAGAAATTGAAGCTTCAATTTTTTTTCTGGTGAGATGAAGTGAGAAAAGCTTCGAGAAACTGGCGAGAGTCAGTTGCCATCGTCGGCTACAAGCTAAATTCGTGGTTTTAGGGCTGGGTCGTAGCGCCACAGGAATCGGAACTAAATGGGCCGCAAATGCTCTATACTTTACTCTCTGTTCGTTTCACAGTTTTCGGCTTTTCATGACAAAATCCGGTGATTTATTCATTTAAAATTACCCACAGAGATTTTGTGGCTTTGGCGCGGGGTGAAAGAATAAAATGGCACAATTTTTCGACTGAACTTCTCAGCAGACGATGCGTTCATCAAAGGCGGTGAAAGCTTGATAGCAATGACGCGACGTAATATTCATTTTCCGCGTGTTTCGATCACAAAATTAAGCGAAACTGGAAAAAAAATTATATAAATAATTAAAAAAATTATACAAGTAGGAATGCAACAATTTATCATTTCCTACGTTATGTTGGCCCTTGGTTCATACTCTCTTAAGGTTATTTAATTATTTACGTCCGTAATAACGTAAATTAGCAAATGTTATTGTCCAAGATCTGTTTTTTGGAAAGTAAACTATTTAACAGTGTTTTAGTATAAAAAGTCCTCGCTGATGAGTAGTGCCGTTATCATTGTTTATTCAGCTTGTAGCTTCGCTAATTGTCCCGCGTAATGGAACATGTGAGATGTTATTTTTGCGGGTTTAGTGTATTAAAAATTCTTTTTAGCCTTGACATTATTTTCTAATTTGGTGGGTCAATGCGTCGTGAGACAGGTTGCGTTGATTAGCGGTAGTTTGGTCGGCTTTATTTGATACTTGAAGTAGACATACAAAACAGCTTTGCAACTGGCATGGTGCCTCTAACAATTACTGAACTTGCAAAATAAAAGTATCCGCTAATTTTTGCTTGATTGACATTACCCTGAAAAGAGTGGGTCATAAATTGCCATCCTAGAGCTAATAATAAACAATTACAAAATGGAGTTTAAGGGTAGGACTTGAAAAATTCAGCCTTTCAAATCATCTTTTTCGATGTAAATGCTTTATCAAATCATTAAAGCTTCGTGTTTGCGGGATAAGTCAACCATTCCTAATTTTCTGCCTAAGTTAGAGGAAATTCAGTAGATCGCTAAGTACCGACGTAACTATTTGTGTGGATAATGAGAGAGTTAACAGTCAGTTCCCGTTATTATTACGGTAGGTCAGACCGTAAGAATAGGGATAAGCAATGAAGAGGGCGGAAAAATAACAAAAATATCGAACACTTATCTTGTTGATGATTCTGTTGGTGATTTTTACAAGGCTCTTCTCTCTGTTTGTGTTTCATTCTCATTTCCTGTTTTTGCTCACGTTTTCATGATATTCTTTACCTGCTGTGCTAACAAAGCTCTGGCAGAATTGGTTTCAAAAAAGCATAAAGACAAAGCCAAATCCAGTTGCAAAGGTTTTGTTTGTAAACATCGGCCTAAGGACACAAAGGAGCGGAATTGGTTCGGTAGGGTTGAGAAGATTACCAGATATTTCACCGCCCCCCCCTCCCCCCTCCAATTTTAGTGCCGCTTTTTTCGATAAAATGTGTGGAACATGTCATGACATTTGCTCAGTACTTCTTCACTTCTTCGCAGAGTTAGTTGTCACCTTCTTGTATTCAGCATTTTTGACGAAATCAAACGGCGGGGTCTTTAAACCATTGCAATTTCTTCATCCAGTGAGACGCCATGTTTCTCATGGGTTTTTAATTTTGCCGGCGAAGTTTGAAGTTACTCACTTCTGTGACAAAACGTAAAGTACACCTTGACTGGATGTCTGATATCCATATCGATCAGAAACGAAGCTTTTTTTTTTTTTGCATACTTTTTTTGCAACGTTTTTATTTCATCACATAACTTTAACAATTCACCATATTGCAAGAAAACTTTTCGGTAGTTCATGCAGTGAATTACTCATTCTTTGAGTTTTCCGGGAAGAACTTTTTTCTGTGGCTGTAAATCTCTGTCAGGAACTAACTTTTAAAATCACCTATTCATAATAATTAACAAGAATAAAAAGTTTTTTTTTTTTTTTCAGCTTTACAGAAGGAAGCGATACACATTATTTCTCATGTGGGAAATTGTGTTTCGTGCTATTCATGTACAGTTATTTGTTGTTAGTTTAATTGTTCCGCAGTTTTTTCTGAGATGTGTTCCTGTGAATTGGCCGCAGAAACTACCTTTGATTAAAACAAAGTGAATATCTGCTTGGCCACCGAAACTTCTTCCGTTTTCTCAATCTGCCCGTTACTTCTCGGGACGAATTTTTGATACTAATGCAGAGCTAGTTCCAGCATTTTCGTGTAACTGTTCAATCAACATCGACTGATTGGTGCAAGCTTTTTCCAGTTGGTATTCTGAATGCAATGTTAAAAACAGTATGAGAGCTATGTTTGGGCCATATGTTTAGTCCTTAAAGTGAGTGTTTGACACATACCTGAAGGAAAACTACTTCCTCAGTTACCGTTAGCTATATCTTTACTATCAGAGTCTTTTTGGCTGGTGGCAATCAACAGTTGAGTTCTTGAGTCTTACCAAACGCTGAATCAATTTTGCAAGTTGCGGATAGAATGGTAGATGTTTAGTGTCTTTCCTATAGTTGAAGACTTTCCTCATTTAAGGATTTCCCCTAGCCGACCGCATAGTCAGACAGAATGTGAAAACTCCCAGTAAACTGGGGCCATCTTGTTGAGTCGAACTTGAAAAGCGTTGTGATTTGTATATTGAGTAATTATGATGAAAACAATGATTCTCCTTGTCAAAAGTAAGCATGTTATGGGTCCACTACAAGGTCTCGCTCCTTTCCTAGGCTGCTCGAGAGATATAATATCTTGACGCATATCTTTATTTAATTATGTTACAGCCCCGTTTTCTTCACGTTTGTTTTTGAAGCCCTCATGTTATCATTCATTTGTTTACTATAGCGAGACTGGTGCTGGAGTCCGACAACTTTGGACGGATAAAGATCAAAAGGGAGAAAACAAACCGCTACATCTGCCTGAGTAAAAAAGGAGATCTCATCACCAGGGTGAGGCTTGATTCTTTTATAACCTATGCTCTATTTCATTGCACTAGTGTTGTTACCATTCGACAATGAATATGCAACTGAGAAACATAATAAGTATTGTTCTCGGTTTCTACTGATTGTAATATTTTTGGACGAATTTACTTAGTGTCATGACTTTTTTCCGTCATTTTATTTATCAGTTCATTGTGTTGATCAGCCTTATTAAAGTTAGATACCGGGGTATACTGACGGCCAAATCGGTTTTTGGACTAAAATACTGACGAGAAGGAGAAAATGGATATTAGTTACTTAGTTTCACAGGGACTGTTACATGGAAGAGTAATATATACAATCGAGCGATAAATTTATGGACTCGAAAGTTTACGAAATCCTTTCAATTGCTATACCCAACGCTCGGAAGAAATTTGGAAACCTGATAAAGACAAGGACTTTCGTTTCGGTTTCAAACATAAAAAACTTTATTAAGGGTATGCTTTTTTCAAGAAATTCCTCCAACATTAGCGAAGAACGCTAGATTTTCGTCTAAAATGAAATATCAAAGCAAAATATGTTCATTCTCTCTTTTTTTGTAATAATGTTTAAACAATAGTTAAATTGACTGTGATAACTCTTTTTCCCTAAATAGCAATCTCAGATCTTCTTAGCGAATTATCAACGACAAGCACTCATTTAAGGTCTTATTCTAATAACATTCTCTGTAGTACTCTGGTGAAGTTGTTCACTCCTTCTTTGTCACTAGTAAGGGCAATCTTCAGTAAATATAACTGTCCAACATTTAAAATTCAGCGTAGCATTTTTGCCTTTCAGATCTGAGAAGGTTTTAACTCTTTGTTTCGTCAACGATTTGCTTGAAAACTGCGGGTTTTTACAAAGTTCAGTTTAGCCGAATTTCACTTAAACCGAAAAAAACCATTTTAACGCCTTTTTCGCACTCGAAATCGACATGAAATGTTCAGTGTGAACTATTAGAGCGAGAATTGAGACGCCTCGATTGTGCTCTGATTTTTCCTTGTGGGTCAAGTGACTACATACACTGATGTCTACCTCCTGCATGCTTTACAATAGTTAAGAGCACCGTCTAGGTTTCTTCAATCGTTAATCAAAATACTGTGAGATCGGATTATTTCTCAGTGCTTTGTCTTTTGTGTATTGTAGCTGTTTATTGAACTGCCCGGAAACAACTTTTTCAGGTCATTTTTGCCCACAGTAAACCCACGCACGTTTATTGCTCTTTTTCTTTTCATTTCGTACGATTAAAACTTCGTATTTTGCACAAAGGAAATACATTGATTCAAGAATACTAAGAGAAGATGAAGAACAAAACGACAGGGCCATACTGACATCTTATTACTAGAGGTTAAAGTAGGCCAGGAACGCCCACGCTATTTTAGTTTTTAGCAAGGCTGAGAAAAAGAGATACTTCGGTGTATTTCATAAATGAACTCATTCTACTCTTGCAACCTAGATTGCGCAGCATGCACCAGGTATACCCCTCTTTTTTTAAGTGATTAAAGTACGACTCAGGCTCAGTTTTACCATGTATTTTCATTTTTCCCTCGCATATTTAGGGTAGAGTTTAAAACATCAAGATTATGTTGTAGTTTTAGATCAAGCAATAGAAATATTTTAACACTCGACCAAGTCCAATTATCCGTGTATGGAAACTTTTACTGCTGTAATGATTGTTAAATTTAGTGTAAGTGGAAAACAAGCTGAGCGCACTATCAATTTTTTCCCAGATCGATATCGTAGAAGTTTAAGTACAATTTAGATAAATAAATCAATACGAAAGCTAATCTAAGCGAGTAACCGAGATATCGTGCATTGTTACACTACTAAAATTCGTTTCTAAAGTAGTAAAGTACAGCTCTGTAGAGAGGTAATATAGCACCCGAGTCTAGAAGTGCAAACCTTTGCATCACCTTTCGCGCGTGAAACACGATCTAGAAATGCCTGGGACGTCATTGCACATGTTCCAGGCGGGAGATTTCATCACGAACTTAACATTTTTTTGGCGCTGGAAATATTTCTGGAAGACTACAATGGATTCCTCCATTTCTCTGCACGGGATGCTATTCATGTTATGTATACCACAGCCAAAATGTTCTCCCACGGAGTTGAGCGTACGTCACGCTGCGCGGTAAGATGTACCTCACGAAGGGTCCAAGGTTTTGTGAAAACAATATGATGATGTGTTGCTCTTATCGACAATACATGAGGCAGCCTTTTGTACTTTTCACAAAAAACCCTTCATATTACTGATAGAAATTAAATGAAAGCTTAACTACAACGTGATGACCATTCTCAAGTCTGGTTTAACTGATGCTCAATCTTTTCAATTAAATCATTTTTAATCGCACACGGTTTTTTTTTTATCTATTTCGCGATTATGT
The DNA here is from genome assembly GCF_964200805.1 of Pocillopora damicornis. NCBI lineage: Eukaryota > Metazoa > Cnidaria > Anthozoa > Scleractinia > Pocilloporidae > Pocillopora > Pocillopora damicornis. Next base: position 20,472,925 of record NC_142671.1, read on the forward strand.
TTGGCAGAGGGCGCACCAACTTTAGATTGGAGTCCAATAAAAATCAAAAGCACGGTTATTGAAACACCAGTCCTCTCTTTAATCTTTTAGTTGGGATAAAAACTCGCAAAAAGCAGCTGGAAACAATGGTTGAAGGGCAAATTGACCAAAGTAATAGAAAAGCAAACAAACATGGTGTGTTCAATGACTCTAATAATTGGTTAAAGACCCGTTTGTGATGCTTAACTTGTCTGAAGCAACCATATTTTATTATTTTGGATTTTAAACGATCAGTAATATAACGTCTGTTGCCCTGTCCTTTAATTGTCTCTGGCTACCGGACTCACAAAATAGTTCACAGCTTACCGCTGGCAATCATTCATTATGATCTATCACATCAAGACATCACGCGAAACATGTCTGAACTGTATTGAGACTTACAAGCTTACTTGTACCTGCTGCAAAAATGAGGATTCAATAAGTTAATAAAGGTCAAACTGGAGCATTTCGTTGTACATTGACCAGTCATTATTGTTGGTCTTCTAATGTCGTGTTGCTACCTAATTCCTCGATATCTACCTTCGTAGGGGTTCAGTCTTTGACTAAATTATTAATTAGTACCTTGTTTGTCCTCAAAGTTGCGGTGTGAAACTAATTATACCACCAAGAATAATTTCTGTCAACGGGTATTGGAAGTTGAAAGTACAATATCGTTGCAATGTTTAGCCAATTTGCACTCAAAAACACCGCTTCAGATAAAACTAATTGACTGAAGATGGAGATTTTTTTCTGTGGCGTCCTTTATTTCTACTGCACTCTATGTCAAAAGACCAAGGTCGTCGAGAAAAACTGATGAAAAACGAAAGAAAATATGAATTAGAACCCGGCTAGATCGAATTAGAATATTCATCTGCAATTGACTCTGCTGCTTTACTCTGAACTTACAGCCGCAAGAACCCAACGTTCAGACTCCTAAATCCCATATATCAAGCAAAGCACCTAAATTAAACAGTTATCTCGAAGCTAATAATTTCCATGATTTATGTTTATAATCAGTATTCACACCTTGTTTGAATCAAAATCCGACAAACGCTAGACTAAGTCTTTTGCAAATCTGTACCTGGCCGATAACAAAATCCACCCCACACGCCAAGCGGTGATAATTATCAAATTTCGTTTCTAGATATCCTGGTGAAGCTGTAAGAGTTGGTTACCAGGGTTAATCGGTTGTCGTCACATTTGCTATTTTCAGAATTTCGTGAGTACTGCCTCCTCCAAGTGTTGATTAACTTACTGTATTACAATGGCATGCGATGCTGGGAACCTTCCATGGGCGAGCACGCTATCAGTGGCGCAACATGTGGGAATATTTGTATTGATTTTTATTGAATATTGGTAGTGTGCAGTAAATATCTAGAGGTGTTTACATGTGCTTAAGTAAGAGCGGCAAGTTGATTGGCTGAGCTACCGGACACCGTGAGCCTCTTTCTCAGATAAGCCATTGCCTTATAATGAATTCCTAAAGCTTCTACTTCAGCACACTTCTATAATACCATATCAGAAGTGATAGTTATTTCAAACTTCAGCCCTGTCAACTGTGACCTACTTTTGTAAGAGCAAAGAATATAAGAGTATCGCAATATAAGATTAGAACCCTTGAGCAGTTATGTCCTTACCCTAGATGATAATTATTCCGGCCCTGGTCACAGGGCAGAGTCTTCGGTTAAATCGACGACCAAACAACCGTTTTTAGAGAACATAATTCGTTAGGAAATTTGGTGTGTCATAGTTGTCTCCTTCTTACATGTCTCTTTCATAACTTGAAAGTAATCTTGATTCCCCACCGGCTTAAACTTAAATTATCATTCCATTCCAACTTTACCCAAGATATGATGTTATTGTCTTAATTAAAGGGTAAAAAGGGTGGAAATTTTTTTTTTTTGGAAAAATTTGTATTCAGCATTTCGCATGTAACTCACCTTCCCGCTGTTACTTGGTTAATTAAATCAGCAGAAAGGCATTTCTTCCTGAACGACTTGAACTGAGAAAAATTTGCAGAGTGTGAATAACTACGAGCCATGACAATCTGCTTTGCAAGCTCTGGTTAAGTGGGTCATTCTTTTCTCACCTTCCTCTCAAAGAGGAAACGCAGTTTATTCTAGAAATTAGTCCAAGAGGGCCCCCTTCTTTAATTTTAGGGGGGTCCTTTATCAAGAGAGGGGGTCCAAAAGATGGGGGTGGCCAAAAGGTGTTTGAACTTATTTGTATAGTCTGGTCAATAAGGAAACGAAGAAGAGAAAGACAATAGAAACAGCAAGAGGCTACAAAAGTTCGAAGTGAGTTTAATATAGTAACTGTCAGATCAATCTTGTTGCCATAAGACCTGCAGATACTTTAAAATAGTAATAATTAAAAAAACACAAAACGAAACAGAAACAAACAAAAATAGCATTTAATATGTACTTATCCTTGTGCACAACTTTTTGGGCACAACTTAATTAATTATTTGTTTTAATAATGTGTTGTTTCACCGTGAATTGTCCAGGTGAAGAAGCAAAAGTTTGCCGCAATGAGAAGATGCATTTTCAAAGAGGAGATGACGAGCGATGGTTACTTTCAGTACCAATCAGTCAGGTATCCACAATGGTACATCGGTTTCTCCAAAGGAGGACGCCCTAGGCACGGAAGTAGGAGTGCCAAGCGAGCAATATACCGCCATTTTACAATAAGAAACACACCAGACAGAAGACACACCAGGAGAGTGGCCAGAATTAAAAGAATTATCATCAAGTGGCTCAGAAAGAGGTTAAGGAGGGCTTAATCTTTTAACTCCCAAGGTCTGATAAGCAATTCTTTCTTTTGGCTGCTATACATCTTCTTGTGAAATAGTTCAGAGAATCTGGTATCATGTTACCCTAACACCATCTGGTGGAAACGTTTGTCTATTCTCATCGTCTGTTTGATGGATAATTTATTGATACTTAAAGGAGAAACTATATCTTAACTACTTCTGTGAGCTCTGAGGGTACCAGTAATGCTCAACCTGGAGCAAACAAAGCATGTACATGCTCAAGACATTACCAAAACCGATGGAGAACAACTTCGTTTGGAACGAAGGGGAAAATTGAAGTGAATCAATTTCGCGTGTAATCGAGTTCAGCTCTGTAAAGGGTAGTACTTTTGACAGTTTGATAGCGTGACTCATGGTGTAAGATTAATTGTAGGACTCTTTAAAGACGGAGATTCTTGAGCTCTACTTGAAAGACTTATGTAGTTAGTATGACCATAATCATCACGGAAAACGGCTTACACCAGTGTTACTTTAAGTCTTTTATAATCTTAAAAGGAGATAGTGTAGGAATAATGTACATCATTATACCTTTTGAATTATTTTTGAGAATATTCACAGTAATATTTTTGACTGTGGAAAGGCAAAATTAAGGAATACGAGATGAACGTTCTAGACCGATGTTGACCCTGAAACGTGTCCGTTTGGTTGATTGTAATTACCCTTTCATACCTAAGAGGTAATTTATGATATTATGATAACCCAGGAAAGTTCTAGACCGAAGTTCCAATCGAAACATTGAGGTTCGCTCGCGCTAAAACGTATCAGAATTCTTTTGAAGAATTTTTTTTGTTTCTTTTCACCCAAACTTGTCAGTGATAATGGGGGGAAATCTGACGTTTGAAAAATATTTAATCTCTGTCAAAGTATTTATGTTTTTTTTTTCTTTTAAGTGAAATAGCAGTTTAGGTAAAGTTTAAAGATGCGTCAGTTTAATGAGTGATTGCTCCATGTTAATGCTTCTTCGAAGCTGTAGTCAAGATCAACTATTACAAAAACAGAAGAGCTAACCACATTTAAAGAAAAATGGTGGTAATGTGTCGATGAAGTTAAATCATGCAAACAAAGGGCTCAATGTTGCTAGTACCATTTATTTTAACGAGGCGGTTAGCCTTCAAGCACCATCCAGTTATATATTAGAAAACTCGCAATTTCGGTGTTGTCAGCGGTATGAGAAAGCAAACGGAAACTCTTATCTGTAATTAGTCCTTGAGTCCATATGGAGTGCTTTTTAGAATCTACCTAGCAAAATGAGACGCAGTATTTGTATGATCAACAAACTGAGGACCCTTACGCCAGAGCGTAAACTTGATAGAAAAGAGTGTTTCAGTCATCGCTTCCCCATTGGGCCATTCCTTAATTCAACGCGCCTACTAAGTCCAAGGCTACAAAATTTAGAGAAGAGTGAAGCTGGTTTTTGATCATAAGAAACTTATGAAGTCGTCCAGATTTACCTGTGCTTCAAATGTAATATGATGTCTATCACTTTTTTGGGTTTCATCCAAATCTCGTAAATCACTGTTCATGTAAGCCGTGTCACGTGACGTCTTGATATGATAATAAAACCAGGCGTACCCATGACACTGCACGTGAAATCTAAGGCCTAAAAGCTGAATTATTGGCGCACCGACTGCTCGTTTCTCTTCAGGTCTTTGAGATTGTGTGGGGAGCCCCAGCGTCTGCAGCCGCTACCCCAGGTTACACTGCACGCATCTCTTTCCGTTGGCGGCCAAGGCAGAGAGCAGAAGCGGTAACCCAATACAGTCCAGTTCCTGTCTTTATTTCATTTCGAAAATACGAAGCTATAAAGATTATCGTGTAAATATAAAGTCATCATTGTAAACATGACACTTCAATATCTCAGTAGTTCGGTGAACTTAAGTGCCTGAGTGCTGTGAAGACGGAATATGACTAGAACCAATACTGATAGGCTCTCAGTACAAAGGATAACAAGAAAATTCATTAAATCAGTGTGGTAAATATGTTTTAAATCGGTCGTTTCTGTGAAGGAAGTAAATTACCGTTACCCTAAACATCTTCTTTAATGCTGATTTTGACCTGTTTAGGTTCTCCTTGATTCCTAACTAGCTACCAGCATGATTGTGATCAAAGCCCATGAAATTACTTTCATAGGAATCTGTTTACTGCTCCTAGGGTGTTTGTACTCTTATAACATTCGGGCTACAACAGAGAAACATACTCTAATTTGGCGTGATCGAGGAAAGTCGAACCAATTACACTGATAGTCTTAATCAAAATTTTACTGTTAAACTTTTTCGCTACTGAGAACGTCTACAATATTCAATTATGCCCAGAAAATCTGGCACAGATACTTGAGATCGAAATTGTTATCTGCTGTATCTGACAAAGGTATATCCGGGTCAATGATTTCAATAACCTTGTTTCCGTTGCTTTCATATTCGCCGCCACATCACGTGTTTAAAATCTGGTGAGAGGGAAATATCATAACTCATCGGGTACAATCATGGCCATGTTGTTTGGCTGCTTATCAAGGGGAGAAAAGCAAAGACATTGACTGATTCCGCCTGTTTTCTCCTCAAGTTGAGTTCGATGACGATACCTGTTCCAGGAGTACCCTGATTATCACTATGAAATGCTTTCTTTGCGTTGTGGTACTTGAGTGTGTCGCACTGTTTCTGTCCTTTTTCTTGTTTTACAGTTTTGATCAGTTCTTTGATTTAATTGTTTTATTGCGCAACAAGACCGGAAATTATTTCTAGGTATAGTTTGACTACACAACAGGAACAGAGGTTAGATGTCAGGCTTTGTAAGGCCGCAAAATCAAGATCAGGCGTCTCGTTAATTTCATTAGATAATGAATTTCCTATCGCTAAGACTATTTACCGGAGTTTTGCGAGAGAGCGGGAATTTATCAAGGTTAATGTGTGATTGCACATAGTGTCAAAACAAAGCAACGACTGTTACGTTTGGTTTCCGGAGCTGATTTTGTCTTTCCGCCAGCGGATATGCACCCTTAAGATAAATAAATTAGTACTAAAGATTAAAAATTCTTGTGATGCATTTTTAGGGAAGCCATCGAAGTATGTGGAAAATGACACACTTGTCAGAAATGAACACTGACACGTTAGCATGTGGAATGAACATAACTGACTGAGTAGGATCTGCTTAGTGGTTATCAGAATATCTGGAAAAAAGTGAGAAACGGTAAGATTCACGATAACAAAAACGAATCGTTTTGTCGCAGTTTCCCGATCGCGGCTGGTTCTCTGTTCTCTGAATTTAGCCGAGAATAAAAATCTTGTGAGGCAAAATTAAAACCAATAGGAAAAAAAGCAAAGCGTGAAGCAGTAGCATTTGTAAAAATATTAACAAGGTATTTTTCCAAAAACTAATTTAATGTCATTATCAAAACAGCGAGATCGGATGCTCTTAACAGAAATGACGGAATCTTAGTAAAGTTAGTGAAGATTTTAGATAATAATTAAGTCCAATTTTATCAAACTTCCTCAGGTATTGGAAAGTCTTGGCTAATTTGTCCATCTTGTGGGTAGCGAGCAATAAACTATTTCCTGCTAATTGTTTATTAAACGGAAAATGACTCGCCAATTCTATTATTGTCTATCAGCCTTTTTTCGCGCCGCGTGGGCAATACTAACGGGAAGTATACTTATTGGTCATCGTCTTCAAACAAGACTGAAATGTTGCTGACGTAATCCAAAATTACAATTATGAAATTAAAGAACGTTTCCAATCATTTTGCAAAATAATGTTTTCTCTTAGTTCACAAATTTTGGGCCGATTTTTCTCCTTTGACGCTAGCTCTTTTGATGTGCGAAAAAAATTAGTTCAGTGCTCGACGCAATTGCTTATGACGTTTTAAGGACAGGTGCTTTAGCGAGCAGGCTCACGCCAAGGATGTAAATAGGGCAAGATAGCTTTTTCACGCAGTTTGAATCAGGGATTTCTATTTCTATGCACAAGATGTGAATCTTGCAATTGTTCAGTATCATTGCTATAATAAAAGAAGGGAGACAAATTTGAAAATGATGACAATGTTTTGCTTTTTTTGTTAAAAAATATTGATAATTCTTAGTAATCACAGCTAAACCGGAAAGCGACAGGATCATTAAAAGATTCCTAAACCAACTCCTCGATGAACTCACGGAAAAACGTTTTTGTCGTGTGTGTATCAACACCGAGCGCAAACTGACTGCGCTTTTGTTTGAACATACAAATTACAATGCAAATTCTATCAACTGAAGAATATCAAAATTTCTACAGCTCTATGTAAGTGTAATTAAAACGAGGTACAACGTCATAACGAGAGAAAAATCCGCCGAATGTCAACGTTAATACAAACTTGTCCGGCATATTGTTCCAAGTTTTGTGTTCTGACTCAAGCAAAACGGGAGGAAAACTCAGGGTAATTAGGCAAATCAATCATCATTTTTTGTCCTTCATTCGGCATTGTGTACCATGAACACATGTGTCATAAAATATGGATCGATGAAAAACCGCAAATCACGATAACTTTAAGTAGTATTTCGAACGAAACGAAGAGCTTACGTTCTTGCGTAATGTATACACTTCTATCAGTCCTTACTCAATTTTCTCCTTGTTCTTAAAATTTGACAGTTGTGAGAGAAATTCTAACCACGATTAATCGGTTTATAAGCCACGAATTTGTTTAGTCACAAGTCGTCTCAAAGGCAATCACTTTAGTTTCAAACCAATTTTAAGCGAAAGTTTATAAGACTTGTTTAGCTCTTTGCGACAAAGAAATCACTTGAATAGCGATAACAAACATTTACACTTGGGCAGAGTTATTAATTGAAAGTGAGCTGAAGGACTGACCGCGCGGTGGACAAATCATCAACTTTTGAAATAAAATACTTGACTGCTCATCGTCTCATTAAAGCATTAGAAGGCGGGTTGAGTTTGCGAACCGAAAGCCTTAGCTTCTCAAAAAGAAAATCCATCTTGCTAAAACCAAGGTCATGATCTTTTGTCACATGTATTCAGTCAAGAACATCAGCCGCACTGTGTTATCGGTGCTTACAGGAATCTGTCAGGTTGTAGTTAGATCACGTCTCTTTACAATTTTTAAATGTAAAAGAGACACACTAATTCTCTGGAGTTGTATATTGAAAGAAAATATCTAACTGAGAAACTGACCCAAATCACCTCGAAATCCGTCATAACAAGAGGTATCCTTTCATAAGCTTTCACATGCTGCGGGTCCTTTCCAAAGATTCAAATAACTTCCTAAATATTGATATTACTACTCGTAGTTTGCCATCCTAGCCCGTCGATACTGCTTTAAATGTAAATTCTGACCTTGCATATGTAAACTGTGGATTCGAAAAATGCAGAATATCGTTAAAAGAATAATAAAATCCGTCTCTCGGGAGCAAATGTTAGAGACATGTATACTCCCGGGGATACCAACCTTATAAACGGATCTACCAACTGTACAAGAATTTTTTAATTTTTTAACTAAAAAAAAATTCATGTACATAGTTTTCAGTTATGAAATTAGTGTCTATGTCTCTCTCATTAGGGAAGATTCCACAGATAGGCCCCTAAGCGAGCAACAGGAAAACGCTTTCCTCACGTGAAAACATCAGTTCGGCTTCCAGGGCAATGCCTTACACAACAGAAGCTAAATGGCATTAATTTTTCCCTCGAGAGCTTCGCGACGACCACTATAATAATTATTAACAGAGGGCCTCCTTTCAACAAATTTGATATTTACAAGGAAGGTATAAATAAGGCATATGAATTTGATAGACAAATTTCAATTCGAGGGCTCGATACGACCCCGCTTAGCTAAAATTATAAATTATTCTTGGCCTGCACCAATGCGGCACAGTTAGACAGGATCTTTGGGTCTTCTTTGCCAATTCATGTCTTTCCTCTGTCTTTTATAGCAAAAACACATCTCAGAACATCCTTTCAGCGGTAAATAGCAAAAAAGACAAGGCAGAAATAAAGAGCAAGCCGCCAAGCAACCCCATCTTCCGAAACAAGATTTACTTGGGGGACCACATGAGCACGGGTGCTCTGCCAAACTGCCTTCATCAAACGAATCCTTCGAACAATGATACAACACCGCTTTGACCCCGCACATACAACTTGCATAGTCTATTAACACGTCCACGTCCCGGTTACAGCAAAAAATTTTGACATCTTCATCTTCATAATGTTTGCTTTGGAGTACATTACTACTTCGACAAGTCGATCGTGATATTTGCGCCGATGCTGCCCGTAATGTGGGTCTCGGCTGTGAAGTTACAACCTGTGTCTGTGTATTTCGTATAGTTCCTCCCGTGTGCCTCCTAACAAATGCATTGAACGTTCGGTTAGTGGCGGGAGTCGATAAACTTAACCGCATGTCACGATCCGCCACTAAGATCGGCTGACGAGGTGTAGTGCTCGTCTCTCGCTTCGTGGCCGCTGCGATAACACAATAGTCAGAGTGATATTCATCTTTACTCACAATCGTCTCAACTTTTCCAACAGTGTTGTGTGGTCGTATCCGATGTTTTGAGTCGTATTCCACACTCCTTTTCTCCCAAACAACGGTCTTTTCCAAAGGGTTCTCGTGTATAGTTATGGCTGTCTCTACCGCCATCAAACATTGATCGCCATTCAAACAGACCTCATGCAAAACGCTGTAGATTAATTTCGCCGGGATCAGGCGTCTTCAGGTTCACCTCGACCCAGCGAGTGAATTCCGAACGCCATCATAAGGCCACAGCAAACGGGAGAACTACAGGCGACCTGAAAAATTAAACCCAAAGTACGTTGACCAAATGAAAACCCTTGGGACCTAAATGAACATGAATAAAGCTTTCATCAATTAACATTACGTTAATCAAAACACGGGTTTATATATAGTATCAGAATGCTAGAGGTTGAAGGGCATACAGCTGGAGTTGTAACAGAAAAGTGATATTCATTTTCCCATACCTACACCGACGTTAGCAGTTATACAGGCACCTAATTTAAAATGCTCACAACAAATCGTTCTCGAATGCTCAGTGTAATCAAACAAAAGTTCCGTGTTGAGAATGCACTGCCAGCGCAGGAAATGGAGGAATGTTTCCGGCAGTAGTCGGGACTCTTACTGATCGCGACATTGGTCAGTAAACTTATCCATTCAGAAAGCAAATAAACCCAACACACGTTACACTCCAGCGCGTTCGGGCGACTAACCAGTGATTGAGAACTCTACACGAAGCAGCGCGCGCGGTTTGCGAGTACTTGATAACTAACTTGAACAACAGCTCACGCGTGGAGCACTCGAATGAGTTCAGTATTCACATCACTGCCTTGAGCTACAAACAGAAAAACGAAAATTTCACCGCCCACGAACTATTGTGATTTGTGACGTCATGCATCCGCCCCTTTTGAATTGATTGCTTAGCAAGACATTTGCTTTTCAATCTATCGTGTGCGCGTGGCAATCAAATAAAAACAGAAGATCTGTCGATAAACTGTGTATCTTTACATTTCTGCAAACTTCCTTCCGACATGGGGAAACAGCGTTAGAAAAATTTTCGCACATCAATGGAAGGCCTGTTTATCTGTTTATTAAAATGCCATATTGCTTGCTGAAGACAGTCTCACTCAATGTGACTTCCGGTTTTATTCTGGTTAGAACAAAGGCAACAGACAAAGGGTTCGTTCGTATGTCTTTTCATTTACATAATGAACCTTCTAAACATTTCATAGAATGTACTCAAAATCCTAGGAGGTTTGTCATTTCTTGCCTTCTGATCGTTGCGTCGCACTTTGCTCCAGAATTCTTGGTTTCTTGCAGTATTCGGTTGGAGCGCTTGTGACCTCGTGTTTTCCTGGTAACTGTCAACTCCTTGAAACAATTCTCTTGCTCTAATTTTCGGCCCAAGATTGACAGCGCGAGTAGTTTGTATATTTGTTCTTGTTTCTTTGCTTTGATAAGCGCGCGTTAGGGAAACTACAGGATTGGATCCAGGCTATAAAGACACTTGATATCAATGTAAGTGATGGCTTAGAGTTTCATGGGGTTCATGTCACCCTTATAAAGGAGACCGAAAATTGGGTCAACCACTATGCCATCAAACCCATCACTTCCGATACCAGTTTCCGATCTAGTGTGATGCGATTTAAGATGACAAACAAATCTGCCCAGAAACCAGCAAGTACTCGGGAATGGTGGCTTAGAAAGAAATAGAAAAATCAAACACGTCAACTCTCGATCAATTTAATTATCTGCCGAAACGCTTTTAGCGTATGCAGATGGAAAGAGACCGCCATTTCGAGTCCGGTAACCCAACACTTGAAAGTGGCGTATTGGCCTGGAGGGGTGTTTGAATATTGGATGCCGTTATAAATCTGCTCTAAGGCCAGCGATTGCGGTAGCGTTGAAATCTTAAATATGTGGCAGTTTTTGATCCGAAGTCTTGAAAATGAATCTTCTGTTTAAAAGTGTCCAGTTATTTACCGACGTTTTCAAACAACTAAACCAAAATGATATTGCTCGACTTCATGAGAAAAAAAGAACAATATACACAATTGCTTCTCCATAAACAATATAGTTTCCGGTCGTCAGTTATCTTGCTTTTTTCCAGTAGGTTCGTTAAAATATTTGATTTCTAACACCTAAGTCGCCGATGCTATTTCCTAACAGCGATAGAAGATTTCTTTAATACATTTAAAATTGCGAAGGTCCATCTCTATTATGCCTTTCGAAAAAGCCAAGCAAAGAATCAAACGCATCTTTCTTCTTGTTTTTTGCACTTCAAAAGGTACCGAAAGTGCCAAGATGTAATTATGGCTCAAGAAGAGTGTTAACGTCTTTGTTAGGGGTTTCCTGCTTTGTCCATAGCCCTATTTTCCATCAAAACAAACACCTGCTAGGGGCTTCGTGACGTTGAATTAACGCCAGCAATCCCTCTGCTAATTTTCTGCGTCTCAGAGGAACTCGACAGCGCAGGAATGCCTATTTGTGTACACAACCAAATTAAATGCACCCCACCAAATGCGACAGAACTTGATTCAGCAAACATAGGGGGCTTTTATGAATCAACTGGGATGACAGTTTGGATAAGTAGTAATTTTAGAGCCGCGGGGAGCGCAAAAGAATAATTGTTTGTGCGTGATACAACCGCAACCGGCGGTCAAGGACATGCAAATTTCATTTGTGCTATTTTGGGAACGGTGCACACACAGGGTACCCAAGTATGGAATAACCAGTCTAAAAGGAAAATGCTAACGTCTTTATGAAAAAAATACTTTACGTTTTTTTTTTAACAATTTTTTTCTTGTGTTATATGAATATCCCTTTGTGTTGACAATAGTATCACAATGATTATGTTTAGTTTTAGGCCGCTGATATCAGAGAAGTTGGGTCGTGCCGGACGAAATATAAAAAGAAAAGTATATATGTAATATATATGCATTTTGTTTTAGTCATTGATTTTTTTATCAAGCTGGGTGTTCGTTTGAAAGACTTCTGTTAACGGTATTCTTTCTCGCCTCACTTTTCTTTTTGTGATATTGGTCTCGCCCTGACACTGTGAAACCTTTGCTGACTCCCTCCCCCCCCCCCCCCCCCTTGTGCTTTAGGGATAAATTATTATTGTGATTTCTCAGATGACAGCTTGAAGTACATTGTCGTGGTAGAGTTGTTCATTCGGGGAAACTTATTGTTGAAAGGTCATTCTTGTCTTACTGCGCGAAACATCTATTACGGGTGTGTACGTGCCATATATCGATACAACTTGTTGATAGAAAAATAAATTGGATTATCAAAAAAAGGAAAAAAATTCCTCAACAAAGCACACCTTGAGTGTGTGATGGGGGTTCGAAGTCAAGTTGTCTATGAGGGCAAGGGAATAAAGGGGGTAACTTTATAAAAAGAAACTATGGTGCTGCGTCGGTGGGAGAGTATAACAAGGTAATTTGGTCTTACTGAGTTACTAACGTGAATTAGCCACCGTAAAGAGTTTAAAAGCCCACGTTTTGAGCAACGGCGAATGACGAAGGGCTAACGCTCGAAACGTCAGCTTTGTAACTCTTAATGGAGGCCAATTTACGCTATCAACTCAGTTGATGCTAAATTACCCTGAAGGCAACAGATTGGTGGGAAAACTGAAGGGATCGTTAGGAAAATTACTCAGCCACTTATTTTTTCCCATGAACAAATCATGTTGTCTATTCACAAACATCTACCAGACCGTATAAAATTGCTTGAGAAAAGCTATTTTTAAGTCCATCGTCTTGAGATGGGCTTTAATATACAGGCCTTGTCTGAGAAGAAAAGATTTAAGAAAGGTAAATTGGATTGAAGTGAAAGAGGGTCAAGGGTGACTTCCTCAGGATGTAATGAGGGTGCCAAAACAAGCTAGCAGAACGAAGTCATTAAACTGGAAAGGAAGGCAATAGACAAGTAGGAAAAAAGGCTTATGGGGCGACAGTTGGACTTTTTTGTTAAGTATTTGGAAATAAATGTCCTCATCAAGGTTGATTGTTCAATTCATGATTAATTTAATTGATGAATCAATTATTCATTCCAGACTGGCGCACCCGAGCGAAGGAAAAAAATGGAAGTACGAGAAAAAAAAAAAAAATCTGGGACAGGATACTTTCTCTAATTAGTTGGTGTTAAGGCTTTATTTTATCACATTGCCCATTCGCGTACCACAGTTTTCGATCTTTCCGGATTTTAGAATTCTTGTAGAGATCAAAGTATATAGTATTTCTCATGGCATGAAACATAATAACGCCACTAATATCATCATACGTGCCTTTCAACGAAAGTCCTTTGCTATTCTGTTTTCCTTTCAATGATTTGGTTTCTCTTAGCTTTAAAAACGTCTTCACGATAGCTGGTAAAGATGAAAGTCTTAATACTGAACTGAATAAACCCTTACTGAATCATGAGAAGGAATTTTGTCTCGGAGAGTAATCTCATACAACAGTTCTGCTCTGTTTAATAATATCAACAATTTCAAAATCTTCAAGATCTTGAAATCAGTTCCGGTAATTTTGAAAGTATTCCGCGATATCAGATTGTCTCTAAAATTTTGTTATAAAGAGAATTAGACGATAACAAACTAGTGGTTTTATCGCGGTTAGGAACATCTGTAGAGCTACAGATTCTCTCCGGAAAGGATAGTGCCATGTTAATAATGCAATCACTAGTTTTGGTAATGACTGCCCCCTATTTCGTGTTCTTTTTATTTATCATGTTTCCGAAAAAGAAACACTTGATTTAAACGAAAAATGGAATAATGATAATTACAATAATTGATTATAGTAGCAATATTATTATTATTAATCTTATTATTATCAAGGTGATAATAGTAATAAGAATAATGACAATGATGATGATGATAAGACGTTTTTCTAAATCTATGTCGTAAGTCTGTCTTTGTTTTAAAAGGGCTCTCCAATAGAATAGCTTCGCTTTGCTATCTCGCGCAAGGACCGAACCTAGACGACGTCATGGAAAGGGTTGGACTATACAAACAAAAATTACAGCAAACACTCGAACAAAATGTTGATTTGAGTTCACTGATTTCTAAACGTGATGATAAGGAAAAAGACACGTAATGACTCGACCACAATGACCACCTGGGAGATGATCGTTTAACGATTGTCGGGGCTTAAAGTATCTTTACCTCCTATTTTTAAGACATATTATTCTGATGATTTTGTTCGGTCGGATTCCCGGATGAGAGGCTCGGGCATAGCTTTGGTTGTCTTAAAGCTAACCGAGAAGAGTTAGCTCTATAGATAGACTACAGCTGCCTTTCAGGGAACTGTTTGCTGTGAAGATAATCTTCTGCTTTGCTGTTAGCACCCTCTCAAGGCAAAAAATGGCTATTGCTTTTTTTTTCTCTGACATTCCATCTTTGCAAATTTGGTGTTAGAAATTTTAGACATTCTCTCAGAAAAACTTCAACTGCCTGCTTGCCAGTGGATTTCATGAGCCGAAAGTTAAGTTGAGCACACACAATAGATAGGGATACCTAATAACCGTAAGTTCTGGCCGCTGAGAATGCGAAAAGTTAATTTAGTTTTCAAATAGAATGATATTAACAGGTTTGACCACAAAGACTGCTCACTGCCAACCTCCTCTGAGAACAGCTTTACCCCTGGTCACCCGAAACATACTAGGAAATGTATTACGGAGCTTATCACTTCTATGCTGTCAGCACAACGATATATCAACTCGGTGAAAATAGGATCAAAGTTAAAATAGCAACTCGACACAATAGAGACCTAAGAAGTAAAACATGACTCGTGGACTGGGTAATGGTTTAGACTAGACCTGCCAGATTAATCAGATTAGGAAGGGAAAGTCAGGAACCCATCTTTTTCTGACTGATTGAAATTTTACTTCAAAATATGGAAATATCAGCTCCATTTATTTTCTGATTTACTTACACTTTTCGTAATAGTTTTATCAGGAAAATTTACTCCGCAAACACGTTTTCCACGTGGAAATTACAGTTACAGTTCGTAATCGAAGTATTAACATTTGACTCAAAGAGAACCTAATGGGAAACTAAACCATTGTCGCTAATCCTGTTAAAGTGTGAGGTCCAGCCTGCATTGGTTTTCGAAAAATAAAACAAAAATGAAGTTGTCCTGCGTGATAGCAAAGATAGGAAGACCCTAAAGGGGTGCTAAAAAGCATTCCATGTGTGAGATGGCGATTAAGTGCTTCTTTCCGAAGACTTGAGCAATAGATGAACCTAAAAGATTCTTCCATTCCGTTTACGAGGCTGCTTTGCTAAATACTTCTGAGAATTTCTCGGATTTGACAGAGACTTTATCAGTTGAACCGCTGCGATACAGCGCTTTGAAATTCTTTAACTGAGGAAAAGAAAGAACAAATTTTCTTACTTTCGAATAAGTGTGAAAGAGCTTTAAGACAACACGATGCCAAATAATCAATTCAACCCGTTCGTAACACTGCAAGGACCTGCTGAAAAGTTTCAACTTTTTATCGGCATAAGCAATCGTAAAAATAATTGGTTCTCGCATTGGAATCACGTCAGAGTTGACCCCCTTTCCTTACATGGATTTGTCTTGTTTTGGGCACTCTCATTCTTGCGAAACTGAAAAAAGAAACCGATCAGCTGTTTTAGTTCGTCGACGACTTCTGATCTTTCACTGATGGACAGGTTTTATCGAATTGTATCTGGAATTTTCCTTTGCACAAGGATCGTATCCATCAGTAGTTTCAAGAATGCTTTAATTTTCGTAACTGGGGTAGACCCTTGTTGGCCTGGTTGAAAAATCATTTTGGTTACTCTCGCCCGATCAAAGACCTACATTCTCCGTAGCGTTTTTCCTCCTGAATACTTTGTAGTAACAGCACTGACCTATCAATGGCCATCAGGATCCACACAATTTGTCGTAGACTACTCGATAACAGGGTGTACTTACAGGTGTAATTTGATGTCCTAGCCATATTTTGTGTTGAGTTATGTTAGTTACAATTTAGATTAGACGTATTTCCGTCAGACGGAAGATGATAAGATTGTTGAACTTCACCTAGATGCTTTAAATTGAAAGAACAATGGCCCATACAAACCTTATCCTATCAAGACATGAAGATATAGGGTGGCACAAAGGCTTTTCATCCAGAAAAGTCGCCCTGTTACTGGAACAGCTTCGGCTTAGAATACGACTGAACCCCAATAAGCGTAACCGAGAAAGTCAAAGCTTATGAACTCGATGGCGCTCTCTTTGCGCCATCAATAGCATAATTATTTTCCTCCAATATAGCGGATTACTAAATTATTCAAAAGGCTTATGATTTAATAATTGTTTTTCAGATGTGGAACATATTTGTCAAAAGGGTTTTAAATTATAGATATATTTAGGGGTGCAGAGCGATCCTTGAGTGCCGACCGAATGGCGTGTGTGTTCTATGTAACGGGGTTCGTCCTGCCGCAGTCATTTTCCATACAAAGTAAAATTAATGAACGCAAGATCACCTTCGTTAAACAGCGGTTTATGTTGGAATGCCGTTCGTTCTATCGTGGCTCCCGTATATGTCAATTCTCGAGACTAATCGTGTCCGTTATGGCGCCAAAAAACCTCGACCGATAATCAGTGGAGGGTCTTAAATTCACCTAAATCCGACGACAAAGAATGTTACATGTCGACCCAAGGGCAAAATGATGAGTCAAAGCAGAGTTTCTTTGTGATACATACCAAATATCTTGATTCTTTCCTTTGTTTTTTAAGGAATAAAGTATCACTGCTCTTACTTTTGACACCCATGTTATTTCATTCGCTAATACTCGCTGACACACCTTAGCTATCAAGGGGGTTAATTCTATATGCATAGCAATTTTGCATTCATGTTCCGCCGTCTAGATGCTACAATCAATTCGTTCACCAAATTTGGTAAATTACCATGCTTTACACATGTGAGATACGTACGAGGTTCTATATTTCTGAGTGCTGCTGGCCGAACTAACAAACTTGTTTCAGGCTTGATACAAGGTGATTATGGATTATGCGTCGAAGAGTTCCCCGACTCGACTGGAAATTACAAAAACCGCCCGAGTTTCTTTCAATTAAGTCACGACTTTGGAGAGATCTTTGCAAAGTTGCTTCCATTAAGCTCTAACCATTTAGCGCATAGATTTTACTCCTATGAAGAGACTAATTTTCGGTTGAAGCTAACGGGATTAATCCACCCACCTTGATCTGTTTTCCTGGGAATGACAAAGCGACTCAAATAAAAATATATTTCAGTCGGCTTTGATATCTTTTTATACAGTTTGACTCCTTCGCTCCTTCGTCTCGTTTAACCCAACAGTGCTCACACAATACTTGATCGACTCAGTGGTTGCCCAATTATGACATAAGCATCAGGAGGCCTTTGTTTCAGTGCGTAAGGACCTTCGTTACAAAGAGCTCCACTCGACCGGAAGTTCTTCAAACAAAGGTAAGTCGTAACCGAGAGGCGGTGGATTTTTTCAGCATATCAATCACGCAATTACCTGCGAGCGAAGTTCAGCCAAGATGAAGCTTCACGCAGCCTAAAAATACCAAAAACAATGACTTTTCTCATGTGTATCTGGTGACGAAAAACATTACTACAGAAAAAACTAACCTCTGTGTGCCTTAAGTAAATGAACTATCATTAAACTGCTAACAGATAAACAACTAAGCTTTCAGAAGTTTTGAAAGTAATCAAGTTTGGTATCAAAAAAACTTTTTTCCGATGCGAAAGAAAAAAAATTCTCTATGAAAATGCATTTTTAATGCGTAACAGACTTCGTGGTGTTAAACAGAACTCAAAGTTATCGCAGTTAAATCTTTATGGGAAAAATTTTGTAACTCAATTTAAAAAAATTCGGGCATTGTCTTCACGAGACTTTCAAGTGAATGAATTCAAAGCATTTCCTGTGAGATGACGAGTATTAGTGCAAATTATATTTGTAATCATAGAACCAAAAAACCATTTGGCTTTGTGTCAAAAGCCAAGCAGTGCAACTTTACCTTCAATAAAGTTCAGATATGATCTGTTCTCGTTCTTTGAAATCCAGTCTCTTAGATCACCAAGTTTACAACAGAACTGTGGACCAGACCTTCCAAATGCAAGACCCTCGCGTTTATCAATGTCATGAAAACAAAATAAACCGTCAAGTTTCCTGTTTTTCCAGCTTTTTTTGTTGCAATTTCCTGTTTACCTAACTGGTAGGAACTATACTTGTCAGGCTAAACGACTGAAATAGATCGATCAAAATGATTTGGAAATAGACTTTAAACTCTTCAAATCTGTTAGAAGTACAGAATGAATCTTAAACTCACTTTGGAAAAGTCAAATCGTTTTATTTCTTCAGATTGTTTGCATTTAGCATCTAGTGCTATTTATAACCATATATATATATATAAAAAACTCATGTGATAGTAATATAACAGCTTTGTTCGCTACACAAGGACTTTGCCAATTGCATTAGCTAACTATGCAGCCGAAAGATAACCATTTTGAACTCATTCACACAGAAAACCCTCAAATCACAATCAAACCCCTCGGGTATTATTTCACTCCAAGCACTCTTAATTAAGTTGAGGGGCAGGGGGAGGGGAACTTTGCACTCTCAATATCTGCTCTTCAAAAAGGTTGGGCAAGCGTACTTGTGCTTATCTTTTGAAAAAAATTCCTAATTAACTTTAAGGCTTGCATACCTGCCATTGATCACAATTTGAACGAGTTTTCAAAGCCATTTCCAGCATTTGAACCTCCAAAACAGGTCAACGTAAGACTAAGAATTAAAAATTTTGAATAAATCATGCACATTCTCTAAACTACCCTCTTCATATTCCCTATGGTGTTGACGTGGAAGCTTTGTTTAACAAACAATAGCTATTTTAGTTTGTGATCATTTCTTGTAATCTCGTGACCTTAATCTTTGATTTAGTAGTGATACCGCGAGGAGAAATAAGATACAAATCATGCCAAGAGGTAAAGGGTTAGTTGTCCCACGACGTTTGCTCAGCATCCAGGCCTTTATTTGCATTTGATGACAAATAACTGCACTGTAATAGCATGCCACAAAAAATGCCGATTTGGTTCTTAATTTCAGACCTGAAAAATCAAAATAAAGAAATCTTCGGAGGAGACCCAGCTATAGCTGGTAGCCGGGTTCAATGAGCCAAGTTTGAAAGAAAGGCATGGAGCGTTTAACCTTGTTCTATTATTGTGTTGGGGACATGCGCTGTTCAAGTTGGAGCCGTCTGTGGTCAATCAGTGGCTTAAGAGATGTTGGCTGGTACCTTACGATAAACTGAGTTCAGAAGATCATCAGTTAATGTGTTAATATATTGGAATTTATCTGGTTCCAAAGAGTTCTGTCTCTCCCAATCGTCAAAATTCTCTAAGTATAGTGAACATCACCTGACCAATCACAGCAAGCCATCGGCTCTTTTCTCTTAACTTATAGTTCAATGTTTTATGCTAACGATTTTTAACTATTTTTCAACACAACAAAGATCAAATTTATTGTGATCTCAGAACGTAACAGCCCGGCAAACAACTTTCCTTACACTATATCGAGAGTAAAATGACTCGGATTGACGCAAAATACTTTTCAAACAAATTAAATTATCAAAATAATGGTCCTACCTTTTGTTAAGAAAGAGCGTAAACGAATAAACTGCATTTTACCAGAAACAAAGTATCGCAGTTTTCTTGGCGCAGGACCAACTTTTAAACATTCTCTCCAGTTCGCCAGTGTCATTCTTCTATTAAACCGGTTTCCGAGCACAAATGTCACAAGCATTTTCCTCGAAGTTTACCTTTCGTGTCACAGAATTCAGAATGATGCTATAAAGAGTCGTCGTTCCTCCCACATTAAAACCCAAATGAAGAATTTCGTGTAAAGGATCATGAACTTCAAGTCGCAGGTTCAGTTTATTTTGAGTCGGCGACTAAAGTACAACTTTTATCCACGTGCGTGAATGGCCTGATGTGACGTCAGTCTAATTGGATCAGCACAGAGATGGGAGCTTTTAATGAGTGGAAGGAAAATTTTTGTAGATCGTAAGTGAACTTTTTATGAAATAATTTTGTAATTGTACTCAACAATTAAAGTGTATTCTGAATACTGCATAAGACTAAGTGGCCGGAAAACGTGATAGTTTGGGTAAGTTTAATTTGAACTTTTAGGCATACTTGAGCTCTCAGGTCTCGATCGAAAGACTAAAGTTACCAAGCAACTGAGAGGCGTGGCAAAGAGCAGTGTTTTCCTGGAGTAGTTTCTTGTTTCTTCAGCCAAACAGCATGCACATATCAACCATTTCACGCCGGTCGTAATAAGAGGGATAATACAATGCAGTTGTTCTGCGAGTCAGTGTTCAGTTAATAACTATCACACCACCAATTGGGTTTTGCTTGGAAAGAGACTTGCGCCACGGATGGCGGTAATGGTTTCATAAGCAACTGAGAGACCGATCATCACTGATGATATCGCAAGAACTGCCTTTTATAAAGGTTTGGTCATAATTACTACAATTTGAGCGCACTGTACGAGTGACAATTTAGGTATTGGAATGAATCACGCCCGCATGTCCACATTCATAACCCATTTGATATCTTTGCCCACGCGCGTTTGTTTTAAACTCTTCACTTTATCGAATATACTCCATCTTATCTGAGGAACATTTAGTAATGTTCCCCAATTTTCACTGTTACCTCATGAAAGTCTTAGTTTATATCATGATACAAGATGACGGAGCGTTTTTGTTCCTGTCAAGCAACAGAAGAAGAGACTTACTTATTTGTTCATAATTTGCCGTACTACAGAAATGAAAATCGCACACACACTTAACGTTTTGGACAATAAGCTGCTTTTACACGACTTTCACTCGCGCTGCAAAACTGTTTGACGGATACTGACACAATAGCCTTCATTTGGAACAAAGACATCTTCCTGTATTTTTCCTTAGACATTATCTGTCACTCGAAATTCAAACAATTTCCCGAACTTTGCCCTTGCATAACTGTTCCCTTCTCGGACAAATATCCAACCAAATTTTCACTTTAAATGGAGGTTATTGTTTAGGTCATCAAGCTCTACCCTGATTAATGCTATAAAAAATGACAATCAAAACATTGAAAACACAAAATCTTCCTTTTAATAATAAAACTTTCTATTTAATAATTCGCTATGAGTTATCTATCTCTGGCTTCCTTTAATTTTGAGTTGTGTTCAAATGTGAGACATAAAATCAACACCAAATTTTAATGTTTGCTTAGATGGTGCAAAAGAAACCTGTGTGTCATGTATCCAGCTTTACACTACTTTGCCTAGTGCAGGCTTCATGTCTGTAAAGTTAACCAACATAGCATAAAAAACCTCTATTGAGTCGGCTCTCCCGAGTTAAAAGAAAACCCGTTTTATAATTTGCGTTTGTGTTGTTTAGGAACCTCATTCATTAGCGTAGTTTTCTGAATTCTCATGATATTTTCATGTAGTGTATACTGCAATTTGAATACATCTCTGTGGCTATTCTTTGAGTCATTAGTCATTCGTAGTAAAATCCTGACTCCCTTCCATAACACCCATGAGCCATCGATCAGGATCAGGTGGCTAAATAACCGTATTATGTGCGTGGCTTAAACTCATGCGTGATCTTTGGCTCCACCATAGACTGATGTAACACGCGTTACGTATAAATGCTCTTGATTACACATCACTTTGTATTGGTAAGCGAGACGCAACGACGCGTGTTTGTTTTTTGTCCTCGTCGGCATCTCCGGCTCGTTCCTGTACCGCAAATTTTTTGTCCAGCTGTTCGACGCTATTCATTTTTCTGGTGTCCATGCTTTCTGAATCTCTTCTTAGAGCCGTAAGTGTATTTTGTCTGGATTCCCATACATCGCTGGGATTATCAACGAATACATTGTCAGTGTCCCTGTCATCATTTTCCGTGTAATGATCAGTTCCTAACGAATTTCGTGGAGTTGAATTTGGTTCTGATGACGTGGGAGTTTGAGGTTCCAAAGGACTCATTAAAACTGCATCTAAGTCAAGATATTCCTGGAAAGTATTTAAAAAAGAATGGGTTAATTTCATCTAATTAAACAATTTCGAGTTACTTATGTACCCCTTCCTATTACACTAGGGAATTCCCTTTGCCTTAGCTAGAGATGGTGCAGACGACGTTAATAAGTATTATCAAATTCTAGAAAGCAACAGAATAAAAGAAGAATGAACAAGGAGTAAGGAAAATTGCTGTCCACAATTCAAAGCTTTTCATTTCACCCTTTACATCCTAACATCAGTATGCATATTCTCCATACTGTTTTCTAAACATTTCCTAAGGTGTTGACAAGGAGAATTTGTCTAATAATCAAGAGCTTCTTAAGTTGGCGATCACTTCCTTTATTCTCGTGACCATAATGTTTGATTCAGGAGTGATATGGTGAGGAGAAATTAAATGCCAATCACTCGTAGGGTTAAAAGGTTAAACAACTTTGTTATGAACGTGCACCCTTTCTTCTTGATATAGGTTATTCCCTCAACTCAGTCAAAGGAAATTAAAGATAGTGCAGGTGATGTTTGTAATTAATAACAAATTTTGACAAGCAATAGAATAGAAAGAGTGTGAAAAAAAAACAAAGAGAAACACTGATGATCAAGAAAAACGACACTAACCTTGTCCGACAGGGACACCAACATAGCGTCAAACTCTTGGACTAATTCTTGAAAGGTTGGTCTGTGCAGCGGCAAATCTTTCCAACATTTAAACATAATTTCATATCTATGGGAAACGGAGAGACCAAAGGCATGTTATATCTCATAAAGATCGGGCTGTTACGTGCGGAATAGTACTCAAGTCATTCTAGAAAAAGCTTTGCGGTCGACTCAGCCATTAGCTTACAGCAGTAAAGTATCACGGATTGAACAACAAAAGTGCGTTGTCTGAGGCTAAATTTAAATATTTCCAAAAAAATATCCTTAGCCACTCACATGTTGTCAGGACAATTCAAAGGTTTCTCCATTCTGTGTCCAGACTTCAGAAGCTCAAAAAGGTTTTCCAAAGGTACACCAGGATACGGTGAGCCACCTAGTCACGAAAAAACGCCAAAACGAAATTTTTAATTCCTGTTCCAAGCTTAATTATGTCTCTGTTACAAAAAAGATTCTCATAAACTGGGCGTTGGCTGATTTACCTTTCACATCGCCTTTCCTTATTCCCTTTCAAAAAAACACTCCATGTTAATGAAAAATAATTTAATTTACTTACCGAAAGTAACTATTTCCCACAAGAGTATGCCAAACGCCCACCTGCAAGAGGTAGAGAATCGACATAATACTATTATCAGCAATATTATTATTATAATCATCATTATTATTAATATAATTTTTAATCTTAAGATTATTATTATTTTCACCACTATCATTATCATCATCATTATCACTTCTATCTCCACTATCAATGTTATCATAATTACTTTTCTTTTTTGTATGCAGAGTACTTCGAATGGTTCTAAAAGATAACATTTCATTTGTTCATTTTGTGTAGTGATGTCTTTCACCATCTTCACTCCGCATGAGAGAAAAAAAACTACTTACACATCACTCTGCGTTGTGTAGACCCGATCAAAGAGAGCTTCGATTGCCATCCACTTCACTGGAAGGCGACCCTAATGATCAAGACAAAAAAAATTGGTGACACAGAGTAGTATCTTAAGGTTTGAACACTGCAATCTAATAATTCACTGGATTGAGGGGGCAATGGCGGGTGAGATAACAGATCGTGTCGTCATTCAAAAAGGACAGTTCAAACGAGAAAGTGGACGGGTCTTAAGACTAATGGATTTATTTTCTATCGTATTCCAACGAACAGAATCAGACTCTTTCAGACTCTTTCAATTGCTTAACCCATGATTCCCTTTTTTCTTTCTTGTTCAAGTTGCGTCTGTAATCATATTTTTGAATGATATATTTTCGGAAAAATACACACACTTTCGTGAAGTCAGTCGTATGACTACAGACCGAATGGAACTCCACTCGGTCCTCTCACTAGTGTACAACAAAACTAAGAATCTATTATAGCTTACATCTGTTGTTTTCCTGTAGTAATCGATTTGATGAACATCTCTTGCAAGTCCAAAATCTGCGATCTTCATTATGTTATCCTCTCCAACCAAAATATTCCTTGCCGCGAGATCACGATGAATGCACTGAGAATTAGACAGAAACAGTTAACAACTCAGAGACCACCACCAAATCTCCTCCAACAAGCTTAGAGTGTTTAGGGAAGGGTGGCTTTACAAGTTAGTGTCAGAGGATTAAATGGGATTCCACCCTGCTAATCGCCAGGTTTCAATTCCTTATCCCAACAGCCTTTGAAAAGAAGTTGACGGCTTTACTTTCTTTCATTGTGTAAATTAAAACTCCATGATATCATGAAATTAAAACTCGATTACATCCCCTGAAATCATTTGGGTTATTCTCTCAGCTAGATTTGTTCCTTTTCAGAAATGAAGATGGATGATATACAAAACACTAACCTTCTTTGAAGAAAGATATTCCATTCCTCTCACAATTTGATAGGCAAAAGAGACTAAGTCTTTGAGGGTTAGGGTGGTCGTGTATTCCCTGGTCGGTCTCCTATCTTTTAAGAATTGTCTTAGGTTACCATTAGGCGCGTACTCCACTACAACAAACAGCGGACCTGAGAATGAAGAGCATAATGGTAGAATCATGGTTTAGTTTAACATCCCTAACAACGAGAGGAGAAAAAAACGTTTTTCCGTGGTGTGGAGTAATCAACTAACCTCCCTGTGTGCAGGCTCCGATTAAATTGATAATATTCTTGTGTTTTCCAATAGTTTTCATCACCTCCATCTCTGATACAAGATCTGCAAGTTCGTGTTCAGTGGCATCCTCTGAAATAAATGACAGGATTGACCGTTTCAATTAAAGGGGTGAGATAACGTTAATAAGAATTGTGAATGTCCATAATGTTCGCTTTGTAAAATGTATTCTATATACAAGGCTAAAAGGTTAAAAAATTAAAACGTTTGGTTTAATCATTTTAATTTTTTAACCTTTTAGCCTTGTATATAGAATACAAGAATTGTGAATGTTAAGATATTTTTCGGTGAGCGTAAAAATTTTAAGTCGGTAAAGTTCTTCAATTCAGCAATGACATACAAGTCTGTTTTTGACAATAACGAAACTCGGGCAGCCTCAGTGACGCATTCAGACCTTGAGGGAGGTATAATTCAGATACACAAGAAAATCAACCCCACCTTTCAACATTTTCACAGCAACCTCGAATCTGTAGGGCATATTGGGTAATCCAAGCGCTTCAGCCTTCATGACTCTACCAAAAGCTCCTTCTCCAAGAAGCCCCAACAACACGATCTGCTCCCTATCAATTTCCCATTTTTGGTCCAATGGCATTTCCACTTCTGACACTTGTGTCAAATTAGAACCCAATCGAAGGCGCAAACTGTTCTGACGTAACAATGGAGCCGTAGACCCGTAAGACGAAGAGGAACCGACCGATGGCGCATGTGTCCTATACTGGACAACAAGTTCGTTAGGTTTATCAGTGGAAACCATACCATAATTAGCGCCTTTATAGAGCTTAAGCTTGCGATGGCAGACGAAGAACCCCAATGCAAAGCACACCAAAACCATGAATGAGATGGTAAACACCATAATGTACATATTCTTTTTTGATTGTGGCAAATCAGCTTTCACTATTTGTGCCTCCACATTCTGGTTGGGGGGAAAAGAGGTGATGTTTACGGCGCTGATCGTGTCAGGCCGTGACGAAGTTGTTAGCTCTGAAGAAAAAAATAAAAGAGTATTATTTCATTAATTAATGGTTAATTCGTCCACTCCATCCTTCGAGAATTAATCGGCTGGTTCGTTCACTCGCTCGCGCTTAAGATACTTCACACGTCCCTCTGTGTATTCCTTCTTTAACCCTTATTTATTCAGATTGATCTATTACTTAAAAACCAAAACTTTTCATCATAATTATTTAATAAACTATTAAAATTATTCATTAAATCATCATCTTCGTAACTATCTCACCTGGCCAATCGCGAACGGAAATGTAAGCATGTTCGACAGCGTAGCCGACAGCATTACCCACAATGCAAGTGTACTTGCCCACGTCCTTCTTCGTAACATTAACCAAAGTCAACTTCACTCCGTGGAAATCAAACTTTTTGCCATTAGTTGGTGGTACGATTACATGTTGGTCTGCGTCGTCCTTATTCACGATTTCGTAGTGTGGACTTTCAATTGAACCGTTAGTCGAACTATTGGAGTGCGTGTGAAACCACCTCAGCCACTGGAAATGAGGCATGGAATCACTTAATGCTTTGCATGTTAAGCTGGCATTTTCTCCTCGATAGACCGTGACATTTTCCATGGGAAGGACTACTGGTTCAGCACGAGCTCGTTCTGAAACACAGGGTTCATTAAAATGTTGGAAGTACACAGTACACATAGGACAGTTATTACGAGGTTGCTCACAACAACCGACAGACTAACTGTTTAAGACAGAGAGAGACATGATGATTCAATAACTAAGTTGCAAAGTTACTAATTCAATAATTGACCGACTCTTTCTTTTTGAGAGAAGGGATCGGAAATGTACAACTTACTTCGGAGAATGGGATCTTCCGAGAACAAAAAAGCATTTAATAGCAAAATTTAAGAGTGAACCAAGAATTCTTTTACCACTAGATTTGTCCTTACCATGAACGTCTACTTTGTATGTATGATTAATCCACCCGTATGAGTTGCTCACATTACAAGTGTATGACCCAGTGTCAGAGGGAACCAAGTCCTTCAGATTCAATATATTTGTCCATTGACTCAGATACAATATGTTGCCACCTTTCCTTTCCTTAAACAACTTTCCGTCTTTGTACCATTTCACGGTGGGAGGAGGGTTTCCATCGGCAGAACAGTCCAGCTTTACAGAGTTACCAACGGGTACTGCAAGAAGGTTGCGCTTCATCCTGTTGTCATTCGCCGTAAATTTTGGAGCAACTGCGATATACAGAATAACCACGGTTGAGGCAAAGTCGCTTTTTCAACATTTTCAGCCAGTGCATGCATTGAACGATCTCCCACTCAATAAAGAATTTTAAAGCGGAAAGTCTTTATGGAATAGTGTCACAAATTTAGACCTTACAAATGGCTGAAGGTATTATTTATCCGCCAAGTATAATCTATCCTACTTAAACTGCATCTCAGTAAATTCAGATGTCGGCAAAAAATTCGTTCATTGAGAATTAAGCTTCGAGGGGGAGTAAGTAAGTAAGTAAAGCTTTTATACAGGCCCAAGTGGTCCATGGGGCCGGTGCTTAACTCCGGTTTTCTTAGCATGAAGCGGCTGGGAGTATTGCTACTCCCCCCTGGATGGGATGCTAGTCCATCGCAGGGTTACCCTCAGCACATTTGCTGGTACCCATTTGTACACCTGGGTAAAGAGAATCACTGTGAGAGTAAAGTGTCTTGCCTAAGAACACAACACAATGACCCCGGCCAGGGCTCGAACCCGGACCACCCGATCCGGAGTCGAGCGCACTAACCACGACGCCACGCGCCTCCACAAGGGGTAGGGGGGAGGGGGGGGGAGAGAGCAGACGTAACTTGATTCAATTTTGTACGTCACTTTGAAGCACAACCTTTCAACCCTTTAATTCATAGAGGTGATTAACATGTATCTTCTTCCCATAACATTATTATCCAGCAAACATGTAATGAGAATACTGAAAGTTTATCAGTTACAGGGTTGTTTTCTTGATCTAACACCAAATTCTCGTACCTAATTTACAAGGAAATGTGTAGCACCTAGAGGGAGAATTAACAATCCGATCTTGAGAGTGGAAGGGTTTAAGCCACTTCTGTTCCCGTATTAATGTTGGACGCATAAAACGTGAAACACTCACGAAATCTACTGGATGACAAATACGACAGCCAAATTGTTATCATTTTGCAATTAAATTTTATAATGTCTTAACCTGAAAGGTTCATTTAATGGGAATTGTGGATGATAAGCTTGAACCCCACGTCAATTTTTTTCAATATCGGTCTATTTCTAGTGGCAGAATCGACTTCTCTAATTAAAAAAAAAGCCAAAATTGGCCCCTGCATCAATTGAACTACTTCTATATTCATCTTTCATTTTTTTTCTTCCTCTGATAAGAAATGCAAGAACACCTGTCTTACCTCCTGTTGTATTTTTGTTGGGATCCATTGTTGGACCTTAAAGAAAAAAAAAAAAAACCAAGGATTTCTCTCCGTGGACAGCTCTTTCGTAATGCAAGTTATCTGTGACTACATCCCCCTGAATCTCCCTTCCCATGCCCTAGCGGTGTTTTTAGTTTCTAGCTCTCCTTAGCTCATTACTTTAACCCTTTAACCCCCAAGAGTGACTGGCATCTAATTTCTCCTCATAGTATAACCCCTAAATCAAACATTAAGGTCATGAGAATACTGGAAATGATCAACAAGTACAGGAGCTCTTGATTGTTAAACAAATTCTCCTTGTCAGCACCTTAGGAAATGTATAGAAAACAGTATGGAGAATATGCATACTGATCTTAGGGTGTAAAAGGTTAATGGTAAAGAAAACATTGTACCTTCGTTTGTAACAAACGTCCGTAGTGATGGCAAGGAGTAATTACCTTCATTACCCGCTTTAATTTCTCACTTCAGCAACTTCAACACAAACTGAAATCACCTCCTTTTTGGCATACAGAGAGCATAAAAGAACTTTCCCAGCTTAACCTCTCAGGATCTCACTATAAATTACGCGCGTGGCTATAGTTTTAAAAACATCAGAGGGTCACAAATATTTTACTTACTTCCAACAAATAGTTGTATTGTAAAAGAATTCTCGCCACAGTCATTTACCGCGACACAGGTGTAGAAGCCGGCGTCCTCTTTCTGGGCTTTTTTTATCTTTAAGTATCTGTAGAGTTTTAACCTCATACGGTGATGATTCGATGGAATGAGCGTCTGATTGTCTTTGAGCCAGTAATACCTTGGTTTTGAGGCCTGACCAACAGTTCTGATCTGGCAAGTGAGTTTCACATCCCTCCCGTTGGTCACCTCGATGACTTTTATTTGGCTTCCCCTCTTATCACGAATGGTAGGAACTGAAAGAGATGGTTTGAGTTTAGGAATAGACTACATTTGTATCCTGTCTCATGGCAAGGATAAATTAATGATGATTTTGTTATAAACTGGTTGAGGCTAAATTTTACAGCCCTTTTCTTTTGTCCCTAAGTCCTCACTGGCTTCATGATTACCGAGAAAATTTTGAAGTTCGGTTTGCCTCTGGCACTCGTTAATTTAGGCCTTTGCCAGAACGTCCTTGCCTATTCAAAACGTTTTTTACAGAGTGGGCAAATGAACAGTGCATTTTGGTTTGAGATATGGAATTCACAATTTGAGAAAGCTCTGTTCACCTTTCACAAGGTCAGCGGCGTCACTACTCCTATTGTTCCCGTCTCTTTTTGAGAAAAACCGGACATTCATGAAAGGTCACCGAAAGGTTAAAATATCGCAAATTAACGCTGAAATGAAGTGACCTTCTTTCAAAACTTTTCGAATCCTAACCAGGCAGTTTGGCACTTTCAATTAACAACTAATTATGAATTCCTGCAAAATTTAAGCTTCGTGGCTAGGTTAGGCTTGATTGACTGTAAGCACAAAAGAGCTTATATACGGCTTACGCAGTCTTACAGTAAATCAAGCCTTAGACATCGGGTCTGCATATTGTGCAACTAAGAAGTTTAGTCCAGATGTCAATAGTGAGTGCCTGACTGACTTTTCTTTTGTCCTACGTGGCAGACTTACTGTGGCTTAGAAAGCTTTTATTACGTAAATCTACTCATAGCCGTCGTCTTACAGAAAAAAACGTTTAAAGGTTAATCCGTCACTTAACACACAAATTCTTTAGAAAAAAACATACTCAAAAGCATTTGCACGTTAACTGCGGTACTGCATGGTTTGAAAATTTTAGAAGTTTTTCGTGTTTTATCGTTATTACTACAACCACAAAAACTCATACTTTGACCATCGTCTCTATCAAGTCGATACCAAAATAATCATTGTATGGCTGGAAAACTATTTTTTTTTAATTATTAATTATCCGTAGCTCTGGTAATGAATTTTCCCATGCATTATTATTTGAGTCATCGTCTGTCATAAAGATTGCTCTGCCTTTCGTCTTGTAAAGTTTGTCATGAAAAAGGTCAAGAAGTAAATTGAATTCAGTGAACAGGAAATACCGGTTTTCTGCAACATTAGTCTCGAAAAACCGAATGACAAATCGAGAAAGAACGTATGGTTTTTCCGCTTGAGACAAACAGGCACAGTCACGGCATATTTATGGATAACCTTGAAACTGAGACAGGAACCACTCTGGTTTTAATTAAGTCTCCCACCACTATAAAATTTGTTTCGGGGGGACAAGTACAGAGCACTTGCTTCGTGATACTAAGTTAGATCTAATCAACAGTTGATGAAAAAAGACTTATATGAGAAATTCTTACATAAACAAAGAAATTGGGAGTTTATATTTGTCAGACTGTTATATCTCCTAAATATTTGTTCTTGTCTTTTCTTTCAGATTAGTCCAATTTCAAAGAGTATTGTTATCTACGAATCTCTCCAAAAGTGTCTTAGAGAAAAAAAAAATAAAAAGCATGCGATCTCAATCGATCAGACAGCAGAGAATGAAATTTTTCAGACTGGAGCGGAAATATTAGAAGACCGCATAAGAAATGCTTGGTTGATTTTCCATACTACTCTAAATTTAAAAGTAACTGATCCCAGACCAAGCAAATTATTCCATCGAAATGACATAATAAAAAAGTCGTGTTCAAGGATGCCTCAGTTCCTGATTGAAAAGATTTTCACGGTTTTTTTCCTTTAGCTCCCTTGCAATTCCAACCCAAACTGAACAAATACAAGAGTAAAAATACCAATCAGCTCTTGGTAGGACTTGGTTTGGAAGTGTTTTTGATTTGGTTAATGACAGTAATGAAAAATGACTTCTCGGAAAGAAAATTCTGAGAAAACATCTGGGATTGCAGCAGCATAAAGCCGAGAACACGTATAACACTGAATTCTTTACCCCGACTTTATCACATAATTTTTCGTGAAAATTAGTTTCCTGCTTTACATGTTTCAAATCCGCTCATTCCCTCGCCAGTCACAGAATTTTTTGCTTCTCTGATCGCGGTTTAAAAGCAAAAGCAAGACAAAGTGGCAACAAAACTCATCGTCGAGGACTGTCGACTTCTATTTGCTCAAATTATTATTTCTTCAGAAACAAAGTGGTAGCGCAAATATTTCAAATGAGTGTCGAATAATCTGAACCTTGTAGGATACAAAGCTTCTAATCCAGCGAATGCCAGCGGCACGAGCGAGTCAGCGAACGAGCCGACGAATGAACGAAGGAGCGAAGCTAGAGAGAGACAAAACTAGGCTATGAAAAGTTGGATCGAATGGTCATGTTTGTGAATAAATAGGGTGGTGGGAAAGTCATTGACTCAAAGGTGATAAAAATTCAAAGAAAACTTAACCTCGCCTCAAATTTCATAAAAGAATCAGGGACAAAAAGGGAATCTTATACAGTAGATCGTTTATGAAGTCTTAGTCGGATTAGGCTGGTAACTTAATTATTCTGTGAGACAAGAGCTACCTTGAGTAAATCAATATTAATATATGGATAGTAAACTAAATATACTATTTTAATGGTGCGAAATATCTTCACGTAATGAGATTTTGATAGCCGACGAGCCCTAATGCACGTACAACGGATGATGCCTTGGCAAGTTTTAACCTATTGGACGTCTTACTGGGATTTCACAAACCACGAGGAACTGCTTTTACAGTGTTGCATTTCGTTGTACTGAGCACGTGTATTTTGACCTCGAATCAACACAACAGGACTTTGTATTAGCAGACCAAAATAATGCGACGATATTGGTTGAATGCGGAGAAAACACTAGTGGGTACTTTTCCGCTTCTTGTAAGATCAAAACATTTGCAGCTGAATATAATTCCCCGTCACCTTCTAGAGGCGAAGGGCTGGCGAACATGCATTTCATGAGAAAATCATGAAATTGTTCTCTGACACTGTGTCGACCCCGTGATCCCACTAAAGGGGAGGATGTGAAATTCTAAACGTTTCCGTACTGATACAGGAAGACGCGCGCGTCTTCAATAGAATCGATTATTCTATTTTCGTAGGTGTAAGGAATACTGATATCATGAAGAGAACTAATGTGTCCAGTGACTGGTATTGCCGGATTTAAAAGAGATGATATTTTGCCATGGAGATAAACTAATAACAACGCTTCTGCATCCTAGGAAAACAGAAAAGAGATAACAAGTAGTATTCTTCTTTCTCAGCAAAACGTTCACACATCAGCTTTTGACCTACGTTCCAATTTCTACTGAAAATGGTGCAGGCCACCGCTCACTTGATCAACTCACGCCCCGAGTTAAAAGATCGAGCAAGTGACAAAGAGGCTGGTTTTTTTTAGATTAGGTCGGTGGGGTAATGTCTTTTTCAACCACCGAGGAGATCCAAAATTTCCGGGAAAATATTGAGAAGTTGACAGCACAGCTGTGCAACTCCTAGCAGTCGGGGCCTTGTTAAAAGCAATTTATTGCTTAAGATAGAACTTCTTCCAAGCCATCATTGTTGTTTGGAGAGGAAACAAAACAAGAGACGACCTGTCCATATAAATTTAAAATAGATGGCTCTTTGGGTCGGGTCATGGGAGGCAGCAAGAAGACGAAAAAGAAAGCTTTGAGACAAGCTTGAAGCCTTATCTCTTCTGCTTAATCTGCCGGCTTTTTGTGGCTTTTCCTTTGCTTATCGATATCATTATACAGTGAATAAATTTCAGAAAAGGGCGATTTTTCCGCTTTTTCAAGTTCAGTTGATGAAAGAAAATGTTGAGAAAGCCTCTAACTCGGAGGGTCTCGCGTGGGTTAATAGCAGTGACGCCAGCGAGGCAACTTACTTCAGAAAAGACAATGCGATTGCCTAACAATTATTGTTCTTGTTTCCCATTCTGGCAAACAATAAAAGATTACACGCAACCAGATTGGCAGAGGGCTCGCCACAACAGACAGGACTGATAGCGTCAAAACAAAGTCGATTCTGCTTGCGTCTGTTCGGGGAAAAAATAAAGGTGCAAATGATGGTATTCTGGTAGACGCATTAAAGCGGCATCAGATCTGTTAGTTCTAACAATGAAGGCACTGTTTTCCGTTCAACAAACAACAGTAAATATTTGTGGCATCAAATTGATGGCCGTCAAAAGTTTTCCTTTTACTGTGAGTGACGTTTTGCAGTGAGCGCAAAGTGAAACGTTTCTTGGGAGTTTTAGTGTAGAGATATTTCAAATTGTCAAATTATGATTACAGCTTTAGCGCTGCATAGTGTCATTTTCCACTGATCAGTGATTAAATTTTCCATTGTACGAGTGACTGGCGCTTAAAACTAATTATGTTCCATCTAGATTGCTTTCTAATTTAAACAAGCACCGCTTTTCTATCTAATTTTGAACACAGTGCAAATTGGAAGGGAATCCTGTTTATTTCTTGCGTTTAATGGACTTAAATTTCGCTCTGAAGTTTACTAATAAAGTTTTTAGATGTACTTTTAGTGCATGTTATGATGTTGAAAGCTCCAATTACATCTAAAAGGCCTCTAAATATCACATGCTTTGGTGCACCCCGCTTATGTGTTTGTTGCGTTTTTACAGCTCGGTTTAGCTTCACAGTGATAGCTTGAACTCATAGATATCCACCTTAAAAGAAGGTTACACAGCGATAGATAATCAGCGCTGTACCTGGGCCTAAAGACTGGGAGGTGGAAGACCGAAATAGCCATCAATTGTTCACCAACAATAACAGTGTATAACAATGAAATAGAGCCTTGTTTTCAGTTGCAATTCGGTTTTGACCGAAGTCAAGTTAAGATTCGCTTAATTTTCGCACCCTTTTCTTTCTTGTAATAGCGAAATAACTCCTTCCCGTTGTGCCAATTTAACTATGAAAAGCAAGTTGCGAAACTATTCAACTGAACAGTCGGTTCGTTTTGCGGACTGTAATTATAACGTTGCAAATAAGCTTCGAAGGCCGCTTACACAAAAGATAGCATAGTTAAATAGTTAGTCATAAGTGTCGGACGACTTACGAAAGGAAGCCGCAGTTTTATAAGCTTAGGAATAAATGGATTTCTGTTGCGCGGTTTACTACACGAAGACGAAACAAATTTGAGCTAAGTCAAGTTCATGAAATGGACACTCGATTCAACGCTGACGTCGATATCTCCGAAATTGACACGCGCTTTGTCGATTTTAAATGAAATCGGCACTTTCTCAAAAATTGCATGTTGTCGACGTGAAACAATAAAGATCAGAGATCAGTTTCATCTCGAGAGGTAAAAAATAATTTGGGACATTTTCATTGCATTCCTGTATCACGTATTTTTCAACAATCGGACTAAAGTATAAAACGTGGCTTTCATAGGAACATAATGAAGTGACTTACCCGAGCAGGACTGCACTGTTTCGCTAATTAATACGGTGAATGCAGCTGTAAAAACCAGGCTCCTTAACCCCAACATCATTTGGAAAGAAGCGGTTGCTTGCCTCCCTTGATCCTGGATCTCTTGATTTGTCCTTTTGTGGGGTTTAAGCTGAAGCCACCAACCAGTGAAATATTAGACGCACTCGTTCACCGATCTGTTACGATGAACATGACAAGCTTAGTAAGAGAAAGTTACGCTCTGTGCCCCTTGTAGTGAGTAATTTTAGCGACCAATTTGCCGCATCATTTCAAATCATGACTCATTCGTTCAATTCTATAGAATAATTTCACATGAATTATGAATGTATCGGTATCTTCAAAATGTCACGTTCTTAGTTATTTACTCTTTGGGTATTGGGCATCATTCATAACCAACCTTGCTGAGCAGCCAACTGATAAGTTACGGGAAAAATCGGAGCATTCTTCCTCCCATATTAAACTCAAAAATCGACATAATTTTGAACAGACATATGAGACGCATACGGTCGAATCGTAGAAAGGAAATGAAATAGTTGGACTTCCTGCGAAGTCACTGATAAAACGAACACACTTCCAACATACCTGGAAAACTTCTGTTTCTATACATCGATTCCGCGACGCGAATATTCTATTTTTACTATCCTTGCGCGAATTCGAAGAAACGTCTAGCGACTATTAGGCTCTCTTTACCAGTTGTTGATTGTCCACTCTTGGGCGAATTCAATAATCGATCTTCTTAGGCGCAGTCAACTAAACAATGATCACGAATTACCTTCGCATTGACAGCGGTCAGAGGCACTCGTGCTGAGATAACACACCTAGGCACTTCCGGTGACAGAAAACTTCTCTATACCACCTCTGCGGTGTTTAGACAAATTGCCCTTCACTGCTTCCTAGCTCCTACTGTTTACAATTCTAAAGAAAACTAAGGGAGCATAAAGATCCAACAGAGTTGAAGAGTTATGTTTGAGCGAGGAGTATCAGTATTCGCGCCAGCACAAGAAAGATCTAAGTTTCTACGAGTCTAAAATGTGGTTATTCCGCACCGGAGAGGGCTGCTCCTTTCCAGAAGATTCGTTCAGTAACCCCGTCATCCGATTGTTTGTAGTTAGTGATGCGCTTAACAACTGCTTACGAATAGCAAAGCCTCAAAACAAAAGAACTTGGCCACCTTGATACAAAAAGCTATTTTAAGAGATCAATTATCCCGTGAACTCCATTGTTGTGCAAAAATCTAAATAACCCAAATAGCACATAATACCCGCAAAGGGCTCTGAGAAATGAACCAATGGTGCGCCGGAGATTTTGATCCCTGCAAATCGGACAGCTGTGTATCACAAGCAGTAACACTGACTTAGCCTCCTGGCTGTTACACCATATTTAAATGAAACCTGAGAAAAAGAAACAATCAAATATACACCGTGGTGGGAAAAAAGTTAACTGCTGCCAACTAACGATGCATTTTTACACAGAGAACAAAGCTTGTTTATGACACAGGGATACACTGAAAGGCTCAAATGATCAGAGTAAATCTCTCTACAAAGTTACTTTTAATGAAATTTTAATTGGTTAATTCCTTCTTAATATTCTCAGGTATTATCCAGCGTAGCAAGCTTTACAAATGCTAATTGTGAATTTCTACTCATCCAACTCACTTTGCTCTCCCTCTCTCTCTCTGTCCTCTCTCAGTAAGTATTCCTGCAGAGCCGTTTGTCCCGCTGCCAAACTCAATGCCAACGCTGACAAAGGCGCAGTTGATAACTGTGCGATCAGATATTCACGGATGGAGATTATTTGTAAATTTATAAATGCTGTGCTGTTCTTGTTGTGACATGCTGTATCGCTAGAACACTGAGATTGATAAGAGACCTGCACTGCACCGGAGCATTCTATCAGACTCACCTCATTCTTCCGTGATCAATTGTTTGGAAGCTTTTGCGAATTAAAGTAGTAGCATCTCTTGTTTCACTGAGCTCACGCGACACTCAGCCTTGCATTCTTTCAACTTTATTATTCTCCATTTTGTTTTTTGTTTTGGTATATCAGTTTCGAAATCATTGAACTATGGAATTGATCGAAAAAATAACGATAAGGATGATAAATAAGGATACGGACCCAAAATGCCAGAAAATCGTCATGTTCTCCTAAATAAAACAATATTTCATTTGCTTCATACAGAAAAAAAAAACGTTATCAGATATTGTCATCTGAAGTGAAACATGTCAGGATGTGTATTTGAAATCAGAGGGAAACCATTACGCGATCGACAAAATATTTAACGTGGTCAGTTCAGATTGCTGTATAATTTAGACCACATGTTTCATGAAACCATATGACGGTAATTCGCGAAATCCGAAGCGAGTTCAGATTTCTCGCGCGGAGAATAGATATCACACTGAAGTGTCTCAGTGATCACTTTTCGGTGACCTTATTGGACCACTCCCAAGTTCTCTTATAGGCACTTTACCGCCTATTATGCTCGGTAAGAGCCTGATATTCCACAGTGGTTTACGATATCCTTGCATGACGAGAGAGAGTACGTAAAAACACCGCAATATTGATACTGTGGAACTAATTTTCCTCCGTACACGATTAATACTGATACAAATAACGCGTGAGATGACGGTGATTGATTCCTTTATTTGAAGCCACATGCCAAAAGCTTGTCTTTTGTATTTGGTTTGCTATATAAGTTAACTTTATTAGTGGAGCTTTGATCTCGAGCCAAGAAAGTCAATACTACAGAAAGGCGGAAAAACCAAAGAAATCCCTACAGAGTCTCGTGTTGCAAAGGGAAGTTGGGGTTGTTTCCTTCAGAGTTTCAGCGGTGAAATTATCCAGTTAGGTGCTGATAGATTCAATAGTCTGCTTCAGATTTTTCTGATTTACATGGTATAACAAACTTAATCTCGTCTTCGTCGTGCGTATCGCTGCATGAAGTGTAGTAATGTTTTGCTGAGATCATTCATAATACAATAGAGGCTTATATGGCTTGAAATTTCGGTTTTTTTTTAACAAGGGAGGCAAGTAATCCCAAAGAGCATACATCACACACAAACAGACTTAGTCAAATGAGACTTAAATGAAACACAAGACAAACCTAGAAATAAAGTATCCAGCTTATCATCGGAAACCAACTGTTACTTAACAGTTGTTACAACTTCAGTTTCAATGCAAAACGCAACAAATTTAGGAAAAATTAAACTTGATCTTTGACAATGTTCACTATTGTTTCACTTATCAGTTTTGACACAAATGATTGCAAAGAAAGTCTAAAGTAATTACTTTTGGGGCACAGGTTAGTGCAGACAGTACATGACACCCAAAATGAGCCGATTTGTGATGACTGAAATGAGGAATCATGGGATTATTTCGTTGAACAATCTCATAACTTTTAGTAAGACCAGTTTTACAGTTTATCATTCCTCTCAAGATGTTAGAACAACTTTTCATGGGAAGATTAATAAGCTGTTTCCGTTTCATAAAACATCAGTAATCAATGATCATAAAGCTGGTAAGGTTGTTTGTTAATGTAAGCATTGCTTTAATATTCTGGCGTCATTGCATGTTTGCTTTAGGTACTTAACCTACTTTTAGCTGATTAGCGAATAGCTTCTTCGATTTTGGAAGTGATATTTATTTTTCCTTTTACTGTAGGATTTAGCTTTTCAAGTTGAGCCGGAAAGGCAGGCATAACTTGGGTCATTTGGCTTGAGGCAGCTGGACAATGTGCTTTCAGAGGTCGCATGTGTTGAATTTGGGCGTACGTGGGCATCTGGGGCAGAGAAAGAACCTGTAGAGTTAGCCATATTGCGTGCGGTCGGTTTCAGGCTCAATCGATCCAAGTCTCTTTCTTGTAACTGGCACTGGCAGAGCAAAGACTTGAAGCTTTTTTTAGAATTCTATTGAGGCATGCTTTTCGGTCTTCTGGCGCAAACGAGGCTTTGCTGGAATCATCCATGTTAGGTCTCAAGGTTTATCGATTAGCTAGGTTTATTCAGTCCAAGTTTTGTTGTTCTTTTTGTTAAAGAGATTAGTCAATTGGATTTAAGGCATGAACTTCCTGAGTTTGCATTAGGGCAGGTTATAATTCAGTTAATAATTCATTCGATACCCAAAGCCTGAGTGTTACATCGAAAATGGGACAGCAGCCTGCAACCTGATCGCGTTCATCATAGCTCATCAATAGCGCATTGATACGATATCCGCGCAGTATGACCAAGCGCTAGAAATAGATTGATTGGCACTCCGCATGATGGGCCCATGAGTAGGGAATGTCCTCTCATAGCTGAAGCTCTCATCGGCTCATAGCCGGGATGATAAAGAGATGCAGCATATCCTTTGCTGCACAATCACACGCTCACTCACATACTGACACACTACTGGCATCTCATTTTCATTAAATACGACCATGCATTTTATACATGGACATTAAGAAAGAAGCAGTCATGAACGCAGTTCTCTACAGTCATTCCTCACTGCAACCATAATTTACCGTTATACTAATAGATAATCATAAAAGAAAAATTCAGGTCTTAACGAGATTACAATTGCTTCGGCTTAACCCAAGAAGCGAGTAGAACATCAATACCACTCGGTCTAAATGGAAGTTACTCCTCTGATTGCAATAGCTCTTTTTGTTTAGCACTCATTGATGTGTCTCGGCCAATAAGACAAAACATCAGCCAACCAAACACTTGAACCCAAAGGTATCAAAGGTGCTATTTTTGAAATAATTGGCAAACGGACCTCCCTCGTTGATTGGTAAACTCGGCCGTACGACTGATTTCTCACACCAGAGCTTAACCCTTAAAATCACTGGACCTGATTGTTATCATTCTCCCCTCTAGCTGTTTCACATTTCCTGATAAGTTTGAATATTCTCATTAACTGTTTGCTGGATAATGTATGAATATTATAGGGGGAAGTTACATGTCAGATCACTTCTGGGAGTTGGAGGGTGAAACACGTAATAAAGCAGTTTTGTCAAACACGGTTGAAAATTACTTTCTTCATAGAAGCTGTTGAAACCGATGTTTGTTGACTTCAAATTTAGCACAGCATTGAAAACAAAAAGTTAGCGACTCCCTGAAATAGAAAATTCATTATTTCAGTTCTCTGCTTCTGATTTTCAATTAGTTTGACTTTCCTTCATTATTACTCACCTTGCTAAGACTCCGACACCCAAGTTTCTTTCCTTCGATCTTTTGTCTTTTTGTTTTCACAAATCATTCATCTGCTTTCCCTCGCTGGATTCGCTTCCCTTCGACCTGCTGTTCAGTTATTATCAATCACTCACTCCCTTGTTAGTTTCCACTTCCTAACTTAAACACATTGCACACAAACTGTGTGTAAACATCAGAGCCTATTTGCGTAAAATCATCGTCAACAAAAGGGTTATTTGTTAAGTTCCATTGATTTGGCATCGAATACTACCTCATTAAAACAGCCTCCTCGATTTTAGCCTAATCGACATTCTCGGGACAAACACTAAGATTATTATGGCAATTAATGTTTTCATCTCGCGTCTTCGGCGGCATTTTTCTTTCAGCTGATACTTTCAAGGGCGTTTTTATCTCGTGTGGAATCCAAGTTACGTAAAATGCTTTTAAGGATTTGATAAAGTTAGGGACGCAGACAATTGCAAAGTGTTTCTATTATCTCAGTAAATTGACAATAAATTGATATAAATTGATGTATAAGTCCCTTTATTTTGCTTAACAACACTGGCAACCGATTTCCATGTCAATCATCATATCATTTTTCCGTAAGGATGAAGGGGTTTATCAAAGGCGGATGCCCTACCTTGATCGAATTGATAAAAGTTGAATTCTCCGACGTTCAATAGATTCTCGATCCTACAAAGTGGCATTGTTCAAAGGGATTCCAGAGAGCACAAATTGGCTGAAGCATTAACCATCTACAACTTCCCTGATGGACCGATGGAGATGGTTCATTACATGCGTGTTTGCATGAGAGAATGCGATCTTTTTTATCTTTTTTTAACCACTTTCAGTTCTCAAAATTGTCTCATGTTACAGAAAAAAACTGCCTAGCAAATATTACTGAATTACAATCAAAGACCAACCCAATCTGGAGAAAGTTACCTAAAATGATGAATAATGCCCGCAGAAGTGTGAAAGTCAAAATTGTTGGGTAAATCTAGATCTGCTGAGAGAATGGTTTTCCTTCCATTTGTATGGTTGTTTACTTTAATTAAGAGAAACGCTTTTATTACTAGATATAGGTTCTTCAAGAGGGCAAAACATAGAAGCTCTCCGCTTTCCGTATATTCTATTCCTAAGTCCTTTCAACTTCTAAGAATTAGCTATGATCTCCTCGACCCTAGTTTTGAACTATTTCAGTTTTTTTACGTCTACTGGCTCAGAAGATTTTAAATAATATTTTGGGTCTGTTATTGAACTTCCAAGTTGCGGCGGCGCGGGCGTAATACCGTTTTTTCGTCGCGTGACTCTCTAGCTCTCTACAATATCATGCCGTGCGGTAAATAAATATTCAGTCACTGTTTTTTGGGCTCTAATATCTCTGTTCAAGTATTCAATTGTCATAAATGACTTACACACTGAATTATAAACTCTAGCGTTTCAAGGGCCTTAAAACTAATGTGAAAAGGTATTAACTGGAGCCAGAAGTGAAGAACTTCGTAGAATCATGTTTTGCTTTGAGGATAAACACTTCCCACCCATAACATATTTACCCTCTTATTTCCTTGGCCGTTTCCGTAAACTGTAGACTCTCGTTTTTCTCCTCCTCTTTTTTTCTCCCTTCCCTTTGTGTTTCCTTCCTTTACTTGCCTACTCATGAATATCGCGAGTGAACCTTGATGATCATTAGAGGAAACACCTTTTTTTAGACAGTTTCATTAGAGCGTGAGAGCTCCGTATTTGCCTTATCTCCCACGTCAGCCAAAAAATAATATTGCTTTTAAAAAAGTCCTTAAAACTTCCGCAAGGGGTTACAAAAAATAACAATCGTTAGCTAATGGCCTCAAGAGCAATAAAGTTCTTTATTTTCCCTAAGGGTGAAGTATAATGTAAGGACAGGTGATCTCCAAATAGATTTGAAGAAGTATAAA
Organism: Pocillopora damicornis; assembly: GCF_964200805.1. NCBI lineage: Eukaryota > Metazoa > Cnidaria > Anthozoa > Scleractinia > Pocilloporidae > Pocillopora > Pocillopora damicornis. The sequence continues at coordinate 20,514,941 of NC_142671.1, forward strand.
AACATTTTAGACCTGAACATAACCTGAATTTAGGAAGGATAATTTGTGATGCAATTGAAACACCAAGAGAAATAGTCAACGATTCAAAATCTTACAAATATTTTGACAGCTACGTGTATTAGCGTCGCTTTACCGTTAAAGAAATACTGAAACAATTATAAATGAGACAAGTAGGTTACTTTGCTGGGTAGTGGTTTTATTTGTCTTAACCAAGAGTACTCACAACATGCTTTTTTAGCAAACTAACACTGCAACAAAATTAATTACATAGTAGAATTTTTATATGTTATGGATTATAAAGAGTTATGAATTAGTTGCAGTGCAGGCCAAACGAGCGTATGAGCTAAGAACTTAAACAAGTAAAAATTAGGACAAAATTAGGATTCTGCTATGCGTCGGTTATTCATTCCAATTACTGTTTACTAAATTACTGGTAAAGGTGCCAAGTTACGATTTATATGTCTCCTAATGTAAAGCCTGATTTGTCACAACCTTGCTAGGAAACTGCACGTAACCATGTAACAATCATTTCTGCTGTCGGTTTCCACCTACACGTAGAGCATCGGATAAAGAGGCGATCGATAAATATCAAGTTAGGGCAGGATATAGTGAAATATTACAGTCATGTACTTAATATACCCTGTAGATGCCCTGATGCCCCGAAAATATTTTGGACTTTAAATAATCATGATCAAAATATTCTAGTACTTTGCTTCTATAAACAAAACTAAAAAAATTGTATTCCATCGCTCGAGGCTACTTTGAAAAGAAAAATGACCTCTGAGCCTCTGGCATTTTTTTAAAATTTTTGATAGCACGGTAAATATTTTACATCCAAAGAAAAGGTTTTCAAATTTTATCTCAGTTTCATCTGGTTTTAAGGATCTTTGTGACTTTTGTTGCATGACAGGACTGGGAAAATATATCGATTCGTGATAACAAACAACAATATTTATTTGCTTAAATCTTGATTCGAATATTTGCTCACCCAAAAGTATTGAGTATGTCAATGTACTTGCTTCAAACATTTTTCAATTCATGCTTATCACTATAAATGATTTCTATAATCTGGGATGGAACAAAGGTATAAAAAATACTTGATGTTGATCCTCTAATTGCGATTTCGACATACATTACTTAGAACTATCACTTATAATGGTAGCATTGACAGTCTTCTGATTACAATTTTCATCATAGATTACTTAGGACTGCCACTTGTAATGGTAGCAATAACATCAGTCTTGAGATGTTTTAAAAAATCATTTTTCACACCAAAACAAAATCCACCTGCAGGCCGCAAAACCTGTGCAAATGTTTACTCTACAAAATGCGACACTACACAGTTAACATCGAGGAAAAAAACATAACTCACAGACAGAAAGAAAATAGATTATTGGCGAGGAACGTTATCGTTGTGAGATAGGCGCGCTTAAGGTATTATATACCGTGTAAATATATACACAGGTGAGCTCTGAAATTCACCTAATGTCTTATTTCTTCTTGTATCTCCTCAAGTCCTATCTCGGAAAAACACTTCAGTAAAAAGCGGATTGCACAGGTCTGCTTCTCAAAGGCAGAATCCTGACCGACTGTTGGCGATACATCATCGAAAGAGAACACGAAAATAGCAAGTTGGTTTCGGATGAAAGAAATATTGAAAAAAACATTGAAAGAAACATTGAAAGAAATATTTTTATTACGAATCTCTCTTCAGAGCCAATTTTATCTTGTCAACTGTTGCCTGAGTGGCTTTTATTTTTTTGGCATCATTTTCAAAATCACGCACATTTTTTGCCGCCGCTAAGCTCCCTTGACACTTTGAATAAGACGGTTTCCTATCATAAATTTTACTGCATGATACATCAATAACAATACACGCTAGTACATTAAATGTGTACTTACCAAGTTTATTCAGGTCCAAGATGCCAAGCTCTTTAGTAAGCAAGCACGGTGACTTACATCTAACAGTATTACAAACGTTCTTGTAATCGACAACCAATCAGAATGAACTAGCTACTAACGCGTCACTTCTTGCATGTTACGTGATAGAGTAGAACTTGTAATGTAAATTTGTTAGCTATAACGTAACTTAAAATAATTTTGACGCCAACAGTTCCAAATTTGACGCTTGTTACAGGTCTTGATCACCTACCATCAAAAAGCTCTTTTTCATTGTCTCATAAATAACATGGTTTGAAAGATGAAAAATAAATCGAGATTTTGTGAATTCAAAAAGGCTAAGTTAAGATTATTCTTTGCCGTCCCCAGCTGTTTCCTTTCTGCTTTATGCCATCTATTTACCGTGTGAACTCCAATATCTAAAACTGCAGTAACAGATTTTATCAACGTTTTATCTTGTCGTTGTCTTAATATGTAAATCAGTTAGCTAACGTAATTGATTTCATCTTTGCTCGGTCATTTCCCTGGGTAATTTTTGCTTTTTGCTCTCTTGTCGAATCGTGTTGCCAACGATCTTCACTTGGCAATACCCATACAATCGTGTTCTTTCTATCCTTCCGAATTAATCAAGCAGAGATACAAAAAAAACATAGGACAAAAGAGTCAAAATACAAAAAACAGTGAGGAGAACAACGATGAACTAAAAAAAAAATTAATTTTGTCGTAATCTGCTCTTAGTACGCCAAACTAGCACTGCATGACTGTGACGTCGCGAGAATCGATAAGCGCATAACTGTTATTACATTTCTAGTTCAGTTTGACGGTGTACGTGTTCCTGCTTTGCCATATCTTCAGTAACCAAGATACAAAGATTAAAATGTATAGATTTTATAACGAAGAAATTGGCCATCTTTTGATCGTTAAATTTTTTCTACGTTGTACACTTAATCCATTTTTGGCTTTCTAAAATATACATTTTCTATTGTATTTGATATTCCGATCCTAGGCTATCATGATTTCGGAAAAAAATTAATTTGATGAATGAAGTAAAATGAAAACACCACCTCCAAGTAAGCATGATAAATAAACATTTAGATCAATATGTATGAGCCTGCGATGCAATTGACGCTTGCTGACATCATGTCATATTTCAAGTTGATTACATGACGCCGATTGAGTCGCTCTCAATATGGCGTCTAAGGTGGACGAAGATTCCGAAGAAGGAAGAAAATCTGTTGAAGAACGGTTGGATGGGAATAGAGAAAAATATGAACAGTGCGCGGTGGAAGAAGTTAGAAAAGAAGAACATTTAAAAAACAGGTCTAAATTATCTGCGAACGCGCAGGTAGTTGAAGAGTTGTTTGACAATGTTTCTGGAGAAGATTCTGAAAGTGAAACATTTCAAGATGCAGTTGAGGATTTAAATGAAAAAATTAACTCTTGTAAAGCGAAGTCGAGTGAAGATACGAATGAAGAAGAGAAAGAGGGAAAAAACGAGGTAGCGGAGGAAGAAGAAAGGTTAACACCTGAAGAAAAGGAGGTAAGGATTTTAGAATTCTTTGAATTTCAATTTATACGGCCGTACATGTTTCAAAAGATTTTTTTACATTTTACATACTGTTATACAGCTTCATCCGCGCCTGTAAGCACAGTTTGACTCACGTTTAGTCAAGTCATGCGGATATCTTGCCGAGAGATGTTTCTGTTACAAATAATGAGTAACAGTAATTAATTTTATCAGCTTAGCGCTTGCTTTGCATAACAAGTGACAACTGAAGGCACATTTGATATAAAAAAGGGTCAAGATTGTAAGATAGGAATGGTATAGGGGGTTCCGAAAAATTTTACCACAAAGTATGCGTAATTAAAAAGTGTGCCAATCTACGTTGTTGTACAATTTGTAGATTTTGTCTCAGATTACCAGAGCTATCTGATAAGAATTAGAACTTCAGCTTGGATTTCTTTTTATTGATTATGGGCACAATCACTTTTCACTTTTTCTTTTACCTTGATTTTGTTTTACTAAGGAAAGAAAAATACAGGCACAGGAATTTAAAGAAAAAGGCAATGATTATTTTAAAAGATCTGGTAAGTGAATATTTGTGGTAAGTGAGTATTTGTACAATGTACTTGTTAGCTAATCAACACTAGAAATTTTCTCACCGAACTGTTAAATGATATATAGCCCAATTTTTTCCTCAAGATAGGTAGTTTGGGGTCAAGATCAACACTGTGCACTGTGTAAAAGTCTTGATGTCGTCTTAAATTTAGTCAAGACTCTAAACAGAATTGACTAGAGTTACATTATACATGTCTTTTTATCTCAACCATATGTAATATTGATGTGATGTACTAGGGGTACATACTAGTCTAGATCATTGATATAGAAGTTATTGAGAAGGAAATTTATCGGCCATGACTTCTTGCCATGTAAATATTTGAGGATCAGGAATGTTTTGCTATATCTGGATATGACAAAGTACAAAAGATATATTTTTTAGCTTATGATGGTAACCTCCAGATATGCATGCAGATATGATCCGCATGCCAAACAGAACAAAATGTCAAGCCTTTATTCTCTTTAGGACAAAGTTATTTTATTTATACCATTTTATTTAATGAATGGTTAAATTTAAAAGTTTTGTTTAGCATAAAAACAGTGATGCCATCAATCTTTCTATCAGATTTCAAGAAAAAAAGAAGATACTGACAGTAATGTTCTCATGTACAGCTCCACTTACCAAATATGAAAAATACTTTATTTACTCTATCATCTTGTTTTTATTTATGAATATGAATATACATGTATGTTAAGGGTCATCAATGTTTCTTTTATTTTTTATTTAGAATATCCTGAAGCTAGAGAACTGTACACCAGTGCAATAAAGATATGTCCAAATGATTTTACAAAGGAAAAATCCATATTTTATGCAAACAGAGCAGCCTGTCTGGTTAAAATGGTATGTTTGCTCCTTTGTGAGACCTATAATATTATGTAATGATTGGTTATCAGAAATAATATTATGATTTAAGGGATAGGATGCAGTGTGAAAAAGACTTCTGATGATTGCTGGGTAATGAACACAAACGTTTTTTTGTTTGATTTCTCTGTAATAACACAGTAATATGTGCACTGTACCCAATATTATTTTTTTCATCAAGTTATCTGTTATGTACAGTAGGTATAACTTTTACTGATAATAATCTTGATATTTACGTGGGTTAGCCTTGCTTAACTTGATACTTGATTCAAAGAAATGTTTTTATTTATAGGAGCAACACAAAGAAGCAATAGAGGACTGTACAAAAGGTAGAGATTGTTCATTTTACATTTTAGTTTATAAGTTTTTTTCTTCAAGTGTAGGTTGATAAAGAAAAATTTGAGTTAAATTTTGTGACTGAATGAAATGTTCAATTTTATGATTACCAGGTATAGTGTACTAACAAAAAAAAAAAAAATAATGATACTGTCTTTATACAATGTACCTGCACTGTAATACTTTGCAGCTGTTCTTTTACTATGGACATGCTCAATTCCAAGTTCCTGCATTAATCTTGTGGGTTTTTTTTTCTCCATCCAGCCTTAGACCTAAACTCGGATTACCTCAAAGTTAGACTCAGGAGAGCTCAGTGCTTTGAACATGAGGACAGATTAGAAGAGGCATTAGAGGGTAAAAATTTATTAATAAAATTTGAGTGTATCATATATACCAGTGGATGGTAGTATATTATATTTTGTATTTTTATTTTCAAGGACCAATTTATTTTGTTTCTCTACAACCAATTTACCTAAAGGTTAAACTTGGTTAAACCCCTTTCCCCAAGACCATCTAAAAACTTATTACCCTATATAACAAGCATACAATGCACATTTTTTTTGTGGCTATTCAACATATGAATTTAGTGTTAAAAGGAATTTTTAAATTGAGCCTTGCAAGTTATCGCGGATTGCTGGATATTCTCTTCTGGCAGGAAAAGTTTTCTTAGATAGGAGTCCTCTCAAAACAAACAAAAAATGTTTTCCAATTGTGCTCACTCATTGTTGTGGCTTTTTTTTCATAAATTCTGTATTTTCTTATTTTCTTTCTTTTCTGCAAGGTGGGACTCCTGGGGCTTTTTTTACAATTATTAAATGTCTAGTTCAATCATCTCTCCAATTGAATTAGTTTTGCATTTACCTTAGTTTTCACACCTTCCTCTCAAACAGTCAGGTGAGAAACCAAAATCCACCTTGACTTTGTTGCGCGCATTTGAATGTTTCTTAGGCAGTTGGATTGTTTTGAATTTGAGTTCTTATTGGCTTCTCCCTCGTTCTGATTGTCCATATTGGTTTCCTTGGTTTTGGCATTATGGCACTCAAAAGAAAAACCCTCCTTTTGGTGGCAGTATCCTTTAGATTGCATTCTCTAGTTTGGTTCCTTCTTTTTTTTTTAATCGAAAAAGGCATCGAGGGTGTATTTCCCTGTTTCCATTTGTAACCCAAGAAAAATCCTGTAAAAGATAAATATTTTTATTCTTAAGAATGTATGGTGAAAGTTAATTAAATTTTTGATCAATTTGTTTCAAGATTACCAGAAAGTGTTTGATATGGATCGTTCATCTCATGTGGCAAGAGAAGCACTAATGGTAAATGATTTTGTATTGTCTACTGAATGTTCACTAACTTGGATGCATCTGAGTGGTTACCATATAAGAAAGCTATCTCAATGTACCATGATTTTCACCTTACATTTACATTGTCTATAATAATCTTCAAACCAAGGATTAAGTCAAGTAACATTCCGCTTACAATTTAACTATGGGGTATGTCTCTTTAATGTGAATTTGCTTCTTTTCCTGAACGTGTGAACTCACAATTACATGTAGTCTATTGACAGTGCTACGAACTACTAAACACTATTTATCTGTCCTTATATGCTATGTTTATTACCTATATACTCCTGAGAATCACAGACTTGTGAGAATGGTCAGACAATTTGATTTCAATGAGATGTTTACTTTCTTTTTTTTCTTGACTATCTGAAGAGACTTCCTGAACAAATAAAAGTGAAGCATGAAAAAATGAAAGAGGAAATGATAGGTATGTGTTGAAAAAAGTTTTGATGCCTTTCACAAGGTACTTGCACTTGCTGAATATTGTGTGCATTACGTATCCCTTGCATCACGTGTCCCTTGCAATAACAATGAACACCATGTACAAGTGTACATCTTGCCAAAGTCATTAAATAGTTCCCTACTTAATTTTTGGGAAATTCCAAAGATTTGGAGTTGTGTGAGTTATGACACAAATACATGTACAGCATGTATTGTATTTAATGCAGTTAAATGCAATTTAACAGAGTCAACAACAAAGAGCATTAGCAATCTCTACGAGTCAGCAGTTTTTTGCATGTGCACATGCATCAGAATTCCATGTACTCTTTGTTTGAGGTGTTCTTGCATGTGCATAACATCATCCAGGCAGTTTTCCCTACGCCTTCCCTCTCTCTTTCCACTGTTTATTCAATGTGATGGGTGCCTGTTTCTCTTTCTTGTGTGGGGGCTCATGGCTGGGTTGCCAGAATTTGCCAGCTATGGAAAAAGTCTCCATCTAGGTGCTGGCTGCCAATAGTGGAAGCTCCTGGATGTTTCAGGCACCCAACCTCCACTTAGTGATGCAGTTGTTAGTTCCATTAAGTGCCCAACTTCAAATAAGGGCCCACCTCAAAAAGGTGCCAACCCTGTTGTTAGGAAAGTTTATTAACCATACCTCAAGTCAGCAGATTACCTGCATTGGGGAATAAACCCCCATCTTGAAAACAAAAGTAAATCATGAAAAAAAAAAAGCTATAAGCTTAATGATGTTTGTGTGTTTTTGTTTAACTGCATGACATGAACACTGCAAACTCATGCATCTATTGTATACTATGTCAGTTTTTCATTCTTTGTTGACATTGATTTCTTTTTTGTTTAGGGAAACTCAAAGATTTAGGAAATGTTTTTCTACGGCCTTTCGGCCTGTCTACGGACAATTTCAAGGTTCAACAGGATCCTAATTCTGGAGGCTACTCGGTTAATTTTCAAAAATAATTTAGAAGGCTTGAATAAAGTTCAAGTAGACTGTCTAGAGATTCTTCAAGCACATCTACAAATAGATGGAAGAGAGTAGACAAGGGTATAAAATTGTGGACCGAGCTTTTCTCAAATTATTAAAAGACACATCCAAGCATGAACATGTTATCATTGAGTCAAACAATAAGGGAAAATGAGTAATAGCAGTGAATAAAGGACTTGTGTTACAGCAGGCCTGCTTCAAGATTGAATTATGAAAAACGGCTCCAAAATATTAGAAAGTTCATTATGCTTTTGGGACATATTGTGATGGTATGACATGGCACTAAAATATGGCACTATATTAAGGCACAACAATGCGGCACTCAGTTTTTTTAATGATGATGTTTTTCAAGAGCAGTCTGGTATAATTATATTTTACTTTGTTACTTACCATAGAACTCTCCCCTCCTATTTTGTTTTTCAAACATGTGATCACAGTTTGTTTCCGAAACAAATTCATAAATGTTTTTCTGTGATCCAAAATCTGGTGTTATTGTTGCAGTTTCATTCCTGTTGAGGTAACACTTTTTACAAGCCTTTACCAATTTGCTCATACCTTCCTTGTTATTTCCCTACTCTTTCTTTTCCTCCCTTGTCACTTTTCTCCCTGCCTTTTTCACTTTTCCCCCACTTTATTATCTTCAACTTTCTCCTTCTGTTCTCTCAGCCTACTTTCTTCTCTTCCTTCTGACCCTTCTCCTACATAATTCATTGCCTCTCTCTCCTTTGTTTCTCTTTGCCTCATGCCCTTACTTTCCTCCCTGCCTTTTTCATTCTTCCCTCACATTATTTAACTTTCTCCTTCTGTTCTCTTAGCCTACTCTCCTCCCTTCCTTTCCACCCTTCTCCCAAATTATTTATGGCCTCTCTCTCCTCTATTTCTCTCTGCCTCATGCCCTTACTTTCCTCCCTGCCTTTTTCATTCTTCCCCCACATTATTTAACTTTCTCCTTCTGTTCTCTCAGCCTACTCTCCTCCCTTCCTTTCCACCCTTCTCCCAAATCATTTATGGCCTCTCTCTTCTTTATTTCTCTCTGCCTCATGCCCTTACTTTCCTCCCTGCCTTTTTCTACTCTTCTCCCACATTATTATGTTCAACCTTCTTATTCTCTTCTCTCTGCCTACTTTCCTCCCTGGGTTTTCTACCCTTTCCCTAATTTTCTCTTTGTCTCCCTTCATAAGTGTTGCACCACCATCTCATTAATTCACTCTTTAGAGTGAGGGATATACAGGAAGAATTGCAAACATTGGTGGGCTTATCGGTAATTGATCCCTTACTGTAGTAGTGTCCTCACGAGATTATATTTTCTATTGTTGTACTAGGTGTATTACATACAGTCCCCTTTGGTACATCTTTTTTTATGTGTGGGATGGAAATCCTAAGACTGCGAAAAATTAAACAGATTGGAAAGGCAGTAGCTTTGGATTTTAACAACTGCTCTCCAGAGGAACGAATATAGGATTACAACTGCTATAGTTAGATCACACCAAAAAGTGTATTTTAGTCTTAAATTTCTGCCATTTAAACATCTTAACCCTTTAGCTCCCATGAGTGATCAAGAAAGAATTTCTCCTTAAAATATCGATACAACATCAAGATAAGGGATGAGAATAAAGAAAAATATAAATTTGGGGATAACTAGTTGATCCAATACTGAATTCTCTGAACAAATATTGAATGAATTGTATGGTTGACAGTAAGGAGAATTACAAATTTGATCTGGGAGTTAAAGGGTTAAGAGGGGAAATTTAGAGGATTGGCCCGTATAGTCGCGGGATCTATCCTCGCGCGGGCAAAACAGCACACGCGCGTCCTTCATGTGGTCACTGCCTAAGGAACGTCACGTGATAAGTTGCGTGAATTTCAACGGTCAACAAGGAGCTGTAATTTCCTTCCAAAATCTCACACGATCGGATCACGCACTGATTTAATCAGAAGAACACGAAAAGTTAGCTGAAGGGTGTGCACTTAAGGGGATGGAGGTTATTTCTCGCGTATTTCAGCTGACTACAACCGAAGCTTCGACAACTGACAACAAACAAGTACAAATCGCAGAGAAGCCCCTCGATCAGATCTTGTCCACTACAGCAGCATCACTTTCTATCCTGGGATCTTTAACTATTATTATCACGTTCTGCCTGTGGCCCGATGTGAGAACAAAATCTCGTCTTATGATCGTTTTTATATCGGTTTGCGACCTCCTGGTGGCCAGCTTCAACATAATAGGCATTTTTTTGAACAAGGACCCAAGAACTTGTAAAATCCAAGCAACGGTTAACATCGCTGCCATTTTGTCATCTTTCTTTTGGACCGTGTATTTATCCCTTTATTTTTATTTGACGATTTGCAAAAAAATTACTGAGAGGACGGAGAAAATCACTATGTGGTTGTTTCATGTAACGGCATGGGGAATTCCTGTGGTGATAGCGGCGGTAGGCTTTGGGGTACAAGCAGTAGGAAACCCCCAGGACATGGTGTCATCGGGATGGTGTTGGATCAAGTATGGAAGTGGAAAAGCATGGTGGTGGACTGTTTTGTGGATGTCCATTGCTGGAAAGGGATGGGAAATCTTAGCATACATTGCAATTTCCGTGTTCTACGTTTTGGTTAAGTTGCAAATCAAACATGAGGTAAGTGTTACCCGTTTGACCCCACTCCACGGCCTCAATCCCTCTCTTCCATAACATTCAAGTACCCACTGGTAAGCACACCCATCAAATTGCCCTTGATAGGGTCCGCACAATCAACACTGTCAGTATTGGAGACCGGAATTGTAACAAAATTACGCTTTTACAGAAAAGAGGGCTGTGCAGTAGGTGTAGAACAGTACAGACATTTCTTCTTATTGTTTCGTTTTGTTTTGTTTTCCATCTTTATAGCTGAATTGTGGATTTGTTCCAGGAAGCCATTTTCTGACTCTGAAATCAGTTGAAGTGGCAAGAAAGGCAGAACTAAAATTAATATTTATCCCTGTGGTGTTCATTTTGTTACGCATCTGGGGAACCATAAGATTTATTTTTTTCTTGGCTTATCACCCGCGTGACCCACCCGCGCAGAAATGGCTCATCATACTCCATGTAAGTACTCTACTCGATTGCCTCTAAAGTTTCCTTTGTGGTTGAATTAAAATGACAACATATATCCAGATATTTTTTCTTGTCAGAATTTTACAACTAAAGAATTTAGTCCAAATTTTCTCATTTAACTTTTTCATATTTCTAGATATTATATAATAAGCTCAGTTATGCATGCATTCTGATTGATTCTCACCTATGATCTATTGGAGGACAGGTGTATAGATGACATCATCATTAAAAATTTTTTTCCATATATTTTAATTCTTTATTATATAAAACAAATAGATTCCAAGTTGCCATGCGTCTGTTCAGTAATAGATCACAGAGGACGTCAAAATGTGGTAAGAACATCAGTGACACACCCTGCTGTGCCTCATGTGCCTCTTTTTTGTTCTTACCACATTTTGATGTCATCTGTGATCTATTACTGAACAGACGCATGGCAACTTGGAATCTGTTTGTTAAATAGACAATATAAATCTAGAAATCTGAAGTCTACAGAGTTTGGACCATGAGTCACATCCAGTACCCTCTAACTAAACCCCATTAGTGAAGGGGGTGCATGGAAGTGCTGTAGCCTGATCGACTGCAAGATTCTCCTACTAGATTGTCCTGTCTCTTTGTTGAACATGAGGAGAGTTTGATGTTGTTTCTAATAAGATACATGACAAAAATACTCAATTCTAACTCGATAAGATACATGCAGTTTTCAGGTAATTCAATGCAGAAGAGGGTTAATTCAGTCCAAAGAAGTAACAAACCATACTGAACAATTCCTTTAACTGTTTAGCCAGACTTTGAACTTTTTTATACCTTAAAGATGTGAAAATATCATTGTATATTATTGTTTTGATTGTACGTGGTTGTTTTGACCAAACGCACTGTTCGAATAAATTATTTTTGCACTTGATGTGCAGGCTTTTCCTCTGCATAATTATGATAATCCAACTCTTGTTTTTTCATGTAAATTATTAATACATAATCACATGATTTTTCTCATGCAATTTGGAATAAATAAGCACTCGTAAATTTTTTCAAAAACCAGAAATTGCACTCACCCCATGGGCTTGTGCAATTTTGTTAGTCTCTGAAAAAATTCACTTGTGCTTATTTATTCCAAATTGCACTTGAAATGATGTGATTACCTAAAGTATAGAAACATTGGCTCAGGTAAAGCCATCAGTTGACCCTTTTGTATATATTAAATAATTAATTCAATATATAGTGGTTTGGAAGGCTGTAAAATGGGAGTTGCATTGACAGATTGAGTTTAAAAGCTCACACTAATATGGTAGGTATATATATATAGGAGAGAAGGAGAGACTTCAGTTAACTCAGATTATTATTTACAAGTATTCCAGTAATCAAGTCATAATATGATTCTAAGGTGTAAATGGTTAGAATTTTGAACAATGTAGTATGTGTAAAATTGAACTTAAGTATTCAAAGGTATTTCATTTTTTACTAAATTACTTTAATTATTCCTGTTTAATTTCAGGGAATTGGTGATAACAGTCAGGGATTTGCCGATTTTGTTCTGTTTTGTTTATTTACTGTCAAGATTAGGAACAAGTTCAGACATTGTTGTGGCAGGTTTATACCGTTTTGTAAATATTCTGCAGAACAAGATCCCTTGTCTAGGAGTACAAATTTATGTTATGGAGCAGTTGATTAGTTTTTTTTTTTATCTGAAAAGATATTTTTAAACTCTTTGGAGACCTGGTTATAGGTGGAAGATAACTTATGTAGATGAATGGGTCTACCAAAATTCCAATGTGATTTCTGATAAACTGGCAGATTGTCACTCCAAATTGTCAGTATGTTTCTCTAATGAAACAAAGGGAGAGGTTGAGCTTAACTCAAAAGTCACTCGGACCTCTGTTCCATTGACCCCTTTAATTATTGACAAAGGTGGTTAAAGATGGAGAAGAAACCAGATAAAAACCATTAATGCTTGATATGTTGATAAGATGGATCAGGGTTGTTAAGAACTTCTGTTAAATTCTGAATAGATATGTGTTGGGGATTTTTCTTTAACCTTTTCTCAAATGTCCTATTTGACTAACAATTTTTAATGTGCAAATGTGAAGGCTTTGTTGACCCGCTAGTTCTAACCTTAAGTCAAGGCCAACTCAATCTAATAAGAGCATGTTTTATATCATGATGTTTAGGAGATTTAAGTCTGTAGGTTGTAGTGGATGCCTTGATGTTCGTATTTAGGGTTACCAATGATAAAGGGAGGCAGATAATTTATTCCTAGCCCTCCTTCTAGCATCCTAGACAAATAAAAAGGAAAATAATACATGTAGCCTCAACTGCAGTTGCACAAAATATTATATTTCCTGGAATAAGCACCTGGGCACTTAAACTTTTGGCTAAAAAGGAAAGGCAGTTATAGGAAGGAGTGTGCTTAATCAAGGGGGGTGCTTATTGAGATTGTGCAGCATTAGGACAAAAATTGAAAGAACAGATGACACATAAAGGAACTGTGCAAGCAAATAGAAATAGAAATAACTAGAACAGGATAGATTTGAACTATTCTCTTGTACTGATTCCAAAGTAGTTCAAGCTTAAAAAGCTGTTAATAAAGTGGCAATATAAACAGGTTTTACATATATCCAGACTATTCAAGAAATTGGAGGAGAATGGGGGTGCTTGTTTGATATAATGGCAAAGGAGGGCCATAATTGCCTTAGGCAAAGTGATTATAGTGAGATATGATGCAATCCTTGACCAATGAGAGTGTGTTATGTACTCATCAGATGAACTGATCAATCCATCAAGGATTTAGGCATTTTACTATATATCATATCATTAATAATTTATGATCAATATTTAGCTTTTTAAAGTATTTTATGTTAGTTTTTAAATGCCATGTATTGTTCAATATTAGATTATTTTGAGATAGTAATTTTGATGATGGCAAGATCTGCAGATACAAATTTATGTTAAGTTTTTAATTGTTAGGTTTACTTATTTTATTTCAGTTGTTTTAAAGCACATTAGATAATATTCATATGTATATGGCACGATATAAGTATTAAATTCTATTAATTATTATTATTAACTGTACGGCCCTCGGCACCAATTCCATTTCAACTCTATCAATTTTTAGGTTCACTTAGTATTCAATGCTTGCCTGATTGTGGACAAAATGGTATTAGTATGTCCATCCAATGGCTTGAGATCCTGCAGATGATTAACTTTCCATTTGTCTTGGTGATTACAATAATCTGAACTTAAAAATAATTGTCTTTCTGTCTTTTTCCAATTTTCATTCAAATGAATATTAGGGCTACTGGAGACAACAGCCAGGGTCTTGCCAACTTTGTTTTGTTTTACCTATTCACCAGGAAGATAAGAGAGAGGCTGAGACTGTTGTAGCCATTGCATGCCTGGTTGTTCAATATATTCCAGTAGAGGCCAATTACTTGAAAATAAGACCTGGTATCATGGTGGTGTAAAGAAATAGACTCTGTGTCCAACACAAGTTTCATTTTGCAAATTAATTGGCCTGATTTTTTATCACTACATGCAGTCAGTTTAACATTATCATAGCTTATGCAAAAAAAAAAAATTAAGAAGTCTCAGAGGAAAATGATAAAAAAAAATGTCTTATGAAATGAGGGTAGCAAAGGGGAGAAGGTCTTAAATTTTAGAAAAATTCTCGCACCACGTATATAAAAGGGAAAACTTCAAATCTCTCTTCTTGTATAGAGGGTTGCTAGGAAATCTGAAATTCGCGGTCTTATATTTCAGGAGGCAAATCACGCCTCACGCTGATTCATAAATTCATGAATCACGCTCACTTTTCGGTAAAATTCAAGCGCCAGATATGAAATCATAAGGTAAAAATGAAGCATGAATGAAACATCTTGGGGGATTGCATGGAGCAAAATGTAGGAAAGGAAGTCAAATATTCTATGAAAGTAGTAAGAGGCTTTTTGAAACCAAAAACTGTAGGTGGAAAATTTACTTGACATTTTTAAATATCATAATAGGGCATGTGCATAAAGTTGACCATACAGGGTTAAAAAAAAAACAGTTTTAATTAGGAGTGTTCTCTTCTGAGCCGGAGGGTTACACTAACCATTATACGATAAATGACGTGTTTTCACTCCTTCCTTTTGCAGCTGAGGTCGTCGATATTTTAGATATTTTGATTCAGGAGAAATTAAGTGTACATAAATATACGTAATTCTTAGATTATCAACAATTCTTTGCACTGAAACAGATCTCTTCTCACATCTTGAGGTAATTCAGAGTAACCTCTTGTTAGGGGACTGAACAGGACTTGATTTGCTAAACGTGGCCACATTTTGGATGTAATTCAGTTACGCATTTGATCTCTTGATAGCATCTCCTTTCAGTCTTTTTTTCCTTCTATCCCATTGTTGGCAGTTACTAGAAACAACGTGTAATATAAATGGACGCTAATTAAAGCTAGTTTGTTAGCGACTGAGTTCTCACTAGTTTGATGGTAGAACATCCTATCACGTGATTGGATCTATCTGGAGTTCGAATATTCTCGGGAGATCTAATTTTTTTCAACCTTCTTCGCTGGTGAGAAATGTCTTTTGACAGCATGGAACAAAATTATCACTCCCTCCTACTCCGTCTCCACCCAGGATTCTCTCGTTATATCTCGATATTGCCCTTCCCGCTGACTAACCCCCCCTGACATGTGATTTCGCAAAAAAAGTATAATATATGATCTTTTCATTGCTAGAATCTTGATGTCAGACAAGGAGTAAAAAATAACCAAAGCCCGATGGGTGTGGAGAGGGGGTCAGGACTCCTTGGAACCTTCCTCTGTTCCCGCCTATTACATAACATGAAGTTTTTTATGCCCAACATGGATGATCATTATGCACCTTTCCCCAAAAGGATATTCTGGACGTTTTTTTATTTTTAGGACTGACAAAGGCAAAACACCCCAATCTGTCATGTTTTGAGGGTGTGGCACGGATTCACTCTTGCCCCCGCAAAGCTCAAGGTTTATTGGGTGCTCAGTGAAAATAAACATGAAACACGGAAATGCGAAAACCCTCAGTGTTTCAGACCACCTATGCGGACGGCTTATTCCAAAGAAATCGAAAGCTGATACAGAGCTATCACCGAATGTACGTGTTCGAAGTCATCTGCCCAATCAGTGAAGCTTCAGAAGCCACAAGTACAAAGCGTTCTTTTTTTTTTCTTCTTTCATTTTCGTCCTTTGCTCTTCAAGAAGAACGAGACGGGGACAAAAGAAACTATTCCGACTGGCGACTTGGCTGTCACCGCAGAAGTGTTCTAATTGCAGTTGCTGTCACTGTACTTTTATGTACAAATAATTAATGCATAATAACTCGTTAACTACAACAAAAAGTTGTCAATCTGAAGTCAAACTATGAGTAAATTGACCGTATTTCTTAGTACTGCGGAGTAACAACACTAACAGCTCTGTCTCTATCCAAGCGTTTATCCCGCAGCCGGCGAAGAAATCCAGCTCGCGTCGATCTGTGAAAAACTGAGGTGATTGGAGTTTGTAATGTCTAATTCTTATTCATCAATTTTCCTTATTCATTAGAGTACCACTTATGTAAGTCAGTGTGGTAGTTTCGTGGCATGGACCACACAAAGTTCGTCTCTACTAGAGTGATCATGCAGATCACCTTATTACACAGCGTGTTTGGCTTGCTGAGGTGCTCAGATCAAGAAACGGAAGAATCGGTCCACCAAACCAAATTCGTCCCACTCTTGTTTGCATGTTTTGTCAAGCTAATTGTAATTGATTATTGTCGTTGCCAGTTCATCTCTTCGGTGATATCTAGTTAAGCATGAAGTAGAGCAATTCTTCAGGTATAACAGACTTTTAATGACATAAATTTGAATTTAATTCACTCAAAAATTGGTTGTATAATAATAAAGATTATATTTCTTAGGTGCTTAACTCGGCGAAAATTTGTTCTGGTTCCCGCTTCAAGCAATCAAGAGTAATTTACGATATTTTATTATGTTGTATAGCGATTTGGAATACCCATTATTTGAAATACAAAGCTGTATGGAAATCTGGCGTGAAAACGAAAGGGTGCGATCTTACTTAATGAGAGACAGAGACATCAACACAAAAGAAAATCATTTAACTAATTGTCTCTGAATGAAACCATTAACTTGATTTGCACAATTGTTTTACTTTAAATCACGTCTCTTAAGTCTTAAGAAGTCGTTTCGCTCTTCAGTTTCAACCTTTTGGTGAAACTGCCCCCTTGTGGATTCCAGAGTAAGACGGTTTCTATTGAAATGCAGCCTAAGAACGCTTTCTTTCATATAGCTTAGAAACGTGTATTCGTTTGAGAACGTTTTATGTTGGTTACGGTAGCGACAGAGGAATGTAGCAAATTATTTGTGATTACACATTGTTGAGCTAAATCACTTTCAATTGCAGATTTTTCTCGCAGTGTTCAAGACATGTCAAGCGAACCTCAAACACCGAAGGTGACTGTCACTGATGAAAGTGAAGATGTCACCGAAACTGATCGCTCTCCAGCGGAGAACGCGTTTTATGAGTCGTTTCTTATTCAGTCGCGCTCAGCGATTGAAAGTTTGTACGCCTCGAACATATACCATAGTCAACGGCACGCTAAACAGGTTAAAGATCTCGAGAGACAAAAACATTATAGCATGTCTGAAATGAGCAATAAGCAGAAGGAAATGGTTAAGAAGATGGCTCAGCTTCAGGAAAAACAGGAGAAGATACAGATAGAGAAAAGAAAACAGGACATGAAACATTTATCAACAAACGGTGAACATCGTATGAGGCCGCATTCGACATCATCGTTATCCGATCGTAAGTCAGATCGGAAGGCAATGCTCAAACACCGACCACGATCGGGATCGATGCCGTTTCTCGAGCCTCTTGATCCAAGTCTCGTCAACCGAAGTTTGTCGAAGTCTACCGAGAATCTATGCTCAGAATCATCACTACTAAGCGCAAGTCTTCCGTCAAATGCACTTCTATCGCGATCTTGTGAAGATTTATCAAATCTTGGCAGAAAGAATGGAAAAATCATACTACCAGCTTTATCGAAGCTTCCGAGGACGAAATCAACCGGAGACTCCACGGAAGATTCCGACTCAACCTTCATAACCCGAATGCCATCTTCACCTCCGACGAAAGCTAAACTTAACCTCAAGTTAACACCTTCCGGCTTCAAACCCGAGCATCGCCGGGGATCGCTCGATCCTTCTGTTATGAGAGACTTGGACAGAAGACGAGGGATAAAAACAGACAGTCCTCCGGCCAGTCCAAAGAGTACACAAACGAAATGGGTTCCTAAATCTTATGGTATGCCTCAGGGGAGAGGTCTCCCTCCTGTGTGATACCTTGACGCGCAGATGTCATTGAAGTGTTGAAAGAGCTCACGAAAGGTGATTTTCGACTGAATTCAGCAAAATTTTATCTCGGTTCTGTAATGTAAAGGAGTGTTCACGATCATTTCCTCCCATGAAAACTGTGTAGTGAGATTAGGTTAAGCCGGTGCGCACGGCTAACCAAACTGTTTCTTGTTGAAAAGACAAGTGACAGGAGAAGGTAGGCTATACTACCACTCATAAATTTGTTTGACCAAGCGGGGGACTAATGTCTGGCATTATATTACTTAACGAGACAGCAGAGTGTGCAGTCTTTTTCAGTGACAGGCTTTCCCCGGCAAGTTATTTATATTGGAAGCTGACACGCACACTCCACTCTTACTTCCGCGCATGTCTCCTTTTTAGGCCGGTGCACTTACTCTCACTCCCAGTCCTGGACGGTCTACTGTGCAGTGTTCTATTTTAATGGCTGGAGAAATAGAAAGCGAACGAGGAATCTTTCGAGGAAATGAAAAGTAAAATATTTGCAAGTCTTTTTACAACTACACACACACACACACACACACACACACACACACACACACACACACACACACACACACACACACACACACACAGACTTCTTGCAACCTTTACCCGCTAAAAACTAAAGAGCATGTTATAGCATACAAGTAGGCTTAAGTTAGTATCTGCATCAGGACGCATTAATTACCCGGCCCTTATCATGACTTATGAGATAATTCAAAGAGGTATTAACCTAGAAAATGCCCGTAGATGCCACGTTTCGTTAATGTTTCTCTCTGCTTTTGAAACTTGGAGATGAAACTAAAGCATAGCCATTGTACCAGGTTATAAAATCACTGAGACACCACCGGCACTCTGATTGGTCAAAAATAGATATTGTATTTTACAATAAAAAAATTAAACACAGTAAAGACTTTTCAGTCCAACACAGGAAAGCTATGTGTATAAACTCCCAACTTTTAAGCCACATTTATAACTCAAAGATCGATTCGTATAAGATCGACGTCTTTCTTCTCGGTGTCTTGCCTTCAGTCTACTCTTTGCCAAATGTATCTGATGACATCGACAGATTGACGACAGATTGACGAATGCGCGTCATAATTAAGAGACTGTCATTTTGGCGAAATAAAGGAACACAAGTAATAATATTTTGACCTGTGGCTGATGGTTCCGAGGAGAGGTAGAGTTAGATTCTCCTTAGTGTTCCTCAAATGATTACTAGGTGCTGTCTTTATGGCCAGAATGTAGGCTACCTAGTGACGGTATTCAATCATTTCGGAAGTAAACTCCTGATTTTAACTGTCAGGTGGCGTTTACTGCTGGTTTTAAATTACTCATGAATATTCAACCGCTCTTTCGTAAAGTTTGATATCATTTCTTTCGCGTTACGGAATATAAAAACGTGTTCAAATGGTGTCCTTCTTTAGCAGATCAACAGCTTCTCCTTCAAACAGCTTATTCCACATGAACTTCATGACAGCAAAATAAAATGTAGCCTCAGTTGCGTTGAGTACAATCCCAAGAGCTTGCAATCCTGTCGACCGACTTTCGAATTGATGGATTCCTGTAATGTCTAGTGCTGCTTGCGAAGACATCAACAAGAACAGAAAAAAATTCTCTAAAAATAGCATAACAAGTGTCAATTTATAAGCGAACTGGAGGCAGGGTAGCCCTTGCGACCTGTTGCTTGGCGCAGGTACAAAATTCCACAAGCAAACCACAATCGTAACGGTAATTTCATCAACGAGAAAGCCAACCTCTATCATGGCACTTTCCATTAAATGTTCGTGAAAGAACAGCATAAGATTATAGGAGATGACCACGACCAGCTGGAAGATAAACGACCAAAACCGGGCCAGTTTAATCAGACGAGCGCAAACAACATCCAGACCAGGAAACTCCGGTAGTTTAAACAAAATCCCAACAGCAATGAAGTTATTCACGGCCGAACACATCTGCCATGCTATTTCGAACCTCGTTGGGTTTGAATACAAAGTAAAATTCTCACATCTCAGCGTGGCAAGCTTAGCTCGTAAGAAACAATCTGTTGCGTACACAGAGTAAAGACCTAAGCTAATAAATCTCCATAACAGGAAGACAAAATATGCGCTAATTATGATACACTTGGGGTTAAGCAATTTTCTTCCACTTTCACATTCCCGTTCCTTGTAATTTTCTGTTGCTGCTGTATGCTTGTCCGTATCTGTGGCAGTTTCTTTCTCGTCTTTGCTCCCGGGCATTCGCAGTGGTATTTAAAAGCCATCTGCTTTACACAGGGATTTTTCTTTTTAATTTATCTAAGTCACAAGTGAAGCGCTTGAAAGTAAACCTTGAAATTGAATACCTGTTAGGCTTTAATAATTTATCGATGGTTATGGGGAAACTTCTGGGAGCGATGGACCTAATTCTTGATTTCAATAATTGAAGTTAACTCCGGTCAAAACCCCTGAACCGAAATATAAATGATAAAGACAAAGAAAAACAGGAGACAACTAAAAAAAAATACTTGCAAAACGAAACATTACGATCGAGGAACAAAATCGGCAGAGATGAAAAACATAGTCCGCGGATGCGAGGTTTCTTTCTAAGTGACTTATGCCTTTAGATAAGAAACGGACGATATTTGTGATGAAGTGAGAAGTTGTTATATAATGGTTGTTGAACTGAGTGGAGTGCAATTTGGTCTGAAATCATATGAGTGATTTCAAATTCAAACGAGTGCATAGCAAGTTTTTTATTTGAAATCGGAAGTATGATTTCGGACCAAAATTGCACGACATGAAGTTAAATTACCATTTTATTACCTCCATTTTGAAATCGCAAAATCTTTAAAATGTTTTGTTGATCCAGTAGTGAGCTAGCCATGGTTTGTTGAAGGTTGCAAAGGTTGTATTTTAGAGTCCTGCAATCTGATTGGTTTCCTTAAACAAGTAATTGGTTGTAGTATTTGAGTAAAGCTTTCCCATTGGCTGGGTAAATAAGATGCGATTTAGAGCAAGACATGTTGCGATTCGTGAATAAATTGCACCAATGAGAGCCAATCAGATTACAAGAATCATCAGTGGTTTCAAAATGGATGAAATAAATTGGGGTACTTTTCTCTCCTCAGCGTGGTACACTCATCGCAATTTAACAAACCTTTTTAAGCAAACCTTGACAGCCACAATAAATCGATCTAGAACGCCTTGTGAAGGCTATGTTCAGGAATTCTTTAAAAAGTTTGGAGAGAGAAAGCGCTGTTGAGGAAAGGGTTAAAGTGTTAAAAGTATTTTGGCCTGCCAATTAACTGAGAAAGGAGCTACTGACAATAAAATTAGACTGTGTATATATCATATTCAAAGACACCGATCTTGCCTCATTTTTTGTCAATAAAAAACAGCAGCAACAAATTGGAATTGGGAGGTAATAAACACCTGAAACCTGAATTGACATAATTGTCTAGCGCTCGCAAACGTACTCGGCAACTTGCTCAAGATCTGTGGTCAAAGAAGCTTAATCCTAGCTTGGGTAACCACCAGCATTCTCCTCTCTCTACCCTCACAAGGCATAAATTGTCTCCCCACCCCACTCGGGAAATTTGCATAGGAGTAAACAAAATGGCTTCTGCGTCGCTACATGGCGACCGCAGCCAAGTGGTTTCTCGCGGAAAGAAACCTCCTTCTCCGCTTGTGCAAGGAAGTAAAACACCAACACCAAGAAGCACTGATACCAAGAAGCGTCTGAACAGTTCTGATGGTAGCTCAAAACGATTCGTCCCCGCGGCAAAGGTTCCAACACCAGCTTTCAAGTCCGCAACGAGACATCGTCCTTCAGACGTCTTGAATCCAAAGACTGTGGATCCGGTAGGGAAATATTCCTTAGAATTACCTCTTTATACAAAGAAGCTTAGATAATGATTCTTCCTTCATTCAATCCTGCAGTTTTTTTTATATCGTGGTATGGATTTAGTTTAGCTCAAACCGATATAAATAATTAATTTTTTTACGATGTTGACAGCTCAAGGCCAAGGCCTTAATACAGTAAACAAATGTAACCTGAATTCATCTCTTTGGTTTAAGTTTAATGACAAGACGCCAAAGTCTTCTTTTGCTGCAAGTTATACAAACGGCGGAGTACCGTGCAGGTGAGTCGTGTTCGTTTAAAGGAATTTTCCTTGCACAACCTTTCAATATATAATTGCAAACATAAATATAAATGGTTACATCTACATGTAGTAAATAGGCTTTAGTTAAACACGCATTCAGACTTTGTGGCAAATCTGTTCACTCACTGCATACACTGTACGTATATGTATTCATTTAAAAAGCATAAAAACTTAACAAGAGAATCCTTTAATTGCCTTGCTGTTGTGCCTCATATAATTGTAATTTACTCATTCATTAGCGTCTGATTGAAAGACTGATCTACATGTCGGACAGTTAACTGAAGTCTGTGATCACATGCATTTTAAAGTTAAAAATACCCATATTATCTTGGCTTGGTATTAGAGAGAGGGCTTATTATTTGAAGGGCCAGTGCTATTTGTAGTCTTTGAAATATTTACTTGTGCTTATTAATACCAAATTGTACTTGTAATCATGTTATTATCCTTATTAATAAGTCCCCCAAATTTCACGGGAAATCATGTTATTATTTATAAGTAATTTACAAGAAAAAGCATCACAGAAAGGCAAGACAGACAGAATTTCAACAGGGTGTGTGTGCTATTTGTAATTTGTACTTGTGCTATAATTTTGTGCTTGTGTTACATGAAAAATGCACTCATTTTCAACCTAAGGGAAATGCGTAATTTTTCATATGTATTATTAGCACATTGAAAGCATTTGACTTCTAATATTGTTTGTTAGATCCTGAGCAGTGTGATGTTCAAACAAAACCAAAGGTTTTCTATCAATTTTGAAATAGATAGACAATGCTGAAAACTATACAGTGTTGGCTTTTGGCATTATATAAATAGCCGAATTATGCCTGCTTTTTTTTTGGTGGTTACTTATGATCTTTCAGAGGTTAGATGCAAAAATAATGTCATCATTGACAGTATCTTACTTCCTTATTACTATATAAAACAAATAGATTTCATTTTGTTGTGGGTCTGTTCAGCAGTAGATCACAGAAGACATAATAATGTGGTAAGGACATCAGTGACATACTCAGCTGCAACCCCTTACCACATTTTACTGTATCTATTACAGAAAAAAATGCATGGCAACATAGAGTCTATTTTTAATCAGAATTGATCTTATGTCCTCTTAGCTGCATCTTGGATTAGTAATTTAACCAGATGGAAAACCCTGAGCAAATAAATGCTGAAGCTAGCCCGCTTGATGCACTCTTAAACAAACCTGTAGATGTAGGAGTAAGTGGCAGTATGTGTGTGTAAGGCTAGGCAGAGGAGATGGAAAGTCATCAATGTTAGCATTGTGTGCAAATGAATCGCAACTTTTTTATGGCTTTCTCTGTACTATCTCTGTACTTGTAGACAAGACTGTGATATATTTTCTTACTCAGTTAAACTTCATTAAAGTGCTACAAAAGAGACCACAACTATGGAGTTTATTAACTTAAGGTGGGATGGGTACAATGTAATCAAACAATTTTCTTATATACATTATATAATATATATATTTTTTTAATTACATTATTGTAATATACGCAATTCAGCCGCAAGGCTGCTAGGTATATTTAAATAAACTATCTATCTATCTATCTATCTATCTACTTGCTCACAATTGTTTTCAAAGGTTGGTTCATGGCTCTGTGAAACACAAACTTCAATGGAGTACTTCTCCTGATAATCTGCCATTTGATCCTGTGTTAATTACATTAGCAGAGGTGAGTGACAGCAATATTGTACAATTTTAGGCTCAAAAGACTTGCGAGGAAGTTACAGGAGAGAGATCAGAAAATTTTAGTTTTAGATTACTTAGTATTAGACAAATATGAATTGTTTCACACCAGTATGCTACAGAATATTTTTTTTAGATGTGTACTCTTACAATTAATGTCAAAGCCTAAAGATACAATGCAAGGTTTTCTTTGAAAATGTAATAACAGGTTGTGTAGTGTACATGTGGTCTAGTGATGCATTAAACCCTTTGTAAAATGCAACTATCAGTCTTCCTTTCATTCAGTTGAACCTAGTTTGATTAAACATGTTTTGCTGGTGACTGAATGGGACACAAATTATACTTGTATCTCAGTATTTCTTTTAGTGGACTTAGGTGATGGTTGATGTCAATAGGTAGTGATCTTATGTGTTAACCAGGCTAAAAATTTTGTTTTTGTAGGGTCTCAGAGAGACAAAACATCCTTATACATTTGTTGCACGTGAAGGATTCAGAGAAATGCTTGAAATTGATGATGCTACATCTCGAACATTACCAATTCTACCAAAACTAATTGTACCTCTTAGAGCTGCACTGGTAAGTTTATTTGAAAACTTCAAGATTAATAGTCGCTTGTGCACTCTTTGATAGAGAAAGCTGAGAAGGTTGCTCATGTTTAACCATTAATTGTCATCTTCTAGAATAATTTTCTTATTTGAAAAAAGATGAAAATAAAAAAGGATGAGTCAAAAATATCAATGAGGAAGGCTACATTGGCCTTTAAACATTGAAAACTCTGAACATGATTATATCATGCACCCAACAGGCTACCTTGTTTAATTTTTACAGTGCAACTTGAATGTGAAGTGAAAACCTGTAATTAGCTACATTGTACTTGATCATTTTCACATGATGTCATAAACATTATGATAGCCATGTTGGCTACCAAAACAAAAGAATAATGGTCATGTTTTTGTCCAGGTCAGTCCTGTTTGATTTAAACTCTCTTCTGATGAAATCAGTTTCTTTTGTTCCAATAAATTTACACATGATTGAAATCTTCCTAATTTATGATAGTTATCTTAATTCTGGTAAAAGTCAAGTCCTTGCCTCTAGCAATACATGTAAACATCAAAACAAATGACTTGACTTTTGTTTTTCTATCTAGGCTTCAAGTGACATGCAAGTTTTTCACAGTTCTTTGGAAGCTCTGGTGCAGCTCAGTTCAGTTGTTGGTTCTGCCCTCAACCCTCATTTGAAGGCTCTTTTGCCACAGGTACACAACTACTGTAATATTCTATTTCTATTCTGCCCCAAACCAACTACTCAGAGTTCTTAGGGGTAGGGTGTGTGTTGTGTTCCAGAGAGCGTATTTCTATCACTTGCCTTTTGAGGGGTCTGGAAGGGGAAGGGGTTTGGTCATTGCAAGTTTACATTCAATTCCCTGATCCCCACTCTGTTCATGTAAGTCCAGACTACTACTCTTTTTTTATCCTACTATTGGTTATCATCTGAGTGCTATGGATCAACTCTGCTTGAGCATTAATCCTTTACACATAAACAGCAGTAGATATATTCTCCTATTCTCCATACTGTTCTCAATACATTTCCTAAGGTGTTGACAAGGAGAATTTGTTTAACAATCTAGAACTTCTATCATTGTTGATCACTTCCTTTTTCCTTGTGACCTTTATGTGTGATTTACTGGGGTAGGGGTGATATTGTTAGGAGAAATTAGATGCTGGTCACCCTTAGGTGTTAAAGGGTTAAACTGTGAAATAGTCACCAGGTTTCCTCACCTTTTCTGTACCTCATTGTTTCTTAGACAATGTAACACATACAGAAGCTTTAACTTGAAAAGCCTACCCTATTAGTCAAAGAATCCTTGACTGTGTAGTTTGCAAATTAGTCCATTATGCACTGTTCATGTAGGCTGTGAATTTGATTTTTATTTTAAGTCTACTTCACAGAGTGTTTATTTTTTTTTTTTTTTGCTGCTTTGCACAAGTACAAGTACAAGTACATATGCGTTTGAAAAGGAAAAAGTTTGAAAGAAACAGTTCTCTAGAGCATTATTACAAGACCCTCATTGGGAAAACAAAACAACAGCTGAGGAGGTCTATAAATTTAATGCTAATGCTATTGCTGATGTTTTAAATTATTGTTTCAGGTGTCAAAACGTTTTATGGACAAAACTCAAAAAGAAATAATCCTGCATGCACTGCAGAGACTTGAACAGAACTTGGGAAAGGTATGTAGCAGTAATGTGTTTTATTTTTTTGCCATTTATTATCAAGCTTTTAGATTTTGTGATGAAAAATAAAGTTTATCGTCTCCTCTGTGATGAGGTTTTTTTTGTCTTCAATTTTTCT
Organism: Pocillopora damicornis; assembly: GCF_964200805.1. Lineage (NCBI taxonomy): Eukaryota > Metazoa > Cnidaria > Anthozoa > Scleractinia > Pocilloporidae > Pocillopora > Pocillopora damicornis. The sequence goes on from NC_142671.1 coordinate 20,541,585, forward strand.
GGCTGACAAGGTAAGATTTTCTCTGCTACTGTAATTCAGAAAGTTAAGACCTACTGTCTATTAATTGTTGTATTTTCTCTGTAGGAAAGTGTTCCAATCATCAAGTCAAAGATACCAACATATCAGTCGGTTTGTCTATAGCACTGGATTGACAAAGCATTGATAATTAAAAATGATGTTATTGAATAGATTACAGATAACAAAATAATATGTATTGATATTTTTGTAACCACAGAATGTTGTATGTCCCTGCTTCACAGAACTAGGTCTTACTTTTATTTATTACTTTTGAGTGGTTAAATAATGATTTTGATTATCAAGATTGAAACTGGGGTTGTCTGGGACAGCAACTGGTGAATTATCAGCCTTTGTCATTAACCTTTATCTTAAGCTGTTGTAAATAATTGAATGTAATATTTATTAAATGTGTTCTCAATCTGATGCCTGTTGTGCCCTGAACTGTGACCCTGGATCCATAGGTAGCAAAGTTTCATGTTATGAACTCATTACTTCATCATAATTTTCCCATCTTGCTACATGACATGACTTTTCAAATTAGTTCCAAGAGTTCGGTGTTAGGTTGAGACACAAGTTTCACAAGTTTGTCAGTTCTTATCAATGTTGATTGGATAATGTATTGAAAAATTATAGAGAGGAGAGGAAATATATGTATGTTAATCACCTCAGGGAAGCAAGAAGTTAAAAATGAAACAACAGCCCTGGTGCATGCAGCAGATTAACTTTTTCATGATTGGTCAAGTCATGCTTGGCAGAGTAAAATATTTTTTTATCAACAATGGCTGAAACATGATATTTTTTCAAAATTATTACAATTATAATTTTACATTTTTTGGAAAAGAAGTTATAATGTTAAAGGACCCTAGACTTAAGGTTTTGCTCATAGGTTGTAAACAAGGTTTATGCATAAAAGAATGCTTACAAATGTTCTACGTACTGCTCTTGTGGTCACCAACTGAAGGAAATTACATGTGATGTCTGTTTCAAAAACCAACTTTTTTTTCTTAATTAAGTTAATATGTTTTACTAATTTTAATGTAATATCAATAGTTAGTCGGAGTGCATAGGATTTACAAAAATCATCACAAAGTTTTTTTTGCGCATAGGCAAATGGCTACTTAAGAAAAACATAGTGTAGTTGCTCAAAGATTTCTTTTGATTTCTATCATTGTAAATACCATAGTTTAACCACTTTATAAATGTGTGTATAAAAGTGGATATGAGTGCTTGATAGGTGTGTAAAATTGGTGGAGGTATTACATGAGTTTAAAAGATTCAGCTTGGCAGGGAAAAGCAATAAAATACTATCACACTTTTTATTTTCAGTTGTTGTTTCTTTTAAGTTGGTACAGCTCTGTGTGGAAAATCCAAACAGCCTTATAATGACTATCTAAGTATAGTGACAACATGGTCTTTAATCTCCAATTGTTTTTTGACAAATGTGACCCACCTTAAGTTTTTTGACAGAAAAAAACTAAAATCTGCACCATTTTTCTTAAGCTATACTTATCCTTTTGACACATAAACTTATGTTTCACTGGATACAAATGTTTACAGATGCTTTCTCTTCAACTGGTGTGTTTAGACAAATAACAAGCATTCTTTGAGTTTTGAATCCTTTCTGAGACTCATATATCTGCACTTGTAGCAGGCCACATTGCCCAATCACCCTTGATAGAAGGGGTATCCTCAAGCCACCACTGACCTTCCAACTTTGTTCCTTTTATCTCACCTTCATAATACACATTGTGACTATTGTATGCCTTGCGGAATGTTACTTTGCCATCTGAAAGTAAAATTTAGAGAAGCCTTTTTTAAAACCTCACCAGTAACCACAGTAATAGACAATTACCACTAGTTCCAGTGTCATTTGCAGGTAAACTTATTCCAGATAACAATAATGAAAAGTTCACCTCTGACTGGAATCAAAAGGAAGTCACATGGTACTGTTATCATTGACTCTTTCCTCTGAGAATTGACGAGTGGGCAGGGGAAAGGGGAAAGAACTTAAAAGTTACAGCTCTTGACTATGGTAAATTTTCAATTTCCATATTTCAAACTTCTATGTTAAAAGAAAGAATTTTAATTAGTTTTGGGTTGTACACCACAGTTCCAATCTTTACCTTGTTATATCTGTTTTCTGCTGCTGAATTTTGCAATATCAAAATAAGTTTTCAAGTCACTATGTACATTGTAAGGGATGATTCAGTTTTCAAACACCACAACCCTTTTCCATGAATTCCTTTGAAGCTGAGTCTCTTTATTTCATATTGTACTTGAATTTGTGCACAAAAACACCATGGAGATTACCTTATGAAACAGTGCAGAATTCCACACAAGAGTCCATGTTAATACATAACTTTTGACTTGAGTCTCCTTCTGTGAGATATGGTTGGGCTAGGGTGAGGATTGGGGGTTATTACAATACCTTGCACAAGATTACAGTCACACACAATACAGGATCATGGGTAGGTAAGGAGACCTGATATCTTTATTTAAGATCAGTAAAGGAAAATTTTGAGCTATGTGTTTTAATTATTCTAGATCAAACTGACTGAAATAATTCTTCTACCTACCTGTTATTTTTCCATCCTCAAAATTGAAGTCACCAACCTCATCACTCCCAGTTGCAGTGAATTGGTGGTTATTCTCAAAAGCCATGTTGATGTCCATGTACCACTTGTTGTTGGCTGGCCCTCCAGCAGAATACCTGTTGTCTACAAAGTAACCTTTCCATTTACCTGTAAAACATCCAGACACCAAGTCAATCAAGAGCAGAGAGCATTCCTTCAAGAACCAAGGAAGGTAAGGAGGGAGGGAGGGAGGGGGGGGGGTGGTGGTGGTGAAGGCTTTGGGATTGATATATAGCATGTACACTGTCACCCTATCCTTACACGATCGCTAAGGCAGGCATGCAAATCCCAGACATATGAGAAGTAAATCGCATTGACGCATATATACCTAAACGATGGTATTCCCTGGTTGTTTGCGTTACTCACAATGGGACAACTTCTGTGTTGCGTGACGAAATTAACACGCTCTGAAGTTAGCATCTAAGTTTGTAATGCGACAGAACGCGAATGATGTATTTCCCTATTGGAGAAAAGATCACCTACACAGGTAAATAACATGAAGATAAGGCTCTCACTTTCAATTTCCTCTTTTCCTTTCTTCGACGTCAGCGATTATGCTGCTTAAAATAATTAGTCAAACCGTGAACTTAAAAAGATAGTAGGTTTAGAGGCTTCGAATCACAATGCACCATAATGCCGACATGTTTTTTGCTATGATTAATATAATAAAATTAAAAAAGATCAAACCATGTTTTCCAGAGATGTGAAACACAAATTAGAGTTGAATTTGTTTTGTTTACATGCTTCGACCACAAAAATACATACCACTAATGAAGAACTGAATTGTCATCTTTCAATCTTCACAACTGGTTATTTCTTCGAATTTCTTCTCCTAGTCTGCTTCGCCAAATTAGGAAAATGCAGACGTGAAATCGTTGATTTACGATGGTATCTTTAATTACGATCGCATGAGCTTCCTCTCCAGCAGGAAGGTTAAAATGTTAAACCGTTCCAGGACTAGATCCTGGCTGGGCGGTCAATCAAATTGATTCGGGGGATTGGAATAGAGTGCTGCAAGGGCCAAGAAAGCTCTGGGGCTTTACCTTGTCGTCATAGTTACTCGTACGTTTCCTATTGGAGAAAGTGAAAGCCAAAATTTTGATCATTTCTCAACGAAGTCACTTCTATTTATATCTGATGTGACGGATGGGTAGAAGTGTTCTCTCTGAAGTTCTCCATAGTTTCATTTGTTATCACTCCTAATAAATTTACTTCTAGTTTTGGTATAGTGACGAAATAGTCCTATAAAAGCCTAACGTTCAGCCACATTTGTCATACTGGTTTTTAAGAAATACTGGTGGCACCAGCTTTTCGAACGTACGTCGGCTAAAGTGGGTTAAAACTTTTAAAAAACCACGCAATATTAAAGAGTTAAAATGCAGACAGTAACTGCAGTAGAAATAGAGAACACTCCACCGACGTCAGGGGTCTCTTGTCAGAAACGCAATTTTTGTCCTGGAAACAAAAAATGTGATGTGTGATGATTTATTTTGTTTGTTTGTTTTTTTTGGGGTTTTTTTAGCTTTATTAGCCATGTGTGCGTTCCTTTACTCCAAGCATTTTTATGAACAATGTAAAGTAACCATGGAGAACGATTGAAAAATTCCCTTAGAAGTCCCCATTACTAATTTGTAACATTTGAATTCACTTATGAAAAAACTCCTGATTTAACTTTTTCCGTCTCTGCTTGGTTTCTAACATTCCGTTTAAATATCGTCGAGGACAGAGCCTACTGGAGTTTTGCCCAAATTTCGCTGTCTCTCTCTCTTTCTTTCGGTTATCGAACACGGACAGGGCCATGGGAACTAAGTGAGGAAAGGATGAGTGGAGCAGCTTTTTTCCAAGTGTTCTTTTAAACAACTACAGAATCCTGATGATACTATAAAAGAATGTCAGTGCCTTCAGCAAGTTGGAAAGTGGCAAAATACAACAGCTCCTTCCAGTGAATAAAAGAAAACAGATCTAGAGTTAGGGAGTTCTAGTAAATGACTGAAAAATCATCTTTAAGCGAAATGTCTTTAAGTTTAATTCATCTAAGTTCAAGTTGATGCCCCTAAAATTAAAAAGAAGCTTGCAACTCCCAGTTGCATTTCACCAAGTTCATAATCAACCTTCAGCTTGAAAACCTAATTCGCTTTTAAGTGGAACTTAATAGGCCGAAGAGCTCGGTGTCCATCATTTTAAATCCGCCTTTTAAAGTCATAAAACTAATTTGAATTACAAATAATTTTTAAAATTAGTATTCATAGTTACGCTTATTCTTGCACGTGGAAAGAGCATACGAAGTACAAGAAATATCTGCGTCTTTTCCAGCTTCTATGGATTCAAGAAACACACTATTTAATTTTGGCCTTAGTACCTTGGATTTTGTCAGTTCCGTCAAGGTCGGTGGGTGTTTCTTCTGTTGAATCGAGTGGTTAACATTCGACGTTGACGATTCATGGCTTTGTAATGACGTTTCATCAGGTAAATAACCTTCGTTAAGATATATTTTGGATAGAAATACAGTGTTTGTGGGTTCCGTTGTTGCTCTTGTAAAAGCAATTTACATGAGTCAAATGTAAGAAGGGAGAGTATGTTGCACATGACACAATGTAATACAGGTCCTTGGTGGCAGCCGCCATGACAGTTCTTCTTGAACATGATTTTGACAGCTACGAGAGAAATTCGTTCTTCAATGTTAGAGAAGTCGTCCCTTATTTCCTTATTTTCCTTCTCCCTTCGGTACTTGTTTATCATAACATGTACAATAAGTTCTTCACGTTTATAGCGTTTTGTCATTGTGTTTATTTTCAGCGCACTTGCGTTGACCCCGCCAAAGAAAAAAGGAGTAATTCCCAAAACGTTTTTCGTGGAATCCCTATCTTTTGGTGAAGCTAGTCTAAAACCCTGCTAATTTACGGTTAAGTAAGAGTTAGCTAAGTGTTCCCTTTTTTTTTTTTTTTTATCTAAAACGCTTTTGCAGAGTTACATGTTTAAATTAACAAGATTTTCTTTTGCCTTTTTTTTTTTTTTCATTAAAGGGCATTATATATTTTTTGAACATACGCTGTGAAATGTAGTGGTTCTGAACTACTTTTGCGACCTGGGTATCACCATTTATTATTTGTCATAAAAGTATTTCGCTTAAGACAAGTGTGTGCTTGTATTCAAATTAGTTTTCTCTCCCCAGGACAAGAAGAGGAAAATGAGAGCACTTTGAGATATAAAGGAAGTCAAAGGAAGAAAGAGATACAGGACAACTTCTAAAAAGGTTAGCTTTTTGCCTTTTTTATTACAAACTGTTAGGTATACATTTGGAGCTATTAACATGCGTTGAACTATTTATCCTGGATTTAGCAAATATGTGCGATTCAAACTAATTCTAGTCAATGGTGAAAAAAGAACTGTAAACAATGAAGTAATCTAGTATTTTTCGGTGCCTGATCTTTCGGATCTGTCCCTCGTTAATAAGGTGACTTTCAGTTGTTTACAGAACTACTCCTTTAATGAATGGATATGACCATAATTAACTTTTGGCTCTCTTTGCGAAACACTGTTGTGAAAGAAATTACTGATTACTATATTTCATTCAATGGCCATCAATCTGAACTACCAAAGTACCCTAGAAACGGTTTAGCATAGTCTGGTAACTACCCTTGCATTTGAATTTTTAACATTTGATGGTAAAAGTTGGAGGGAGCTCGGAAATCCTAGCGAGTTTCATAGATTTTTTTGAAACTTCTTTCCGTCAGAGTGTAAAAATTTTAGAAGGGTAAGCCTAGCCTACGCATGTTTCGTCTCTGCCCTGGACCTCATCTAAAAACTTAAGCCTATCTTGTCGAAGTTTAATTCCTGTTGACATCAAAATGATTGCTGCAATATAGTCTGGCTTCACTCGAAGGTTCCCAATTGTACAACTTTCAAAACAACTAATTTGCTCTAGGTCACGATCAAAAGACTCAACAAAAATGCTTCCGGAAGGTGTTATTTGGTTAAGCTAATTTTTTTTCAAAAGTGCCGTCATAGCTCATGTTCTTTCAGAGATACTTAATATATCTATCAGACTAGGGACTTATCCATCAAAGCTCAAAATTGCTAAAATTACGCCAGTATCTAAGAATGAAGATGATAATGATGCAAACAACTACAGACCTATCTCTTTACTTTCAAATTTTAATAGAGCATTCGCGACAATCAACAGATTGACGAGCTACATAAAGAAACACGAACTTTTGTATTCCTCACCATACGGCTTTCGTAAGGGGCATTCAAGCCAACACGCAATACTGGACATTTTCAATGATATACAGACAAACATGAAACAACGATTGCTATCTTGTGGAGTATTCATTGATCTTAAAAGAGCCTTCGACACCATCGATCACGACATTTTGCTCGATAAGCTCAATTACTATGGCTTTCGTGGATTACTTAATGATTGGTTCTCCTCATGTCTCAAAAATCGCACGCAAACAACACAAGAAGGCCATAATATATCAGATAAAACTGTCACTGGATGTGGTGTTCCTCAAGGATCAATTCTTGGACCATTGCTTTTCTTGCTATATGTCAATGACATCCACAGATGCTCAAATAAATTTAGGTTTTACCTCTTAGCAGACGACACTAACATTTTGTATGCGGACAAAAATCTGAAAGATCTTTAGACAATAGTCAACAATGAGCTACAAAACCTTTATAACTTGTTGACAGCCAACAAACTACCTCTTAAAACTAAAAAATCCAATTCTGTAATTTTTCATCTTTACCAAAAGCGACTTTCTTACAAACCAAAACTTTGCATGTTTGATAATGAAAATAATAAATATGTACGTCTCGAGTCTAAAATTTGCGTAAAGTACCTGGGCGTTCTTGTTGATCAGAATCTCTCCTGGAAATACCACATCGATTCTATTGTTACAAAAACTAGTTAAAATGTTAAGCTGGTTGCAAAGCTATGCCAGGATGTACCTCGACCAATACTACCGAATATCTATAAGTCACTAATTACTTCCCCTTACTTAACTTATGGTCTTGCAGCCTGGGGTCAGGTATGTAAGACTTATCTTAAAAAAATTCTAATTCTTCAGAAAAGAGCTCTTCGTTTGCTATACCTCGCAGGCTGGCATGACCATGCAATTCCTTTATTTCTCGAAACTAACGTGCTTCCAATAACTTTTCTTTATTATGAGTCCGTATCAACCTTAATGCACGATATTAATAATGATAAAGCCCCAGCAAACATGTTAAATCTCTTTCAGAAAACGTGAAATATTCACTCATACAATACACGATCTTCTACGTCTGGAAAGTTCCATGTTAAAAGTTCGAGACTAAAAAAACAAAACAATTCTTTCTCTCGGCTCGGAGTAAAGCTGTGGAATATGATAACAAGTTTTTTAACGGATCTTCCAAAGAAAGCTTTCAAAAAAGTTATCTGCAAATTGCTATTTGATATCTTAGAAAAAGAGGATAACCATATTCAAATCCCCGTGATTATTAAAAGAGTAGGTACATAGATACACTTGCTAAGGGTTTAAATGTCTGCCTTTCTTTTTCTGTGTTATCATTTAGGAGTCAGTGACTCCTTGTCTTTAGACATTAGGAAATTTGTGTTATTCACGTAGTTGTCTTACGCCGTCACGATTAGCTTTCCAGCTATTTGCGGGGCAAACTATCTTCTTTTCTTTTTTTTGTACAAAGAACAGAGAATAAATTCGTTGACGTGATTCGATAAAAATCTTCGAGTAAAAGCATTAAGCACTTGAGGCTAAAACCAAATTATAACAGTGTACTTCCTATGAAATTAGTATTTGTCTCTAGTGTTCTCCTGGAGATTATTATCAACTGATCTACATCTTTTTTTGACATGATCTCGATAAATATCTCAGAGCCTCGTTATTAAAGAGATGTTTGATCTCTTATGGCTAAAACTAAATCGAAATAATATCCTTCCATAAATTCATACTTGTTTCTCAAATTGCTCTTAGGCTTTATTATCAAATAATATGTTTTTTTGTATTTGCCGTGATTCAGTAAAAAAACCAGAGCCTAATTTTTAAAAATCTGTGACTTTGAGACGGACGGCGATCGAAACAATTTGCTCAAAAATTGATATTCATTCCTCCAGTTGCATGTACAGTATATTATCAGCAGATATAGAGATATTTTTAACGTAATTAAATTGAAATCTAAAAGTTCATTTGTTGAAATGATTGATCTCTAAAGGCTAAAACCAAATTGAAACAGTATGCTCCAAAAATTGATATTCCTCAATTTATTCGAAGAGTTCAGACTTAAATTGCAGACAAGTTTCTCTTCTTTTTTTTTTTTTCAAAGTTTATTAAGGAGCATGAACGTCTTTTAGATAAGGAATGAATAAAACCATTTACTCATTGAGGTTAAAGATTTTATTTTAGTGTAAATTGGTTTAAAATTTCTGTTGAAATGTTTGTTGAATATACACAGAATTTATACTGAATACACATCTTATGGTGACTAAGTTATCAATGAAATAGAGGCATAATTATGCATACAATACTTGGATAAAAAGTAAAAGTGGTATGGAAATAGATTTTTTGATTTCTGATACTTTAACCAAAGCTATTTATCAGAGACTGATGTCAAAAGGAGTAATTTTTAGCTTTTCTTCAAAACTACACTGCTTAAACATTGTTATTCCTTATTGTTATTCAAGTTTCCACGAATTTCAACACATTTCTACGAATTGAACGCACTAGGATATACGTGCGTCTATTTCTATTCGGTGCAAATAGAGGCTTGTAAATATTCTAATTCTGTAATACTCTGGACTCTTTCCGGTGTCGAGAATGTATACAGGGGCACAGTATCTCAACTTATCAGGAACTCCAAGAATGATTGTATAATTTAAAGAAGCAGAAACTCAAATTATGCAATTATTACATGTGAATTCCGCCGTGAACTCAGAGGAATTTCTGTTGAAATGTTTGTTGAATATTGTTTAGAAATTATTTAGATTATTTGCTTGTTGTTGCTTGAATGCAATCATCAACTGTCGCTTTAAAATGAAATAGTTAAATCCCTGAAAACAAGTCGACGAAAAGCTTTAGTTCAAAATGTCTAGTTATTTTGATGATAACAGCAACGAAAAAAGTTCTTGAGTTTACTAGAATATTAATGTTCCATAGAGATAGTAGTGAATTTATCATGATTTTGATGGTAACAGCAACGAAAAAAGTTCTTGAATTTACTAGAATATTACTGTTCAATAGAGATAGTAGTGAATTTATCGTTAAATCCAGGTTACGTTACATATGTATATTCACTCATTACTTAAAGATTTGAATACCGATTTATACCCGTCTATCATTACCAAGTAATTATTTCTGCCGGAAACCAAATTTTAAAATGCATTGCATGTGTTGATTTATGGTTTATTTTCATTTTTTTGCAGACTGACCAATGAATATCCCTGATGATTCAAGCACGAGTCAAACAAGAAAGACAAATCCAAGTTAAAGAAATTGTTTATCCAGAGGTACAGAACAGATCTGTTGCAAATATGTCAAGTCAGACACGACGCATTAAATAGCCCAAATTAAGGACTAGGAAGTTTTTATTTCGTGATTATTGTTGACTCGATTCTTGCTGAGGGCTGTTAAAGAATTTCAAATTTCCCGCCATAAAACTTAGACAAATACGGGCGCCTTTAATACGCATGCGCCAATTTTTTTTTTATTCTGTAAGTAACATCTGTTCAAATATGGCGAATTTTCCCGCCAAAAGACTTAGAAAAAATACGGTGCTCTAAAATACGCATGCGCCGGATTTTTTAAAAAAAATTCCAGTTATATTTTTATCAAATTGCCAATAAACATAATGTTTATTTCCTTGCTTAATTAATATCTACTTTTAATAAACAAGTCAATAAAACAAAGTGTTCAAGCTGTCTCAATTTTTTTATTGTCTTTCAATGCATCACAAACGTTTTATATTCAACAAAGCATTCTATTTGTTTCACATTTTCTTTTATTATAAGTTAATTAACTAATTAATTTTTAATTCTACATTAAAGGGGTGTCAGGAAAAACTTTTCGTCTATATACCAAGACTTTTGGCGGGAAAATTTCGACCAATTTGCACAGAGCTTCCCCTTACAACTTTTTTGGCAAAAATTTTAACAAGGGTTCCCTTAAACTTCCAACCAAAAAAAAAATTAAGAGTAAACGCCAATTTCTCTATCACTCAAAAAAAATCAAAACAGTCTAAAAATTTGTGTTCAAATCGAATTTTGATTCGACTATGTTTTTACTTACATTTTTTGCACGAGATGATATGTGGAAGTTCGTAACAAAAAAGCATCATAGTAAGTCCCACCAGAAATATCGAATTTATCTCCGAATAGTGATCAATTTCTTCATTCACGTTTGAATTTAAATCTAATCGTTTCCTTTATTAGCTTACAGCTCACCATGATGTTTTTTTTTCTCGACCAAAAGATCTTAAAAGTAACAAATTCCTGATTCAAAAAATTCTTTTTTGAGTGAATTTTAATGAAAAAAGATTATGAAATTGGTGTTAGTCACAAGAGCTAAGACATGTCAAAATTCAGCTCGGAAATATATGAACTAACTTCGAGATGCTTTTTGAGTAATAAAAGAGAATCAATTGCTGTAAAAAACTCTTAAAGATTTGATTTAATCCTCAATGGCTAAGACATTTCAGAATAAGGCTTTAAATTCGCGGAGCAATTTGACAAAATAGTATCAACTGTTGGAGCAGGACTTCTTCAATTTTATTTCAGCCAAGTAGGCTATAACATTTCACAATTAGGCTCCAAGTAGGCCACGAGTACCAAATTGAGAAATACAGTAGTCTTCTTGGTTGGAGCAGACTCTTAATTTACTTTTAGCATTTCAGGCTAACACATCTCACAATTGGGCTCCAAGGTTACTGAACTAACTTTGAGTTTCAATTTAAGAAGTGAAATAGTCTCACTTATTGGAGCAGACTCTTTCAATTTGATTACAAATACGTCTCACATTTATGCTCCAAGTTATTTACGACAAATTCCTGCAACGAATTGCTCTAAAAAATTTAGTCTTTAAACGCGTTCAATTTCTGTTTTATTGCAAATATGAACTAAACTTGAAGATCTCAACTTGAATTTCTTTTTGTGTGTTCCTGTGTTACACCGAATGATGCTCAAAAGATCTTACTTCCACTTAAAATAAGGAGTAAATAAATTAACTACGATATATTTTAAAACTAAATGCCTGGTCTAAAGAGTAACAAATATTCCTTTTTTCGGACGCTACTCACTAAAAAGTTTTGTTGGTTACCAAGAAAGTTAGTTTTGATGGAACGATTCTATATAAACCAGCAAGAAAACTTCTATCGCGATATAGAAATAAATAAAAAAAATATTTGACTTTTTAAAGCAACGAACTCTAACCTAATTTTATTCCATAAACGTTAATTTGTGTAGAACTCTTTGACAATTTTAGGTTCGTATTTTGGTTTCGAAGAATCAACGCACAAACACGTTCGAATTTCCTCAAATTCCATGTTATTTTTCAGCAATACATGAAAGCATCCAACAACAGAATGAATTTAAATTGGTAAAATTTCAATCAAACTGTCTTTGCATAATTTGCATTTCTAAGTGCACGTTTGACTGGATGAATTTACGTGCCTTGCCAAACTTCCAAATAATTTCTAGCCAATAAAAATGTAACCCTTAAAATCTTTTTCAATTGTGCTTTTTTCTTTCATATTGACTAATGTCTGCCAATGGTCGTATTTGTTGTTCATTTGGCAAGAGATTGGCTCGTTTGTTCACGTTTATTTTCGTCCAATCTGTAAACTGTTGTTCAACGATTAACAAAGCAATTACAAACTTCATTTCTATGGAATAAACAATTCTAGGATTTTGAAAATCTATATTTTCTCGTTGAAAAGTAGAGTAAGTTCAAACTGGTTTATATAAAAGTAAATACCAATAAATTTATTTCTCGAAAGAGCATGTGACCAGGCATTAGAGTTTTAAAACATTTAACTTCCAAATTCAGTTGATGACACAAAGTAGTAGATATAAATACAAGGTGGCAATCGACTAATTTCTTGTATAAAAAACGAATGCTTCCTTTTTCAAACAAAAGTTAATAAGTTTCCTATCTAATTTAGATCGTGCTTTTGGCCAAATTTATCTCCTGATCGCATTTTGTAGTCAATCGTGTAGTGTGCTGTCCGGGTTAGAGTAGTCCAGAAAAGACGATCTCAGTGTTGTCGAAATTAGTGATTGGTCTAAGCAGAAGTCATCGTCAGAGTCAAGTAAAGAGTGGTTTGTATGTCGAAGGTTATAACTGTGGTTCGAAAAGCTGATTGATCAGTTTGGAGTGAAGTGGTTGCTGTCTGAGACTAAGATGGTGTTCGTCCGTTGATTAGTCAGTTTTATTCGGCCGGTGAGGTTAGCTCGGTCTGTTGTTGTCAACTTTTGAGGAAAGTCTTTTCTTGGTTACAAACTAGATTTTAAAGTAAGTCATTGAAGATGGTTTGTACAATATGGAATTGATATTGAGCAGCGCAGCAGTCAATTGTGAGGTTTGTTAGTCGAAGGTTATGACTGGGGTTCGAAAAGCCGATTGATCAGTTTGGAGTGAAGTAGGTTGCTATCAGATTAAAATGGTGCTCGTCCGTTGATTAGTCAGTTTTGATCGGTCAGTGAAAATAGTTCTTTCTGTTGTTGTCAACTGTTGAGACGAGTCTCGGCGACAAACTAGAATTTCAGAGTCAGTGGCTGAAGATATTTTGTACAATATAGGTCTGAAAGATATTGAACAGCGCAGCAGTCAGTTGTGTGGTTTATGAGTCGATGGTGTTCAGCAATGTGATTTTAGGAATAAATGAAATAGCTTCTTTAACAAAGATGCAAAATTTGAATTTTATTTGGTCTTTGTCGGAGCTCCTTTATCGAAATGCCACCTCAATAAATATCACCTTTGTGTGACATCAACTAGAATATAGCTGTGATACTAACTGTTAAGCAAACAAAATATGAGCGATCAGTGCTTCGAAAGTAGCAATCTTGGTTTCTCCTTTTCTGTGATTAGGTTTACTTGACGTTAATTTTAAATTGTACCTTGGTTAATCAGTTCGATGCAACAAAATTGTCTGAGAGAAATTGCATTAAATTATAACGAGAAGTTCAAATTAATCAAAAGATCGCTCAAGGTCTGCATAACAATCCGTACCACGACAAAGTCTTTGCAAAAATGATGGCTGATTGAAAACTATTGACTTACCAGTTAATCAGTTTCATCCATTCATGACAATTGGTAAAAATATGGAGACCTCGTAAAATAATGAGAAATTTTAAGAGCCACCATTTTTGCTAACTTTACTCAATAATTTCAAAGTTCTTATCTTTGCAGTATCCATTAAACATTTGATGATTCCAGTGTCTCCTCTTGACCATACTCTTTGATCTTCCATCCATTTGACAGCATTGCTCCTCCTGAAAGTAGAAATTATGAATCTGATCAGTGAATGCTCAATTTCTACAAAGATGAACAATTTAGGGAACTTAAAAATAAAAACCTATATAATTTAATCGCTCTTTAATACCATTATAGAAAAAGGGAAAGCGCGAAACTTTTCGAAATGTTATTTGTAATAAAGGAAAGGCCGCCAACTGATTTTAAACGCTCGATACAATTAGTAGAAGAGTCGTCACACATCCACGTGGCCGAAATTGAATACAGAATGAAGTTCCCTACTGATTTGAGACGCCAAAAATTATTGAATAGAGCGTTTCTCTGAAAATATTTTTCATAATCACAGGTTTTGCTTTCCTCGAGGCCAACAGCCTAATTCATTAAACTTCGAGTACGAGAGCTCCTTAAACCAAGGAACCGACTCGCCTGACTCGTTCGAGTGTTATGATACGAATCATAAGTCAAGCGCTTTCTTCCTTCCAGAGAGCAACTTTAATTTCAGTCCTTCGGACGGCACCTCTTCACTGTTCGACGGACAGTGCGGTTTACTGAAAATTCTACAATTTCTGTTGAATATGGATTAACAACTGCAGCCAATTGTCGGCTGATACGTCACAGATTTTTCGCAGAGTTTTATTCGCACGCTTAGTCAACTATTCAAGAATCAAGCTGAATAAAGGACATTGTGATTGCCGAATTTGCATGCGACAGAGAAAAAATGAACAGTATAGTAGTTGCATTTTAGAGAATATTTTGTGTGTAGGAAAATACTCAGACATCGAAAAAGGATTAATAAAATTCGCCCGCAAGAACCGTGTGACTCAAACAGTTGAAATTGGTTTTAAATGATTGATTCAATTAATTATCTTATATTTCAGTGACAAATTAAGAAAAATTCGTAATTCTCTGCTGATGGGGTTCAAAAATGATGACGACATTCTATTATTTTCCTGTGAAGGAAAAGACAGGAGTACATACACGCCAAGTTACCCTCTTGTGCAGGAAGAGCAAGATTGGAAATACGCATAATGAGTCTAAAATGCTGTCAATTTAACAACACAGGAAGAAAGCCACTTCAGCAATTGGGTTAGTTATCATCATTTGAAAAAAACGTTCTCTTCATAGGGGTATCTTAGCTTGTGGAACAGATTTTATTTTTTTGCGATTTTCAGGTGGGTGGAGGAAAGCGCGAGTCAAGCGCAAAAAAGTGCGCAGGCGAAGGACTGGACACGCTTGAAGGGAGGAGCGCGTAAAAAGCATCCAGCTGCTTGTGTCTTGCCACTTGCGTTTTCCTCGCACTGGTCTCTCATTTTCTCCTACTGGCGTGTAAAGCTCCAAAACTAAAAATTTAGATGGGGCTCATCGACTTCGGGGAGGAGCGTCCATCATATTGAGCCTAAATTTTGATTGAGGTTTTTAAAAGAATTGTGACTATCAGAATTGTTTCTGGTCCAGTAACTCAGCTTGCACGAGATGATGAATACCAAAATCGCACACCCCAAGACCCTGAGAAGCAAACCTTATTTGGTGGCAATTACCTTTTTGAAACGAATAAATATATGTCCTCCACATCCCTCGGGGGGGGGGGGGGGGGAGGGAGAACATTCCTTTGAATACCGTGTCCAGATTATCGCTCTGATTGAAGTGTTTCATGAATTATAATCAAGCATGAAAAAAAGAGGACAAACGAATGAAGACACAAAGAAATGAAGGCCGGGAAAATACTTAAGAAATTCGGTTCAAATTGCAGTCCTTCGTAAAAAGAATTATACAAGAAAATTAAATATTTAGAACTTACCGACTTCAAGAAATGCCTCAATAAATCATTTAATTTTTTAAAGAAAGATAATTTTTTCGTCTTGTCACGAGCATAGGACAAAAAAAAAATATTGAATCCCCACGAGGAATCGAACCTCAGATCTTCGGATTCCGCGCTCCGATGCTCTAACCACTGAGCCACAGAGACACCACCGTAAGTGAGGTCTATTTAGTTTTTTAAAACCCTTGTAACAGATACTTTCTCTTCAGTTTTCTCGAACTGGGCTAAGGTTTTTTGTAAAAGGCAATGAATTCAACCAAATTATATCGCATTCTCCTCGCTTTGATGTTAAACAAAAAACACAAAGTCCCAAACGACACTAGCACGCCATGTCAACATTTTCGTTTAGTTTCTAGTATCTTCCACGTTCTAGGAATTTGCGTGGATTCGCGCGTACATTGCTTAGTTCAATTTCCATTCAAGTTCTACAACGAAACCAAATGGAATGAATCATGTTTTTTAAAAATAAGCAATTAACGATGGACTTAAAAACTCATGAGAGGCGCATGACTCAGCCTGGGCGCATGACTCAGCTGGGGCGAATCAACTCAGCCGAGGTGCAGAAATTCAGCCGGGGCGCATGGCTCAGCCGGGGTTAAGCCGTGAAAAGCATCGGAGTAAAAAGGGGAGCAAACCAAATGGTTCTGTCATTTTTAAACACCAATACTTTGGGGGATTACAGCTTTGACACGTTTTACGTTCTTTCTTGGAGATCATCATGAAATGCTAAATTATTTCCTAGAAAGTTATGACCAATTTTAATGTGATAATTTTTTAGGTTGCTCTGAACCGTTACTACAATAGATCTTTTTACAACCATTTTGTCAGGTTTATTGAGAAGTTGCACAATTCAACAATGAATAACCTTGAATGGAATTGGATATTACGCAGATCTGCTTGACATGATCTTTACTCGTAGAGCTGCCGGTTTTTGAAGTAACTTTGTACTGTTGATTTCACCTCTCTGCTGCGCACCAGAACCACATGTCACTCAGTATGCACACGACACAATGTGTTCCAAGCGTTCAGTAACGGAGCGCGCTAGGAAACGGCGCAAGTGAGCAAGCTCATTGCCTGTGTATAATTTATGTTCATATTTCACATCACCATAGCATATTGCGTCTGTGAAGACAGTTATCTATCAAGGCAAAGGAATAGGAGTACTTATGCCACACGCGCTAATAAAATGCACACATGCAAAAATGTTTGTCAATTAGCTCAACTTTGTGCACTTTACTATTATTCAAATTATTTAGTGTTATTCAAATTAATTATGGCACAACTGAAAGTTAAGTTCGCACTTGTCTGTTACTGCTTGAAAATTAAACTTAACTCCTTACTTAGAGCCATTAGAGCTCTTTCACTCCGAAAACCAGATCGAGATCTGCCTTCAGGCGAACGTCTGAGAGGAGAGACTTCCGTTCAAGACACTATCCATAAATAATTTGACTGGTTTGGCATGTTTTAAGGCCCGAACGCCTCCCTTTATACAAGTCCCTTAAGCTCTTGGCAAAAAAAGAACTCTATATGTTGGCCCTAGTGACAATTTTCAATAAGTTAATGTTATCAGTTAGGGATTTTAACGTCTCGTAAGCTTTCCAAGCATCTGCCTCAGGTTCCTGCGATGTTTTCTTGTCTGAGCGTTTGGCTGCTGGTATCGCAAGAAATAACTGCATTTACTTTTGCAATTGGCACTCTTGATTCCACTCAAAATGCGACCCCGTCTGGAGAAACCCAAGAGCCATTGTGGATACTTGGCTGATCTGTATTGGTCATAGCCCTTAACATCTTCTTGGTAAAACTCGCACCTCTTCATCGTTGAAAATTCTTGCTTTTTCTTCTAAAATAAATAAAAATAGTTAGAAGAAGGAAATAACCATTATGGTATATTGTGGCGCGCGGTGGGAAGTTGGAGGATTTTTGATGTGCAAAGATAAAATTAAACTGATCCCCCTATAGGGCTCTGCGATATTCTTATAATCCCCTCAAGTCCTCCCACCTTTCCCCCCCCCCCCCCCCCCCCACTGGCGATAATTTAAGACTTTATGAAAGTTAGTCATAATGCATTATTCAAGTCGCATGAAAATCGAGAAAACTCCAGAAAATAGATGAGTCGCGGTCAGCGGAGAGCAGCGAAACAGGATGAGCGCCTGGGAACGAGCCCTCACTTTTTTACGACTTAACATACATTCTTGTTTGATTTTGTGATGCATTCTGGCTTTTCACTTGGCCAGTTCCTCGATAAATTGTACGTCTGAGATGTATAACACGTGTGGGATGGTTTTAACGTCTGTCAAAATAAATATGGCCACGATCAGAGGCAAGTTGTTGCTGTACGAAGGTCATAGCCAAAGCAGGGTCAAAGCGATTTATTGTCAGCTGTGCTTAGTAATAAAACGCGTTAAGAGAAGATTTTCTCACCCTTGTAACGATGTGTCCTATCCTATTTAGGCAGAGGTAACGGTTTGTTTTCACCCCTTGGATGGTAACAAGACTCGCCAAGTCGCCCGTCTCCAGCTTCAGTAACGCTACAGATTGAATGTAGGCGAAGTTAGGGTATTGCACTAAGGCCCGAGAATTTCCTTTCTAACATGTGCACTTCCGTCGGTCGCACATCGTAGATCTGATCTTATACACAATCCCGGTTTGCTAATCTGGAACTAATCTTATAAGTAGCGATCTAAATTTCAGAGAGTCGGACATTTATCGAAAAAAATTTTATCGTTACAGGTGCGAAATTAGCCTGTTTACTTGACAGCATTATTCGTGCACTAGCAAATCTGGTGCACATGGATATGACGGCTGAAATAAGCATTTGAGAGATTGTTAGACGTTACCTACGCCGACAAAAACTTTCTCGCACGCACAATAACACCGTTAATTCTATTACTATCTAGATCTTAACTCGTTAACTTAACACGTAGAGAAAAACAGCTTTTCCCGGGAGTTCGAGAAACGGTTCGTAGCTAACTGTAGGAGTCTGATTTAACACTTTTTACGCCAATAGTGAATGGGATGACCTCATTGATGAAAGGTTCGACGGTCCGGGCCCTACCCAAACCACAGCCGGGGGAGTATTCGCCTGAGGGTTTAAGGTTGTTTACTTTTTTATACAGATGACCCTATCTTGGACATTTATTAAGGAATGGTTTGAATCCTCTAATGATTTTTTAAAGATCGTCAACCCCCAGAACAAGGATCAATCCAAATGTTGTCTTAAAAAAAGGAAAGAAAATAACAATTTCCATTCCCCGAACATCTTGATATCATTGTGGAGTGTTTTTTTCCATTAAGTTTGTTAAAAGACGCCCTGCTCGTTTAAATTAAAAAGCCCTTGGGCGTGAGAATCAGTGAACAGTTTCTCATTAAAAAGCTTTGTTTTTCTTTCAAATTCCACAATAATTAACCCAGAAATATCTTTTTTCTTGCTTACGGAAAATCATCTCAGATATCTGCTTAATCGAGATCGTGTTCTTGTCTTCATCGTTCTTCTTTGACATTTCTCTTAAGTTGCTTCTTATCCTTTGTGAATTTTTCTTTCCATCATATTCGTCTATGTTAACTGAGGCAACGAAACGAAAAAATTTTGATTTCCAGTCCTTTTTTCTCACAACCCCAGGCAAAAAAATCCTCATTCGTTACGAGAGATCGAGCATACGGGCTTGAAGGCCTCTTTCGGGATCCCAACCAGTTCGTTTAATTTAAAACAGGGCAAAAAAACGAGATTAATGAAGACAAAGCAACAGAAAGCTTAATTGTACAACAGTATCCTGTCTCTACACGTTTTAATATTAAAAACACACACACAAATCGGCATCCTTACCATATTGTGAGCCATTCACGCCGCCAGCGTCAACTCCGTTCCTCTTAACTTGAATGTATTTTCCCGAAGCTCTTGAATAGATTTGAACAAACATGTAATTCGTGACGTTCGGTTGTTTATTTGGAATTGGGAAACATCGATGTCTCCCGAACTAGAACCAAAATGAAAAAAGTGTTAGACCCGTTAAATCCCGTCAGATTGACACATAACACAAGCAACTTTCAGCGTATTTTACCTTCCTATGTTTGTGCATGCCTTTAGGACAAGGTTTAGAATGCGCACTAGTAGACAACGCACGTGCATCAGGACTGACACTTAAAGATGTTAATGGAAACCTGAAAAATGAAAAAATCAAAACGCCCAGTAACATCGTTGAGAAGCAGTTGCAATGACTCGTGCACAGCATGCTCGTTTTGATTCTCAAATCGATTCTTCAAGTGACATTACTTACAGGATTAAAATTAAACCACAAGAACTCCGTGATAACCAAATTATCTGCATCTCCGATGCTCAGAAAGAGGTCAGTATTTTCAACCGCAACCGTGCGAATGAGACGTATGCCTCTTTTTATACCGAGATATTGACAAACACTCAAAGGAAGAACGTAACTGATACTTAAAAAAAGCGTCCAAAACTTTCACGAATACTTCCCAAAGGAAGGAAGGAGACTTCCTCTTTCGTTAAATGCACTCGCGGAACAGAGCCGTCTCCATTGCGACCGAACGGTGTTTCACTAATGATAACTTTTCGCGTGAAAAAATTTAGAACTTATACGTAATCACAGAGTTCTTTCTTTGTGATTATCATCATAAAGTTCTATCTCTGTGATTATCATCACAGAGAAAACCGTTCAATTCATTATTATAGCTATACCTGTATACGGTTGATTTTCTCGACGTTACTAAGGAAAAATCAGAGCTCAGGTTTATTAAAAAGATACCATTACCACGAAAATCAATTCAATTGACCCCCGTAGTTACTGTATAAGATCCCATTTCAATTTTCGTGGACTCTGGACATGTCATGGACTCTTGAACGCTACGAATTTCCAACTGGGACGATCAGACAATTTACAAATGATTACCAGAAGCCCTCAGTGATGACAACATGATGTCATCTCCGATGTTAAGAAGGAGGTCAGTATTTTCAACCACAACCGTGCAAATGAGATGTCTAAGCTAATAAAGATTTTTGGTGTACTGCCTCCCTTCATACTGACAATTTAGCAGACATTAAAAGGAAGAACATAAATGATACTTATTAGTTACAAGCCTCTGAAACTTTTGTTCGCCCCATCCGTCTTCCAATACAACCCTTCGGTGCATCACTGATGATAACTGAGTAAAATTACGCGATAACATCACTGAAGATAAATAAAATCACACCCAAAACCCCCGTTATATCCATAATGAAAGCAATATCGGGCGCGGACTTTCTCGACTTCTCACCGGAAATCGGACAAAGGTTCATTTGAAAACAGCACAAAATATCACGAAATTCGACTACCCCTGTAACTGCTTCATTAGATACCGTTTCGCTTTGAAGGACCCCATATGATGGACTAATGAAAGTGACAAATACCCAACCGGGAGGATTTGACAATTAAGAAATTGTTTACTCCTTTAAGATTCATGAGCTGTTTTACAAACGCTTATGGTGGGCTTCTAAAGGACGGTTTAATTCCTACTCTATGGGAATTATTGAATCTAGAATTAAACAAAAAACTTGCCTAACCAAACAAAACAGGTGTGCTTGAAATGTGTTCGACAGATGTTTTGCAATTGAATTGAAAAATTGCAATAATTACGTAATACAAGAAATATAAACGCTTCGAAAATAGCCATTACTTTGCGCTTCAGACGAGTATAAAACACGCGATCATACCAAAGTGAAAAACTTTGCTTATATCAGGTGGGCAAACACCAACTCGATGCTGCATAAATAAAGTCTTACTAAAGAGGAGTGGCGGAAAACAGCAGTTCACGGAGGGCGTCTCCTGTCTGACACTCTATGAGCAGGAAAAACAAAATTGGTTGTTTTCGTATGGCTCTTCCACGAGTTTGGCTTGGGGCGTGCCGCCAAAGCTTTGAAACCCTAGCCATGTTTAACAGAAAAAAATCCTTTCATTTACTTCCCTGATTAAAAAAGAATTTGTACAAACTGTGGCATATCTACCCCAGAAGGTCAGATCCGAGATATTCCAATTTTTGAAACAATTGTCGATGACGCACAAACAGACCACGCGCCGCCCAGTTCACCTTGTTCGAGGCTTCCGGTTCAGAGAGAGAGAGAGAGAGGCTCCTTCAGACCCTATGTAACCTATTGCACCGTATGCATTTCGGTGCAAATTTGTTGACTTCACACTACTTGACCAATGATTTGCAAGAAAAATAAGTAGTCGGATGTTTTTTAACATTTTAGAGGAAGTTAGCTCAGAATCAAAACATGGTAGGTGAAGTGAGGTCCTGTGCAACCCCAGAGTAGAAAGTCTGGCGCATAATATATTGTGATATCAAACCCTGGACTCCTTTTGCCAAAAAGGTCTCAACCCTTTAACTCCCAGATCAAATTTGTAATTCTCCTTACTGTCAACCATACAATTCTTATAATGTTAGTTCAGAGAATTTAATATTGGATTAACTAATGATCCCCAAATTGATATTTTTCTTTATTCTCATCACTTATGTGATTGATATTGTATTGATATTGTAAGGAGAAATTCTGTCTTGGTCACTCATGGGTGTTACAGGGTTAACCGTCTTCGCTAATAAACTTTCCTGGTTAATAACACCCCATTAAGACCAATGTAACATGGTCTTAATGGAGCATGCTGTCTTTTCATGCATGCTTTCATTCTGACACTTATTGACAACTTAACCTATTTCCTATCAGTTAAAGTGGGGAAGCACCTGATAAAGCTGACGAAATTTACCACGATTTGATGGAGAAACACCACCTAAGCGATTTCACCCGAAACACAAGGCTAAATACAAATAAAAGATTTTTGTTGTGGTAGTTGCTTTTTCCACAATGGGCTGTTCACGCCATTTATTTAATAAAATCAAAGAATTATCGTTTTTACGATTTAAATTATTTACAAAGAGGAGTAAAGAGTATGTACAAGAATAAAACCCTGTTGAACAGGTTTACCAACAAGTCAAGTGTTTAGAATGTTAAAAATCAAGTGTTTCTTCAATGATACCTGTCAGTAATCTCGCTTTCCGTTCCACAATCAAATGATGAAAAATGCAAGCTAAACTAAAATTAAAATTGAGATAAAATTTTGCTTGGAAACATGTAAAAACCGATAATTATCAAAGTTCAACTAAAGAACAAATTCCTCTTTCAACCAAAGAATTGAGAAACCGGAAAGAAACGTAATCAAGAAAATATCTTTTACAAGAATCAAATGGCAATTCTGCAAATCTCCGCAAGCTAAAAGCTTCAGCCATCAGAAAGTTCTCTTTCTGTCTGTTCCTTCTTACAGTGGCCTCCACTTCACTTGCATTATTTATCACGTTTGATCACGAAGTTTAACAAAACGCGGATATGGGGCTACCAGAAGACCAGAAAACCAGAAGATCAGATCCCAACGCTTCCTCCATATATCCTGGGGGAAGCTCTCTCAAAAACGATCGCGCTGTTTTATCCGAATTTTTCCTAGTGTACAAAACGCGAAGGATGTGTTTCAATTCATTGGGCAGTTTCAAGCGATCTGTAAATCCCAGAGTAAACTTCACCTCCGTTCTAGAGCTGTCCTCTTCGGAAATAAATTTGTACAGCGCTTTAGGGTGATTATGAAATTTCGGAGAGTCGTTTTCAGACTGCGCGCTGTAAGAGCGATCCATAATATCCCTTGCAGAGCCCACAGAATCTTCATCGTCATTCTCGTATCCATCATCAGCGCCTACCTCAGAGGATGTCGTCCTCGATCGAGAGGAGGACAGCGATGTTGGAGAACCTACAAAACCCAAACGAAATAGCTTGAAATGAAAAGTGATAGAAAGGCAGTCAGGGCGAGTGGATTAGGCTCGAAGACAAGGAGGGAGGGGAGGGTAAGAAAGAATATGGTAATCCACAAAAGGGGAGTAAATTACGGTCTGCAAGGAAGACCCACATTAGTACGCGTTAACCCTGTTCGAAGGGCCAATTTCTACCGATGCTCGTATCATTGATAACCGTGCTAATTGCTGATTTACATGCATGGGTTTGTTAGATTAGTTTGTTACATGTTAGCCACCTTTCAGTGAAAATACTATAATAAAGTCAGTATTATTATTATTATTATTATTACTATTATTATTATTATTATTATTATTATTTGTTTACGTCATGCACCTTTTCTGCGGGAAAATAGGATTTGCTTTTCGGTTATTTATCGGGTAAATCTGAGTCGGGTAGCAAAGTATGCTGTGAATATTGGACATCACATTTCTGTGCCATAAATAAATAAATATTATATTCTGAAATAGATGAAGACACTTCGAAACATGGAACTACCAGAAAACTTATAATGATTCTTAATTCATATCACCTTATAAAAGAAACATTTATGTCTTCGAAATATTTTAACTAAATAAAGACAATTTTACAGACTTTTTCCAAATTATTTTAGCGCCTCTCCTGGCGGTAAATTGTGCTCCCAAATTATATCAACTTACTGTTTTCGTGGAGATTTCACGTCAGTTAATTTCATTAACCTCATTGTTTGTTATCTTAAGTATCTCGATCTAGCGCAGATAAAGCAAACTTTTAGTTTAACTAGTAATCCAGTCCATTAAAGGTCAGGAAACAAAAGCAAGTTTAGACTAATGATAAAGAAGTATCGAACTTTCGAAATGATAGAAGATTGCTTCAATTACATATCTTCTCCTTACAGCGAAACTTAAAAGCATTTCTTTTCAAAACATGTACAGAAAGAGAAACATTGGAGTAGGCAAATTAGAAAGTGCAACTTATGACTGAAAAAACACACCTCCGTTGCTCAGGGTTGAAATGTCGTTGACCTTAATATGTGGAAGGTAATTATCGTCCAATAACACTTTTCCACGCTCGGACGGTGCGTTCTCCTCGAAGTTTTGTTGTTCTCTTGTTCTCTCAGTTGACAGCTGTCGATTGAGATGGGGTGGCGGACAAACACAGATCATAACCCTGTGCCTAAGAAGGTACTGGCCTGTAAAACATGAAACCAAATAAAGAAAACAAGTAACTAATTTAAGGTGTTGGAGGGAGGGGAGCAAAGAAGATTCCAGGAGATGTGCTTGAGTGGTTGAATGTTAACTCGCTAAACCAGGTTAACAATTATCTGCCAAATATCGAAATAAGGTGCCAGGCGATTAAATGTTTGAGTATAATTACCTCAATACTAACAAGGACAATTTATTTTTCTTGCATAACAAGTATTCCTCAAAAACACGGGGTATAGTGTTACCTCCCCATAACGTGGGAGTGCATGACTTGAACAAGATACGACACACGTCTGAGCCGAAAAAGCGCACGCACCACTATAATCAACGAAGTCATTACAAAGAGGGTTGTGTGATCACTTCATATCCGACTTCTTACAGTTGCAATTGGTTTTCATTTTATGTCTAATTACTTAAGAAGTTGGCGCGAATTTACTACACCAATCTCGTGTAAAGAGTGAAGTGAGGAAAAACCAATACAATCCCTCTTTAATTTCGATACCATATTAAAACTTCTTTAATTAAAAGCTGACCTAATTCAAGTCCTGTTTGAGTCTCCGTGTCCCCAATGCAAAGTCCCAGTTCGTCGTAACCATGGTTAAGAACATAGTTAACCACCCATTCAACTAACACTGCGCCCGAAAAGCACTTGCGAGAAGTGTGCAGATCTTTGCGCATGGCTTGAATGAAGCTATCCGCAGGAGCATTCGCATCAGCCAGACGTGAGCTAGTGCTCATTGACGACGTCAGTTCTTCATTCCGATTTTGTTGCCGCATGTTTAGAACCTAAAGAACAGAAAGCAAATTATGATAAACTAAATTCTTTCACTAGTCCTTCCATTTACGGTAAATTACTGACAGTGCGACCTAAAGTTGCTTTGTTTTTTACTTCAAACACAATCTTAAAAAAATCTAGTCGCCAATCTGGCTTCTAAACCAGGAAGTTTAGTCTTCCAGGTCAGCTGGAAAGCGTGGTCACATTGGTAATTCAATCAGTCGCCATTCCCAGCCCTGCTGGTGTCACAGGCTGACCAGGCAACTGTAATTATGGTTTTCCTTCATACATTTTCTAATTCAAGTAAGATTCTTAACGCAAGTCAAGTTGTCTATTTAGGAATTTCAGTGCTTTCAATGGCTCAATGGTGTTCACTTATAGGTAATTTATCACTTGATAAAAGCACCATAAAGATAACCTTCCTTTTCGTATCTCTAATGTTGTTGTGTTTAAAACAGAGGAATATGTCTTGACCAGGGATACAATTTTTCCTGCCAAAATCTAATATAACTACTAACTCTCCGAAATTAAAAATTGCTCTATCATTTCTTTCGTCTTTAGAGATCTTACCTGTCTGTTAAAGGAGCGGTACATGGAAATGAGTCTATCTGTTGAGGTGGTGTACAACTGTAAGTGCTTTACGACAGAATCCTTGAAAATAAGAGACACAATGGTTATTTCATTCTTTATCGTTTGACTCACCCTTCCCCATCTTTCCGTTTCTCCCAGAGCCACCCCTCCCCCAAGAAACCCGCAACCTTTAGCGTTCCTTCTCTTGCACCCGTTCGTCTTTATTCTGAACATAAAGGATCGCTCATTCGAAAGTCGATATATTATTATTTCCTTGCTTAACTAAATGATGAATTCTGTATACCATGACGTTTCAAAGAGCAAAAAATCTTTAAAGAGAAAGCAGGGAGGGGGGGGGGGGGGACTTGAAAGAATAAGAACAAGATACCAAAATACAAGAGTTAATTTTCCACCACTTTCTCTTCCGCTAATACGCTTAAAATTCCTAAATACCGCATAGCGAGAGGAAAACACAAACTTCTAATAAGCACACCCTTTATTTGAGGTGAGTTATATGTATACGAGTGGTGAGGACGGCAACGGGATAAGAAATCATAGGAAGCTGCTGTGATGTTATCTCATGTAGATTGACTATAATAACGTCAGAATACTGTGTAGTGGCATATGAAGGCTTGGTTGATTCAGAAAAAAACTACTAATGTACTTCTTGAAGTCAAGTGTCGAGCTTTAAACAACTGTCTTACCATTGGTGTGGCAAAGTCATCGAACGCAATTCCATCCCCTCCATCATAGAAAAACTGCATCAGATACTAAAAAAAAAGGCAGTGGTAAAATTCATTTGTGATAAAGAAGACATCAACGTTACCATATCCACACTTCATAAAGCGTGGGAAAGCGAGTGTGACTAAAACGGTTATGGGCGTTCCGCATCTGATTGGTTAAGAAAAGGGCGCGAGTTTTCTCGACCAGTTATGGAGCTTAGAGAAGAAAAGTCAATGAAAACCAAAATAATTTTCTGCATTAAATTTAAAAAATGGAATCTGCTCAGTTTGTTAGGGAAAGAAGTATGAAAAAAGGAAGTTCACTATTAACAAGAACGTAAAATGCCTACCGACACAGCCTGCTGCAAAAGATGGCTTTGTTTTGATGCATAAGACTTTCTTCTCACCAAACGACGACATTCTTCTTCGAAATTCTAATGCAAAACAAAAGGGAAATATCAACTAAAGAGTTCGATCAGTCAATTCAAACCAACTGATAAAATATACCATTCCCGAACCCCCCAATCCTTTTTTTATCTCTTGACTGAAGTTCCGTTTATTCCTCAGATAGAAGAAGGGCTGAGCACAGCAAAAGAGAAATGAAAAAAACTCCAAAATTGATGCCACCTGTTTTCAGCCGTTTGTGCGCTTGAGCAAAAATATTTATTGGACGCGAGCAAAATATGTGTATTTACTACAGGGTTGATGCAAGGATCATGAGAATAGTGGGCAACAATTAGAATTCATTTTTGCCCATTTTCATGCACGTAAAGCTCGACAATTCACGATTTCTTAGTGAATATGACCGAATAAAAACTTTCTCTTAATTGACAACCGAGCTTAAATGTAAAATTTACCATCTTCTTTATCCAATTTACTCACACGATACTAGTAAGTAAGTAAGTAAAGCCTTTATTTAAAGAGGGTGGCACTTAATAGCCAAAGGCTAATAAACTTGTGGCCCTCACAACTATTTACAATCTAAAATACTGTAAGCTAAAATATATATATATATATATATACAGTTAAAATATGAAATATGACAGGATTCGATTATAAGATAAAAATAAATAATTAAATTATGAAATGATGCAAAAATTGTTGTTCCTTATACTTCTTTTTCATTTCTGATGCTCACAGTATGCAGGAAACTTGTCACATATGAACCTAATCATGACCTAATTCACTGCAGTCTCCGTGGCTCAGTGGTTGAGCATCAGACTGCAAAATCCGAGGATCAGGGATTCGATACCTTTCAGTGGAACTTATCTTTGTGCCAGACTCGCGATAAGACTAACACCGTCTTGCTAATATTCTTATGAAGAATAAGACAACAGGTTAAATTTTTCATCCCTTCGCAATTGCAATGTGAGTAGTACCAGTCTCTTAAGTTGCTTTCTTGACGCTTTCAACCCTTTCACTCCCAAGATCTAATCAGTAATTCTCCTTACTGTCTGCCATACAATTCCTCTAATGTCAGTTTGGAGAATTTGGTATTGGATCAACTAATAATCCCCTAATTGATATTTTTCTTCATTCTCATCACTCGTCTACTTGATATGGTACCGATATTGTTAGGGGAAATTCTGTCTTGGTCACCCGTGGGAGTTAAAGGCTGAACCACCCCTTTATCGTCTATTTAATACTTACCTGCACTACGTGATCCCATAGGTTTAAGAGGATTTTGTTAAAGTCTTCCGGGTACAGCACATCGTGAAATTTCTGCAATTCACGGGACAGATATTTCATAGCTGGTATCAGACGTTTTTTCGTGTCGTATCTTGGAAGATGAAGATCAAGTACAGTTCTTAGAAGCTGTTTGAAGAGTATGTTGATCTGCAGAAGGAAATAATCGGAAACACCAAATAAGAGGTTGTTCTTACGAAGTGCTGATCTAAGAATAATTACTTGTAATAAGTACCATATTTAGTAGTAGTTGATTAAGAAAGAAACCCAAAATATTTCTTTGATATAAGTTCTTGTCAGGTGTTGTGGACGTGACTGTACAAAACGTTCCAGTGCATTCCAGTCAATATGACCAGCTGCTCATATTGTTTATTCCGTAACAAGGTTTGATCACAAAACCAAAAGATCGAAACTAGTGGTCAGAGAATTCCTAAAATAAACTTCTGCTCCCTTGTTTTCTCCTCCTTCATGAACAGCCGCCTCTACCAACTATGATCAAGCCGTTAGGAAAATCGTAAAGAATACTAACGATATTATGTATGGTAACATCTTGGTAACATTCCTTTGACAATAATTCACACACAACTATCAACAGCAGACCTGAATTGGTTCGAGTCTAGATGTATCGACCGTGTTCTATGTAAGACCATTATATAATCTACAGCCTTTGCAGCTTGCACAACAGCTGATATCGGCCAAAATTACCAAGGTAGACTTACCCTGTAAGAAATAAGCTTCACTTGAGAAATCTCGAGCCTGCAAAAGTGCTCAACAGAATTCGTCAGTACCCCTGGGTGATAGAGTGCATCTGCCGTTGCTCGTGGAGCATCAATTATTCCTTCAGCTGTATATAAAATACATTTGACAAGGAGTTATTTTTGTGAAACTAAAATTGCGGCGAGGTTATCTTTCTAGCGTGATAAACGCTATTAAAACCAGACATGGGCAATTCATGTCACCAATCGGCGATCAGTATTGGCAGTGTCTAAATATACGTGCCTTACAAGTAGACCCGCCTAACTTTATAATATTTGCGTAAGGGTTATAGTGCAAGGGGTGTAACGCCTAAGCCATCATCTTCATTTTAAGTAAACACTGTCAAAACCAGCTGCATGTGTTCATCTTAAGTAAATGTGTGCGTAAAATAGTACCAGCCTATGCATACTGTTCTTAAAACTCTTCACATTACCTGTACTGCCTATGGAAATTCCATCCAGGCTGGGCCCAGTCTCACAATAGGAAAGACATGAGTCATACTCCATCAAATCGGGATTGGTGATAGCGGAAGTTACGTGCTCTAACAACCATGGAAGAGTGCTTCTCAAGATCGCCACATTGGTCAGTCTGATGCCCATCTGGTGACAAGTAATGACATGCAGTGAATGGTGGAGCCTGGTCGTAATGTGTGTTGCTACTATTTTTGTTGTTGTTGTAGTAGGAGCTGCGAAAACGGATCTTACTCAGCGTTTCTCTGAATTGGCTGTCAGTAAATTTTCAAATATCGAGCAATTGATAAACCACTTTCGCTCGATAAGAGAATAGAGACTGATGAAATAAAAACATTTTTGCCAGAAATAAACACAAAATTTGCGTCGATAAAAAATGCAGAAGGTGCAGAGTGATGAAGGTATTGTTTTGATTTTTAAACTACAGTGAAAGCCCAGAAGCTTTTAGGATCCCTCTATTCAGGAAACGTCACTGAATAATCGATGAAACTTAACTTTGGTTCCAAGTGAAAAACAAAGAAAAATGCTCCTATAACAAATACATCAGATAGCTTCAATCAAGGAACACCTCATTGAAGGGACACTTTCTCTAGTCCCAGGCATGCCCCACGAAAGAAGGGTCCTCTGTAATAAATTCTTATCAACAGACCTGTCTTGTGAGTGGTTCGAAGCCACCAAGATTCACCTCCATCCTGGACATTCCCTCGCATGGTGGTATGCGCGCACCTATACCATGTAAAAGATACGAAAAGATTTAGTCGATGAATTTAACCAATTAATCACCAAGCAATAACTTGTACCTTTTCAAACTGAAATATGCCCCACGATTGTGGTGAAATCTGAAATAATCATATCGGCCAATCAAACCAGAGAAAATATTACAAGGATCCAATGAAAAATAATCCAAAAAAAAAAAAAACGTGATTGGTTTTTATTTTGAATCTGAATGGTTGAGAAAATGGCGCAGGTTATCTGGACCAATCAGAGAGCATTATAAGGCAAACCCCATGCAATCCTGCGTTTCTTTCCACACTCGATTAAAAACTTCTCAAATTATCACTGCACACTTTATACCGAAGACCTACCCTGCAAATCTGTTGTGTTACAGCTTTGGCTGGCTAAAGGATTGTGACGGCATCCATGTAATTTCCCTTCATCCCTCTGTGTTCTGAGAAGCCTCTGAACTCGTTCTCCCAATAAGTCAGTCAGAATTTCATCTGTTAAGCCACACGTGTCCATAGCGAAGACATTGTCCGAGTACAGCTTTACAAACGACAACATCACCTTTTAAAGGATAAATCATATACAATGTAGCTGTTAGAACAACAGATATACAGTACATGGAGCAGCGCAGGCAGCCTACAAATGACACTGTATGAAGTCAAAACATATACTATGGCCCGGGCACATTTTTCTGACAGAACTCTGTTGTTAGTTTGATTTGTTCACGATAAAATGCAAGAGGTGTTTTTATTTCTTCAGTCAATTAATATTACGGCTTGAGAAATAAATACATTAGCTTTAGGTTGCGGTTAGGGTTGGTTGATTACATGAAAATAACTTTAAACCCTATAGGCCGGTTATTAAACGAGGTCTAACACAAACCGCGGTTTTACGCAAGCAATGGGCCTCAAGTCTTCTCCATAAGAGGTTTGATTTAATCGAATGAACGTCACTTCCATTGTTAGCTTTCGGCCTTCTTGACGCGGTCCACAAAAATAAAAGTTCCGATAAAAGGTTCCACCGATAACAAATTGATAATCAAGTAGCCAAAATTCATACGACAGATTCTCGTAATTCATTTCCTGAACTAGACCCACCCTGAATCGGAAAAAACCCAACATTTTCGAAGTGTCTCACGAGTATGCTGGCTCTAAAGAATTATCATACCGTATATGTAGACTGTACCTGGACTAGTCTGTGGTAGAGGCTCCTTTTAATCTCCAATGATTCGTGCCCCAAATCCTCATCTCCTGCCGTGGAACACCCAGCAGCTGTTGCAGCGGCTTGCTCACTTCTCTGAGGACCCTCGTCTGGGCAGAGGATCTCGCAAAGGTGACACGCAAATGCGGCCAAACGGTTTACGGCGCCAATCACATCCACAAACGAGCTCGAAATTGCCAACCACCTGGGTGTGTCGTCTCGAGAAGTAATCCTATCTGAGTGATGATCGCCTTCATTTTGGGTTGCTGACTGGCCTTGCTGTGAAGGGGTGGGACTGGAACGAGGAGTGCGATAGCTGCCTTCAGTACTCTCGGAGAAGACTGACCCATGGGCACTTTGAAAACTGCCACATTCCGAGTGATAGGAAGCACCTAATGGACGTAGCTTATCAATGCGTTTGTTTCGTGGCATTGGAATATGTGCACTTCGCTTATTTTTGTCTGGATCAGATTTGCGTACACCTAAACTTCTCTCATCGTTTTCTGAACCAAAACAGCTGTGTCTCGCAGGGCAGGTTTGGCAATCTATAATCGAACTAAAGCCCCTTCGTCCTGTCCCACTTTTATTAGCGTCTTCAATCGGTTGAACAGTTTTTGTTTGACTCTTTTTGGGAACCTTTGCCTTCCCTCTATCCTCAATGAAGTCAAACGAATCAGACGTGTGAATTGAGTTTTCGCTGTCTGATTCATTAGTAGAGTCATTCTCAAAGGGAGTGCCTTGGTTCCTCGAGAGGTTGGTGTGACTGTCCGTCAAATCTGACTGATTAGCTGGGGAGCCACTCGATTGTAGATCCATAGTTTCTGTTCCATTCTTTGGACTGTGTACTTCAATGGTGTTTTCTTGGTGTTCTTGAGTATTGATTGGCACAGAACTTTCTTCTTTTTCAAAGGACTGTGCTGGTCGATCCTCATCCTGCGTACTACTTGGCTGTTCATTTCCTTCTCCAGACCTCTTGGTTTCCTCCGAACCTGATAGCGGCTGTGTCGCTGGATCATTCATTGCCGGTGGTATCTTTCTGCTGGTAGCCTCTGCTTGACCATTTTGGGGTTCTAATATTTTCTTCTCCACACTGAAAGCAACTTTTGTCCGCGGGAAATTCACTTGGGCTTGTACCTTCACTGTCTTTCCATCTTCTTCAGAGCTGCTGTCATATTCCACACGCAGGGTGCGTTTTCGATTCTTCTCTCCTGACGGAAGGGGCTCTTTCCCTTTAGCACTCTTGGCTTTTCCTTTCGCGGCAGAAGACTAAGATGAAAATAAGAAAAAGATTCACAAAGTTATCAGTTCAGCTGGCATGATAGTTATGGTAATTAGTTGGTAATGAGAAATTTTTCTTCTACAAAGTCTAATCAACAATCCTCTTGGAGACGTAAGACGTAATTCCTAGGTTAGTGAGCGTGTGGTCTTTCTTAATAAGTCAACACAGAACATGGTTTGCCTTCCTTTAACAATATCACTAAGTTTAATTTTTCGTTAACCTTTATTTACAGATGAAGTTCACAAACTTATAAGTTATACATGTTGTACCTTAGCAGGAGATCCAGCTGAAGGTGCCACAGTTTTGAAAGCAGAAGGACTAGACGGTGTCAAGGACGGAACAGAACCAGACCGTAGGCGAGAAGTAGGAAGTGTCTTTACATTGCGCTTCTGTTCATGTGATCGATGGATAATTACTGCCACTGGCTCCCATAAGTCATGGTTAATAAGCTGAGGAACAAGCGCTTGGAGCAAATGACCGGTAGCATCCAGCCACTGTAGTGCAAATCCCAGAAAAGGCTGACGCCATCTTTGACTCCTAGAATGTAATATAGAGATGTTTATTTCTTTAATCAGCTTACTTTAAATCTAAGTCAAAGAAACTACTTAGCCAACATTTAAAGAGCCTTAAACCCCATTAACACCAAAACCTACACAAGTTTTAAAGCTGTTTTGTTTAACACGGTATATATCTTTTTCATCATAGAAGCTGCTTAAACTATTGTTTGTCAACTTCAAATGTGGCCTATTGAAAATACAAATCAGAAATTACTTGAATACCCTTAACTGAAATACCAAACCAATCGTCAAGAAGACTAAAAAAATGTGCTCTCTTTGTCTTGTCTGTCGTCAAATTTAGGGTTGTGGAACAAAGTCCCACAACTAAAACAGTGAGATCCTGATGATACCCTTCAGAAGTTGGAGTGAATGAAAATTGCACTCACAATTCATTATCGTCACAATTTCCTTTAAGCAAAAAACTAGATTCTTCCTTGCAAACACGTATTTCAAAAAAGTTAACATCGTTCTTGCTCGTTTTGAGGCATTGATACGTTAATCTTGTAACATAACAATGATATGATTCCCATTTACAATTAAATTAAAAAAATGAGAACTAACCGGTAAGGAATGTACTCAGCCCATTCTTTATCGAGTTTGGATAAGCGGAATGCCAAACACAACATGAAACAATCCACATTATCAGGTCGTTGGTTTCGAGGTTGATTTTGACACAGTTCTTCCACATCTGACATCAGCAGGGAATAAAACTTACAAGCAGAAAGTTTCATGATATCAAAATACCTGTGACAAAAATCATACAAGTCACTTAGAACTAGGTATAAGGAAGTGAGAGAGACACAAATTGAGCAACCTCGTTCCCAGGGTCCTCCCTCCTCCTTCGTTGAGAAAGTACCCTGGTTGCGGCTGGTCATGTGCTTGTGAAGAACAAAAACACGCCGTAGGGCGGGTGGGTCCTCGAGGATGGAAGAGAAAGAACGCTGGGAACGAGGTTGAGAATTGAGTAAAACGAAACAAGAACAAGGCTGTAAACTAGTATGAAATAAAAATGACTAACCTGGAGAAAGCCTGTTTGTATTGTGAGTTGTAATAACTGACTTCATGATGAATTTCCAGGATAGATTTAAGCAAAAGCTTTGACATTGAGAAGTTCTGACCCAAAGCTGTGGTGGCTTTTACTTTGAGACCTTCATATCGACCCTCGATCTCATTCTTAGGAAAACAAGTAGAATGAAAGGAAACATCAGTGATAAATATTGCTATTAACGTCACGATAGAATGGCAGCTGTCATCTTTCAACGCAGGTCGGATCAATGTCAGTATCCGAGCAACTGCGCACCTACCCCTCCCCTGACCCAACAATAGTCAACTGATAATAAGTTAGGGTTAATGTTGCGTTAGGGAAGGGGTAGATGCGCAATTGCCCAGATACTGAAATTGGTCCATTAAGTGTTAGGTTGACGCTTTTCGCAAGTTTTTTGGTTGAGCGTTTAAAGGAGACGTGTCATGATATCGTAAACGTCTACCCAAAGGAAAATGATCAGAATACTATCTAGAACTCTTTCCGATTGAGTTTTGCGACACCAAGAATAAAGCAACTTAAATGGGCCAAAAAGAATTGAAACTAAACCCAAGCAAACTGCCTCAAGAGCGGGAAAACGTCACTTATGATTAGGCCGCGGTTGGTTGTAGTTTCGCATCTGATTGGTTCAGAGGGGAACGAGTTTTCGGGGGCAAAGAAACAGCGAAGTAAAGCAAAAACCAACGTAATACAGAATTATTTCCTCTCCCTCTTTGAGATGCACATTTTAAATACAGCGGTCTCTTCCAAAGTACATGGTACCATAATGCTGACACAGCAAGTGGAGGGGATTTTTATCATACATTGTATTTCGCATTCAGTTTGTAAAACTCACTGCATAGCACTTCAAATTGTTTTGAGTGACGAACTAAAGCTAAAGGCTTCCATATTGTCCGGGAAGCTTCGATCATCCCTAATAACGCCCATGCGATCGGACCATTTAATTAAAGTTAACCCTTTAACTCCCAAGATCTCATTAGTAATTCTCCTTCCTGTTTGCCAAACGACTCTCATAATGTTAGTTTGGAGAATTTGGTATCGGATCAATTAGTAATCCCATAATTGATATTTTTCTTCATTCTCATCACTTGTCTGTATGATATTGTCTAGATATAGTAAGGAGAAATTCTGTCTTAGTCACTCACGGGAGTTAAAGGGTTAAGCCAAATAACCATGAACGTTTCACTGGTCTCGAAAAACTGGCCAGGGCGATCGAAAAGAACCGTGGGGTTACTCTTCCACACCAGTTAACCCTTAAATCCCTAAGAGTGACTGGCATCTAATTTCTCCTTACTATATCATCTCTGATTCAAACATTAAGGTCATGAGAATAAATGAAACGATCACCAACTAAAGAAGCTCTTGATTGTTGGACAAATTCTCCTTTTCAGAACCTTAAGAAATGTATGGAGTAGGTATGGAGAATATGCATACTAATGTTAGAGAGTAAAGGGTTCATATGTACCTCGACAAAGGAAGCCAGAAGATCGCAAACCGGAGCTTTCGACAAGTTGCTGGAGAATTGTCGAGCCTGTGGAAGTCTTTTAAAAACTGATGGAAATTCAGATTCTAGTTCTCTTGCAGATTCCAGGGTCAGTTCAAACAGAGTGACCAATGCTGTAACACCTTCGTTAGGATTGTTGTCAGCTGGAAAAATCCTCCTTAGTTTACTCAAGAAATACTTGGTCTTATTTAGCAGAATGGACAAAATATTCAGTAGCATTTTGAACTGAAAAATAATATAGAGACATTGCATTTGTTGAACAAAACAGCAAAGATGATTCACACGCTTTGAAAGTTAGAAACACCTATTTCACTTTACATTTTGTTCAGCAATTTGAATGTGCCAACTGGGCCTTGTAAACGTTCATGGAAAAATTCTTGAGGAATAGTCATTATTTGTTCACGAGAATAGTACTGAACTTTAAGGGAAAATCATGCAAATTTTCTCTGGACACAACCAAAATCCTCCAATAATGACCAATTCCCATAGAAAGTTATAAAATTATAACCTTAAAAACTACAAAACAGTTACATGTGTATAGCAATTGAAACCATAAAATTCCACTTTCTTTTTCTCCTAAAAGTGTAAGTTGTAGTTGAAACAAAATCTCCAATATTTCCATTATTTGAAAGCAGGTGATCATTGAATTATAGACTGACAAGGATGTATGTTAGACTTCTGAATAAACAATGACATCAAACATTTGAACCATGGAAATATCTGTGGCAAGATATCAATATTATTTTCTACTAACTGTCTGTTATACATTTCTCATAATTCTAGTTCTAACAAAATGCCCTAATCATTATTTTCTTTTCATTCTTAGCACCCATCTGCTTTATAGTGTAACAATTTTCTGAGGAGAAACTACTTGTTGACCTTTCAAGTTTGATCAGAGTCACCTGCACATACAGTGTACAACAGAATCACATTGCCCCAGACTTACCTCTTCCTCGACAAAAATTTCCTGACAGCCGCTAGAAATAAGATTCATCGCATCTCGTAGAGATGTTTTAGTGTGCTCAATATACCAGATGTTGTTTTCAAAAAACCTAAACAAGTAAATAACAAAGCATTACAAAATTAAATAACAACGAGCTGGTTTGCCTTGTCATTTTGAAAATTTCAGCTAACCCTTAACCTAAATTGCATTAGCCATATGAAAGGATTTCAATCAAAGCCTGTTACCAATGCCCACATGTACATTTGTGTATCAGACATGCTACTAGAACCCCTTGTATAAAAGGGGTCTTCATAAACAGCTGTTCTTCCAGCCACAACCAGCTGTTGCACCATTGGCAAATGTTCATGTATAAAGTTATCAAAACCTCTATAGACATGCACTGTACAGTACAATTATGTTTTAATCTGAAAACTGGAGAAAAAAAAGAAGAAAAAAAACCTAGCATCAACAGAACTGAGTTTTTCAAAATGCTTCTAAAACTCTCAATAGAGATTATTTAAAAATGGTCAATTGGGAAGAACAGCTCCCTTTGATCTACTTTACATGTACCCTCATTACAAAGACTTACTTTACAATGTATTCCAGATATGATAGCTTGCAGAAAAGAATTCCTACTCCATATCTCAGGGAAAATTCTTTCAACAGTTGGCAAGATGGGGAGGATAAAGGTTCAATTGGAACTGCTTCATGATAAACTGGATGCAGCTCCTTTTGCTTGCTTTCATACCTAAAAACCAAAAAATAAATGTTGGTAATTCGTCATAGAAACAATTTGTTGAGAGCCATTTACAGTTTACTTATTAGTAATTTGTGTTAAATTCAGTTTAGTTCTAGTGTCC
This sequence comes from Pocillopora damicornis, assembly GCF_964200805.1. Taxonomy (NCBI): domain Eukaryota; kingdom Metazoa; phylum Cnidaria; class Anthozoa; order Scleractinia; family Pocilloporidae; genus Pocillopora; species Pocillopora damicornis. The sequence continues at coordinate 20,579,610 of NC_142671.1, forward strand.
TGTACAAGAAAAAATAATTTCTATCTAGAGTACTCTACCTTTATACTAGTTATAGTTCTCACTAGAGCTGCCCCCGCCCTACAGTACCATTTTCTTTTTTTTTTTTTTGAGTTGGGCTTGTTGTTTACAGTTGTGTAGTTATGACCATTTGGGGGAAAAACGTTGATACCTTGCGGCCGTGCAAGTGATCAAATCGAGATTTTTTTTGGTTACGATCAACCGAAAACACCTACATTCTCTCTTCTCCAGTCTTCCTCTATACTAGGACAAATCTCATGTCAAAGACGCCGATCCTAAAAGTCCTCGCGCGCGTGTCTTTTTACTGGCAGCCCATGACCATTTGCGGGAAAAACGTTGATACCTTGTGGCCGTGCAAGCGATCAAATCGAGATTTTTTCTGGTTATGATCTACCGAAAATACCCACATTCCCTCTTCTCCAGTCTTCCTCTATATTACGCGGGGAGTCCTAAGGTGCCTCCTTGGGTTTTTGGCCCTCTGGGGCCAAAAACCCTGCGGGGGCAATGACAACACAGGGATAGTTTGCAATTGAGCATCAAAAGTAATCATTATTACATTGTTTTTATTTCTTTGCTCTGTAATTGGTTTAGAACCTTACAAAAAGATTCAAAGCTAGAACAAATCCTGACATGATTGCTCCAATTTTTTTCTCCAGGTAGTTTCCTAATTTTTACTTTAATTTTTCAGGCTTCCTTTTAATTTTCCTTTGTTCTGATGGGTTATTGAAATTACTTTGGTATTTCTTCTGCCATTAGAGATGTCCATCAACGTCAAAGGAAAAATTGGTCCCAACCTGATAAGTCTCTTCATCAGCTCCACATACTGTTCATGGTATTTTGGAGTTTCCAAGGGCAACTCAGGTACAGGAGGAAGCGAGTACTGCCAGATGCCCTTGATTAAGCTATCTATCCTTCTTTTGACATCTATCAACCAATCATCATAAACATTGCTGTCCATGAAAGCCTGAACTCTGTAAAATGGGTGGTGGTTATGCTCTAAAACAAGCTGCTGACTCAGCAACTCCTCTACAAGAAACTACATGTACAAAGAAAAGTTGACAATTAATTCTTCATCACTAAGCAATACTGCAAAATTTTAACTGAAATAGTGCTTACAGTGGATATACATGTTAAAAGAGATCCAAACCCCATAAATAGCATTTTCTTAAACATAAGTAGGAAAAAAAATCTCGTATTAAATAACAGTATTTTTTGAGCTGGCCATGCAAGTACTGCATGCTTACCATGAATTGCTATAAGAGAAGAAGTGGAAATAAGATGTACATTGTACATCAGTAAATTAAATCTGTGAAGAAAGAGTCACCCTTCTTAATCCTTTACACTGACGGGATTAATCTTTAACTTCTGATATATTGTCCATGTATCAACAAGGAGATGACGATAGAGGAACTAGCAGCTGAAGGGGGTAGGGTTGTTGGATCCATCTCCAAATAAGGTAAAAGTAAGTTAAAATTAATTCAGTAATCAATTTGAATAGCTGACATCTAGTCCCTGTGCTCATGCTGTTTTCATTGCATGAAGCTTGCTTAGAGTATTGCCACTCCCTGTCCCCCCCCCACCCTCCTAAATGGGATGCTGTACACCTACATGTATGTTACCCCATTTACCTCACAGTTTACCAGTACCCATAAACCCATTTTCTTCAATAAAAGTTTTAAAAATAAATGTCTTCAATGACCATACCTTTGGACCCTCCTTGGAACGAGGAACTTGCTTTGGTATCTCAGTCTCACAGTAAAATTTGTGCTGACGCTTTCCAAGTCCAAAGACATTCTGAACTAACTCCTGCAATTCCTCTGATAAGGTTGAGATGCAAACTTCAGGTGAGACATGCCCATTGTCAGATACTGATGACTCACCACGTCTATAAGTCAAGGCAAGTCAGTATGAAAACATTAGTTAAAAGTTATTATTAGTAGTTGATGTCTGTATGTACATGAGTTGAGTGTAGAGCACTTACCCTGGCCAAGATAAGGTAACATGTAGCAGATGAGAACATGATAATGGTGACTATTTGCATTTATTACCCACTCATACATGTACGGTACAAATTATGTCAAGAGTAGATGATTACCAATATGCATCCTCTTCCCTTTCAATTCTAATATCTCTGATCCAAAACACTTTTATTATAATTGCTTTCAATTGGTGTTACAGTTGACTGCCCTCCACTTCTACTTCAGATCCACATGAGCAGGGTCCAGGGTGGATAACTATATCTTACGGATAAATTGCTATCCAGCAGATAAGTGTTAACAAAATGTACTGTGCTATCCACCACATAGAGATTTATCCAGTGGATAGCATTATCCACCCTTCAACAGCCAGAGCATTCATGTAAAGTACATGATTATTCATCACTATGAACAACTCAAGAAATGGCAGTTAAAAAGTTCCTATTCGCAATCAGTTGATTTTAGGGGTAATTAAGACACTTATTTGTTTAGTTTCACACTTTCAGTAGAAAATTATCTCCAGTGGACAAACATGATTGATTCTTCCTTAAAGGAACAGGTTGTTAAAATGATTTTTACCTTTTGCTTCCCAATGGAGGTTCAAATGGTGATGATGCTGGTGAATACGGAGAAGCAGCTGCTTGGGAGGCACCAAGGACCGGATATTGAGCACACAGGACAGCATTTTTATACAATTCAAACAGGGGAGTCTGTTTGAAAGAAGAGAAAATACCCATTAATGTCATGAGAATAAAGGAAATGATCCTCAACTAAAGAAACTCTTTATTGTTAGAAAAATTCTCCAGTCCTTGTCAGCACCAGTTAGTATTAATGTACAGAGAACATTAAGGAGAATATGAATGCTGATGTTAGGGTGTAAAGGGCTAAGAAATTGCTTACTGAAAAGAAACACTGTGCACTCCTTCTCAAAGGGGTGCTTCTGTTAGTAGTCGACCACAAGTAAGAGGCACTGTGAGGAAATAATGACACCTACTTTTATGCAAGAGGTCCATGTACATGTACATGAACATTCTTGTTGAAGAAAATGAAAACCTAAAATGTATTTTACCTTTATAGTCAAGCGTACAATGGTTGAATCTTGAGAAGAAGTACTTGAAAGACCTATAGAAGTAAACACAGATTGGTAAAGATCATTAGATGTGATTTCATGTTTCTACTTTTGACTAAAACACTTCATACATGCATTTGCCTTTTGTGGATGACCATGCATATAACTAGATTAGCACACTTGTTGCTTTTTGAACTCTTGCCCATTCACATTAGGAACACCTAAACACCTCATATCCTACACAGCCATGAACTGCTACTCTATGTTTATGGTCCAAAAAAAAAAAAAGAAAACAAACAACAGTGTACCATATTCCTTGAGGTCACAGAACAGGACTTAAGTTACACAAGTATTCAATCTGACTTGCTAAGTCCAGTGACAGTCATTCACCCCTTTTACCTATCCATATAGCCCCAGAGGAAAGGATACATAATTTACCTACTCATCTATATAACTAAAGTTTCAGTTTGAGGTCTGTAGTGTAAGTTATGGGACAGGTTTTTTATGCTTGGACTGAGAAAATGGAATAGTATTACCATTATATCTCTGGGTTTCAAACAAAATATTGAATTTAGCCACCTGTACAATGAAATTCCGCTGGCTAAATTAACCAATCATAGTGCATGTATTAACTAAGAGATGTACTGTAATATGATATATTTATTTATTAACAGAACATTACTTGAAATTATTCCTGACCCAGACCTGTTTACACCATCACCTGAAACCTATAAAATATATACTTTTAAAAATTAATATATAGTTATTATTAATAACTATTTATAATTATTGATGTTTCATGAAACAAAATAATAACAACAAAAAAAAAATAACAGTGGTTCTAAGTGTATAACCCTTAGTATCTGTTTGATAAACCAAAATCATAAATAGGTCCCCAAGATTTTTCTCTAGGTTACAAACTCATGGAACTGACAATAAAATGCCAACTATAGTTGTATATATGTATTGACACAGCTATCACAGTTTCCCCAACAAAACAACACTCTTGCTACATGTAAGTTCTTTCTCTCTTAAAAACAAAAAAAACAACAACAAAAAATACTTGGAAGAGGACATCTTGTGCAATAATACAGAACTTTAGGACTACGTAACATTTAGAAATAAAAAAATTCTAGCTTTCTACACAACTCAAAACCACAAGTGCTAAATTAGAAACGTTTGCTACAAATTTGTAGGCCAAACATGAGCTGTACTTGCCATGGCAACCCAAACAGTCACAGCTTAAAGCACTGAATAAAAACTGAATATTTACAAATGTAACCAAAAGCCAGTGAGGAGTTGAGCCACATCCAATCCAATTACCATTAACGCACACCAGTTTTTACAAAAAAATCTGCTTGTTTGATCAAAGTCTGCTCAAAACTTGGGGTGCGTCTTATAATGGAGTATTTTCACGCAACAAAATATAACTTTTTCAAATTTCCCTAATAAACTGAAATGAGTATGTAAATAAATACCGGTAAATGAATAAACAAAAGACAAACAATGTTGATCATTGACTTTATCTGATTTGTTGGTTCTAAAAGAACCGGGGTGGCTCCGAAAAGAATCATTTGTTTGAAAGCTCGCCTGAGCTCAGCTACTTGTCATCTTTGGCTTTGCTGTGTCTCGAACTGATGATTGTTGTTCACGGCTTCCACTTCTGCTACAATCTTCAACTTAAAGTTTAGATCATAGGAATGATGACGAGTGCTTGGCATAATTACTGAAAATTTATGGTACGCTGAACTAATGCTCGAAGATTAAGATGAGTTTTGCAACTGATGAATGAAAGATCTGTCAGATGAGTATTGTTTATAAACATAAAAACGGATCAATTAGTATTCTTAACTTAAAACACTGTCTCCTGAGAAGGATGAATTGAGTGAATTAAAAAGTGTGACTTTTATGCTATTTTCCATGTGTGACTTTGCTATTGTTTGTAATGTGTGACTTTTTCGCTTTTGTTTTAAGAATGAGAGCACTGTAATTAGTAACTTTGGAAGCAAATTGTCGTAAGTGCAACAAACGTGGTCAACAAAATTTCCCGTTATTCCAGGTGCCCCTTCTAACAGGGTATTTATATGAAATTTTTTAATTTTGCTTACTTGTCACAACAACTTGTCTTTGAAAGTTTAGGGTGCGTCTTGTAACCGAGTGCACCTTATAAGTATAGGAAATCGTATGAACGCGAGTGCATTTCGTGATTTATGGGTACGAGTGATGTTTTGAAAGTTCTCAAAATTGCAAGAGCCGTAAGCGAGTGCAATTTGAGAACTTTCAAAACATCACGAATGACCATAAATCACGAAATGCACGAGCAGGTTCATACGATTTTTTATTTATTATATTCTCGATTTTTTTATAATTTGGTGTTCAAATTTGGCGCTTCCCCTGTGTTTCCATGGCAACTTCTCCGTATTGCACTCTATAACCTCTATTGCACTCTATAACCTATTTATCCATTCATCATTGACCAATAAGAAACGCGATATTTTGTTGAGTATATAATAAGTGAATAAATACAGTACATGTAGTTTCAGTCTTAAAATAATTATATATCAATTAATTAACTGCTTACCACTTGCATCTGAGAGGACGAACAGTCTGGATTTGTAATCTCAGCTGTGACTTTAACACAGTAGTGCCTTGGGCTAAAAAAAAAAAAAGATTTCATGTTTCAACTTCACATTTCAATACATGTATGACTACAGCTAGATGTAACTGAATTATATTGTCACTGTCATAAATTGTAACAAAAGCACTCACTCAAGAGCATAGAATTCCCTATGAATTCCCCTGATGGAACATCCATGCCTGTTAATGGGAAAAAAAAGTTGTAATACAAGCAGAATCTATGCATATCTGATATGCCATAACATACTGTATAGTCAAGTACTTAATTTCTCTTTAACACATATGTCAATGATTTGGTGCTTTGCATTGCTACATGTAAATATACATGCAGCAAGCTGCCAAAGTTATCAGAACATCCTTGAAATTCTTGGGTGGTGTTCAGAAGAGGTCATGTGGAAAGGATGTCTTTAGGAATGTTCAGAGGTCTTCACAAGAAAAGAAGAAGAGATGTTCAGTATTGATTTTGGTAGGCTGAGGCAAAACAGCCATGTCTTTGTTTGGTCAAACACACTTTACTAATCCATGATTATTACTTGTAACTTACCTCTAACCTTGGCAAAACATTTCAAACAGTGTAAAAAATTAACATTAGAGGTAACATATTAGTGGATTAATAGCTTTTAAAGGAGGACTGTTAGGCAAGTGCTAAAAAAGGATAATCAAATCAACCTACAGTATTCATTTTCTGAAAGCTCGATAGTTATAGATGATAACTATATATCTTTGCCTCTAAGTAAATAACTTGCTATGATAGCAAAAGAAATAGTATGATCTGAGCTCTGCAAAAACATTAGAAATGTTCTTTCCCAGATTTTCCAAATGTGGCTTTGTTTTTCTTCTACATCTTCTTAAAGAAAGACATTTTGAAAGTTCACAAATTCAAAATTTGCAACGATTATGTAACAAAGAGGAAGGTGTAAATGCTCTCAACTTGAGCATAGAAACAAAACTAATACCATAATGAAGACAAATATTCACTAAGCAAAATTTATCACTTTTATAAACAAACAGAAAACACTGACAAGAAGCCAAATCACCAATTATTATAGAAAAAAAAACCTCTTCCTTTATGGGGCTTTCAACAGCACAAGATCTGGATGCACACATAATGTGAGCTTTACAAATGTTCACAAGGAAAACAAACATGGCAGCTTGACATGCAATCCCACAATCGTTATTTACAAAGCTGGTCTGTTCATGTAGAACAAGAGGGAGAGGAAAAACAACATGACAAACACAAGAAAGATGTTTAACAAGGAACATGTGATTCATTTAGTTTTACCAGTCCTTAGCTGATTACTCGTGCCAAAGCTTTACACACTTAGTACCAAGCTGCACTCAATTTGAGACCGCTTGATGAAGTAAGAACAAGGTAGGTTGGTTTGTGTAAAATGTAAGCTACGCAAGTCAGAGTACTTCCGGTTAACACGTTTACGGTCGAGAAGGCAAGCGAAAATGTCCACTTTTAACAAAATCCTGGCAGTCTATGACATCACAGTTACAGAAAAGAACTACCGTTTAAAGATAACGCTTTCGCATTCACTTTTAAAAGCAAATGACAGTCTATAAATAAGCAGTAACGGTGTGAACCACGCTTGAGTTGGAATTAAGCATACGAATTAATTAAATAACCTTCACTTTCAAGCAGTTAAAATGGACGCAAATATGGCCCTGGCGGTTGAAAAGAAATCATTTTCAATTCTCCGAATAGTATAGCTTACCTAAGTAGCAGCGATCCAGTATCAACAGAGTAACAATTCCGACTTTGGCCTTCCCCTGGAGCGGGTTCACGATCGTCATGTTCTGACGAGTTGACGGGGGAAATATTTGCGATCCATGTCCGCTTCTCGGCCTTCAGAAGCAGCGACAACAGCACTTCGACCTGGTCTCGAGGAACCAGCCCTCTTTCTGACGTCCAAGCACAAGCGTCAACCATTTAGGTTTGGATAAGTTCCCAAATTTATGCCATGTTGGTAAACAGTCGTCTCCTCCACTTTCCTAATTGAGGTTTCTCGCTCGTACTCCCGGGGAAGGCCTGGCGACCAATCAATATATTAAGGTCACTAAACAAGAATTCTATTGGCTAACGAGTAAGAGGTCATAATCTTGTTTATCTATCCTCGACATTGATTTTTTTTCTCAAATCTTTACTCACCACCCTACTTTCGTGATGCAACCTTATGCAAAGAATCCTGATCCGAAGTAGCTGACAATTAGAAATAACTACGTTGAAGCGACAATATGGAAAAATGCAGTTTTAAAAAATCTTGGTATACCTCTCCACCCCAACACAATTTTATCATTTGCGATCGCAAGGGCACAGCACACCCAGTCGAATGTCAATGACGGCAATTTCGCCAATCTCAAATGTTAACATTTATATTTAATTGTAACAGTCAGACATGAATAACTAACTGACTAACTATACACGAAGTCCTTCTTAAGAGGCTCCATAGGGACTCGAAGAAACAGGCAACTCACCACTGAGAGAATCTCTGTTGTCATCATCTCGAATTGTTCCCTGAAAGGTTGCAGGGGATTACCCGCGGAAGACTTCGCTTTAGCAATGCAAGACACGTGTCAATTAACGTGTTGTCTTGTGATTTTAACGTGAAAGTGTTGCAACAAAAATTCACCAGAGCCCTTACTAACCTTACCAAAGACTTACTGTCAATAAATTATCATGGGCTAGAAATTTAAAAAATATTGCGATGGAAGTTTTTATTTTTTCAATTCATTTTTGGGGGGGCCGAAAATGTCATCGTCGCCTCGGATATAGCTGGCTATGTCGAGGGTCTGCATCAAAGCTACCCGATCATCACTGCAATCTTGAAGGCGCGGCCAAGTGCGTGAATTCTTCCTGAAGTTTGAATAAGGAAAACTTTTTTTAAGAGTATTGAGGAAGTTTCGTACATCACAAGTGACAGCTCAAGTTCGCGTCGACGATAAGCGTATTTTCAGGTCAGTTGGTGAGACGCCTGACTGATGCAATCTTTCGCGAGTCTTTCATTGTTCGCCTACTATATCGAGGTAATTTTAATAGCTCGTCAGGATACACCCACGACAAAAGGCACTCCCTCTAACCTTCAACTGGGAGGGGAGATGAGGTGAGGTTATTCCTGGTGAGAGAAGCGATTTTGAGCGGCGATGATCAACGCAGGTCACGCCATGTACACCATGGAAAACCTATCACTTGAAATGAGAGCCTAAAGCGAAGCGCGTTGTGAAAAATGCAGTCTCTTTCGCAACTGGCATCATTTGATCTAGTCACACAACCTACTCTTTGCCTTTTCCGGGCGTTTATTTGAAAGACGAGGCAACAATAGTTGCTATGAGCGCCCCGTTTACTGGCTGAACGCCTTGGACAGGCTTGAGGGAGAACGAGTGATGCAACGATAGCAAACAACAATTGCAAAGGAGTCTACGCAACATGTCATTGTGTCCCAAAACAATGGCCGAGCCTGGAGTAAACTTAAAGAACATCTATTTTACGCGAGGGCAATAATTACAATATCTGAAAAAAACGCTAAGGGATCTCTTAAAATCAGGTACAAATTTCCCTGCTATTGGTTGCTACCAGAAGCATACAACTTCAGTGAGCTGTATGTGAGGCTGTGTGAAAATCCGTTTTTAGTGGGAGGGGTAGACGGGAAAATACTTTATCGTGATTTAAAGGCAATTTAAATGAAATTAATATAACAAATGTGAAATAGAGAAAAGGTTTGCGGGTAGCTGATTACAATCAAATCAAAATAAGGGGAAAATGAGAAAAATAAAAAAACCCTCATTAAAGAAAGCATATTGAACTTAACTCGTATCTTAGTATAGAAGTAACATGAAGATTTTCTACTAGTCTATAATCTATTTGCTACAAACTCTTTCGCTTTCTTATCTTCTTGTTTGCCTCTGAGAACTATTTCAACAAACAAGAAAATTAATTCTCCAAATTGAAACAAAACATACCAAATGGAAGTAGTGGAAAGGTTTGAGGGTCCATCAATGACATGCAGGAAAAGAAAATAAATAAGTAATATCCGTTATGAAGAAAATGACCTACATGTTTTTATTCAAACTATTTGTTACAAACATTTACCTTTCACTTTCTTATCCCGCTCATGTCCGTTTTTGTAAATCATTTCTACTACAATTTTTCAAAATAAAAAAAAATATATTTTCAACTGTCATACAGCACATAACTCATCTCAATTGCATATATTACTCATCCTGATGCGATCTTTGATAACGCTATCGACAGTTTTAACAAAGTACATTCTTCAAACAAAAGTTATAACATTAAATAATAAAACGACTATTTCCCTTTCGTTGGGCAAAAAAATAAAGATATTTTCAGTTGCCATTTATAAAACAAATAGAAAAACAATTTGAATACAAAATTAAGTTTCTTCCTGACACAGTGGGTCATTTATCTTGGGCTGACTGTGGTAGACAGAAGGACCAGCCTTGTGGCCTGTATGAAACCGCAACAACTCTCTCTCGGACGTTTTCTCGAGTATTGGGACTATTAGGGTAGACTGGCTTGAACACCAAACGCGAACGGAAGGTACCAGGAGTCTGATCAGTTCAGTTTATTTCGCTCTCTGAGGCTCTCTCTTTTCTCTCTCTAAAATTCAGTATTCACATTCCCCATACTGTTCTCTGTACATTTACTAAGGTGCTGACAAGGAGAATTTGTCTAATAACCAAGAATTTCTTTAGTTGGGGATCATTCCTTTACTCTCATAACATTAATGTGTGATTCAGTGGTGACATTGTTAGGAGAAGTTAGATGCTGGTCACTCTTAGAGGTTGAAGAGTTAAATACCCTATCGGTAGGCATGTTTGGGCTTACGGGACAACTAACCAAAACAATTTCACAAGACATTTGAAACGACTAACAAAGTACTTAAACACAACCAAACTTCGAGAATTAAAACCTATAAAAACTTCCCGTTGAGGACACTGAGCACGGTCAAGGACAAACCCAAACACGAATAACGATGACGATCATCTTACGAGAATTAAGCTCTACTACAACGGACATGGACACATCACTCAAAGGGTAAAAATAAATGTGTGGTCTTGCAGCACATAACGAACTTAGGCTCACAAGACTCGTATAAGGATTTTTCTAGTACTTCCCAAACACTTCTAATTTTAATAGTTCATATCACGAGTCTAGGAAGGGATTGTGCGGGTACACGAAAGCTAAAAACATGTAATCTTGAGTATTTCCAGAAACTTTTGTCCTTGTAACTCTGACGCCATCTTGCATTTGAACGGATGTGATATCAAAGGGTCGACTATTATGTTCTACTAGGTAACAAACCCTTTCGTTGATCTTAAAGCTGAAAGTAATCTTCAATTTTTTAGCAAAGATGTTACTTGTATTGATCCATCCGCAAAGCCAGTGAGGCATGTGGAACAGCTCATAGAGGAGCTCCAATCGACGCTTACAACTGGTGACTTGTGCTCAGCTGGTAAAGTTAACACTTGACTCAAACACTGATTCTTCTGGACCTGCAAGGTTAGAAAACGAAGTCAATTTGAAAAAAAAAAAAGCCGAGAAAAGGGGGTAATGAGGAGAGAGGAATGAATGGAGGCTCGAAATATTGAATGAAGAGAAGAGAAGAGAAACAAACAAAGGGAAGTTGGCGAGAAGAAGGTGAACGGGAAGAGGGAATAAAGGACAGATGGATAGGAGGACAATCCACACTTTTACGCAAAGAAGAAATCCAAAAAACTATACTCACTGAGTGACATCGTTTGCGATGTTTTAGACGGTACGTACTGTATTTAGCAATACACAACTTACTTTATATACTACTCCACACTCCGGTCCACAGGAAAGAAGATACTGTCCTTCAGAATCAAAAACAAACATCTTGCCATAAGATGATGGTGAACTCATGTATTTGTACTTGCTCTGAGAGGATTTGTCTGAATCGCACCACACTGCCCCGTCGTGTATATCAACGTCAGTTAATCTTTGACCCATGCGGTGCACACTCCACTGTGAGAACTACGAGTAATAAGAGCAAAATTATTTGTATCAAATTTTCTCCCTTTGCTAGATTGGCCAATCATCAATGTCAGTATTTGGGAAACTGCACTCCTACCATTCCCCTAACCCAACATCAGTAAACAGATAATAAGTAAAGGTTAATGTTGGGTTAGGTGAGGGGTAGGTTCGCAAGTGCTTAGATACTGAAATCGATCCCTGGCCAGTTAGGAGAAAAAGATAACAAATATGAGTAAGCACAGGACGAAATTGCAAGAATCCGTAAACGGAAACGTGGCAGAAACATGTTAAACCGTTCCGGAAACACGACGGATAACCTGTGTTTCCGTTACCGGTTTCGTGACGTTTTCTCGCGTTTCCGTTGCTGCGTATACAACGGAACCGGACCACTTTTACGTAAACATAACGGAAACATGGAGTTGCATGTTTCCGCCACGTTTCAGAAATACGGAAACATGTGATTTCGTCCTGTGAAGTCTATAGAGATTAACCCAGTTTACGTGACACGTAGCGAACAGGAGTTTATCATATATTTCGAAACATACATTGGTAGGGAACATATAAGAAAAGTTTAAAAAAATTGTCATGTAATTTTTATTTGGAGGAATCATCTTAAAAGGAAATTCCAGTCCAAAGCAGATGACTTCCACTATCACCCACATACCGCATTTTGTTTAGGTTTCTACAAAATGAGTCGTGTCCCTTCATTCTCGCCCTCTTGATCCTTGAGATAATTTTCGGTTTAATTGTAGGAAGCCATGAAAACGCTAATCAACGATGAGTCTTTTTCAGCTCCGCCTTTATGGATAATGTTATAAGAACTACTAAAAGTCCCTGATGGTGTTATGTTCTAGGGCAAGAAACCTTTTTCTGACAGATCGGCTCTTCACCAGGAGAATGAATGGGGGCCAGCGAACTGTCGGGGAAAACTGAAAAAATGATAGGTGGTTACCGGTGAAGGAATAGTATGGCATCCAGGTTTCACTGTATCAGTGGAAACAAGAATACGTTTCGGCGCTAATTATATTGAGCAAATCGTAACGGGAAATCCGCTTAACGATTGATTTTTTTTTGTGCGAGGTAAGGTCTTGATGATCATTACGAAGGAGTCGACTGTATCGAGCGTTATGGCTAACCTTGCCGTCTGTTCCCATACTGTAAGCAGTGGTTTCGTCTGCGCTAAACTGCATTGAACACACTTCACCTTCATGAGCTTGCCAACCAATTAAACAATCATACGACCTCATATCTGTATGAGCAACAAAATAAGAAAAAACCACGCTTTTACCGAGTTTGAAGTAACAGTTAGTCGAGACCAGTTTAGAAAACTCACAAGAATGAACCCATATTACCCTTTTCAATATTGGATAATAAGGAAATGCAAACTCTGCCACTAAAATTGTTCATAGTTCAACATTGCACGTAGAAGGGAGGGAGGGGGGGGGGTGCAAAATGCCAAGAGGAGTAACATTTTTCAAAACTTGAGACCAAAATTTTTCAGGGCGGAAAGATCGTGACATTCCATGTAGAGCAACTGACTCTGCACCTTAAAATTTTCAGATTTAAACCTTTTTTGCGCTAACAGAGTATAAGAGGGAAGTAAAGGAAATTGACGGCCAGTGAAGGGGATCATTGGAATACTACAGAGTTTTTTTTTCTGGGGGGAGGGGGGGGGGAAAATTGTTCCACAACCAAAATCCTTAGACTCCACAGGTGATAAATAAAGACCGATCCCTAATTTTAAGAAGTTGCTCTCATAACAAAAGTAATAATGCATAGAAAACGACTAATTATATCATTCTTGGCTCCTTTAACCCTACGGGAAAACGAAAAATACCGATCACCAGTTTACAACTGCGTTTTCCCAGTGGATCCGCGGATCGGTCTATTCAGTCAAAAAGTTAAATTCTATTATCATCGTCACCATCATCATCATCATCATCATCATCATCATTATTATTATTATAAATATTATTATCATTACTATCATAATCAAAAATGGGCTGCAAAACCCAAACAATTACACGTGCGTAACACGCTGCATCGCGTGTGATGACTCACCAAACAGCCGTATCATGCCATCCGCTCCTCCTGATATACAAAGAGTTCCATTATGATTAAACGCCGTGCAGTTTATACAAGTGGGCACAGGATCGAGGGGAAGGAGACGCTGGGAGAAATAAGAAAAATTACACAAGAAATGATTTACCAACCAATAAGGAGTGAAGAAACCTTTCAAATCAAAAAGATCCAAATGGAAGAGGTACAGAAGGCTCCCTTCCCTCTCCCGAATGAAAAAAAAAACCTAAAAAGATGATGATAAGATAAAAAGAATGTTTTCTTCTTACTACTGGTAGTCACCCAATCACAAGATAACATACCTCGACCTTCATGGCTTTCATATCCCAACACTGTAACACACCCGCGCCGCTACCTGCACTGTTCGACGTCAACGAGGACATTTCACTGTATTTTGAAAACGATTGCGATAACCTCAACGATGACGTCAAAGATTTCTTATTTGCTGCCGCTGAACACACAAAAGCTGCTCCGGTAGGACTGCACGACAATGAGACTATTCTGGAAATGAAAATCGATTTTGTTTTCGTATTTGTCTCTTCCTTTGTTTATTTTCTAGCAACTGAACTGATAGAATGTTGTTTCAGTCTTTAAGTCGACGTCAAGTTTAGCATGGTGTTTGCAACAAGACTGGTGTGTTGGGTCATGTATCTTGGTCTGTTCTGAAGAAATCCCGTTAATTCCATGAGAAAGTGTAAACAACATACCCAGTTTGCGCAAAAAAGTCGATGCCTATTTAAGATCGAGAATATACAAACCACCCTACTGAGTAGCAAGTTTGTATGTGAAGGTACTGTCGTGTGTCAAGTGTGTTTAAAGCATGTCACGAACTTGTATCAAGTTCGAGCATCACTGTTCATGGTGTATGTCAGGGTCTTTAACTGACCGAGATCAGAGTTTGCAATAACCATTTACCATTCCTTTTGTATTCTCTGTGTAGGTAAAATTAGCCGCGTGTCTCGCGTGTTTGCTTCCATTCGAATAGATTAAAAAAAGCTCTTAAGGTGCATTAAGACGCTGAGAAAGAGTGAATTCCTTTAGCTCACCTGGGGTACTGATGATGAGAGTCAGTCGTGACATCACAAATGGCCTTTTTATTTTCTGTGTCAAAAAATCGCACTTTACCATGTCCAGTGCCCAACAGAAGCTACAACAAAAACAATATACACTAATATAATCTGCAATATCTGAAGGTTCTATCCACAAAAGACATGAACATGAAAGTAATCAATCGTTATTTGACTAGCCACAGAGATGGAGCATAAAACAGAATGATTTTCTGTGTCAAAAATCACATTTTACTATTTCCACTACCTAACAGAAGCTACAACAAAAACAATACACAATGATATATGGTCTGCTCTATCTCAAGGTGATAACATGAACACGAAGGTGATAAATCTTTATTTTGACTAGCGACAGAGATGGAGCATAAAACAGAGATGTTCAATTCTGTATTGATCAAAGACAGATCGCCGACTTAAGGCAAAAAAGGAGTTTCAAGTCATTTAAGAGAGAGAGTCACAATTTGAATATACATCAGACAAACTTGAAAATATAAACAACAAATGTGTAATAATTATTAAGTGATATAAATGCACCAGTTGTACGTAAACTTTAACCCTCTAACTCCCATGAGTGACCAAGACAGAATTTCTCTTTACAATATCAATACAATATCAACCAGATATGTGATAAGAATAAAGAAAAATATCAATATGGGGATAATTAGTTGATCCAATATTAAATTCTCTGAACTAACATCATAAGAATTGTATGGTTGACAGTAAGGAGAATTACAAATTTGGTCTGGGAGTTAGAGGGTTGACTGGGTTGACGAACTTTTCACTTTAGTTCACAGAACAACCTGCAAAACCACTACATGAGTAACACAATTTGTGGCATTTGCATACGCATGTGGAAACGTACTGTATACCAATCAAAGTGCTCTGTGAGCAAACTCGTGAATTGACACATGATTTTTTAGATTATGTTTAATGTTATCTGGTTTAGGGAATTTTGTGGTTGATTGTCATATCTAGAGTACGAGCAGTAGTTCAGTGTTCGCTAATGTAGCAAAGAAACAAAGTAACGTTGGGATAAGAAGGCATTACAATTGAAATGATCATGCTATTACATTTGACAAGGTGGATGATGTCATGTGTTTTAAACGTCTATCATTTTTGTTTCTGGTTCAAAAGAAAAGGTTGGAAGTAAATGTGGGTGAAAAGTGAAATTTACTGTCTTTCGTTGTAAATATTAGAAAATCAAGGCAATACTGTCTTAATGAAAACATTAACGATTCCCTCTTTATCAAATGAGACAAACGGGAACGAGTTTTGAGTGATATAATTAAGCCAAGCCTGCCACCGTCATTTTGGATCTCCGCCTGGGTAGATTTAAGTCACGTGCTAGGCAACGTATAATCAATAACAAGATAGAATTTCATTTCAGGCCTAGTTATCAATTTCGTGGTGTGTAACTTTCGCATTTTAGTACGTTGTATGTATGTTGAATCTTCAAATTGTCTTAAAAACTTAAAAGAAAATTTTTCTTTAAAAATTCACTGAAATCGGTAGCTAAAATTGTTTGTTTAGGTGTTATCTGATTTTCGTGTTAACTTGTTATTTCGTCAGTCGCCGGCATCTTTTGTTGCTTCACACAGGAAAAACACACGCGACGAAACGTAATGATCAATTTTATCCTCAATCTCACGCTATAACAGAAAAAGCTTTTGAACATCTGTAAACTCCGAGCGCTTCGCAGTAAGTGATATTTTCAATGAATCTTCGGATTGTTTTCAAGTTCA
This sequence comes from Pocillopora damicornis, assembly GCF_964200805.1. Classification (NCBI taxonomy): domain Eukaryota; kingdom Metazoa; phylum Cnidaria; class Anthozoa; order Scleractinia; family Pocilloporidae; genus Pocillopora; species Pocillopora damicornis. The sequence continues at coordinate 20,596,217 of NC_142671.1, forward strand.
AGGATTGTAAATTACAATTTTATAAAAAACGAAGGTTGTTCTGTTATTTCAGTGTGAATCCTTGCATGCCTGCCAGTCGCTGGCGCCGCTTGTTGAAACTAAAACGAAAAAAAAAAACTCTTTTAAGATTATCATTGGCTTCTTTTTCACCCCACCACTATTCTTAGTAACAAAGGTCGCCATTTCGTCTGTTTATTGCTCGCCAAAAACTATAAAATGCACTCAAAAGCCTAAAATCTAAAAAACGTTTACAGGAATCGACCAATCGAGCGAGCGAGCGAGCGAATTCCATTCCCCACATCGCATCTATAACTCGCTCTTGCGCATGCGCGCAATTCACGAGTTAAAAAGGCAAGTTAAACAAAGGCTTAAGCATATTTTTTCAACTTCAAGTTTTAGAAAAGCAGTGTTACAATAAAAGCTGCATGAGTAGAAGCTTTACTTTGACTTACCAGTCTGTCAGGCTTTGGAGCCCACTCCAGTGACAGCAAGGGAGATTTACACATGACAGTGCTACTGGTGTGGATGTCAGGATGGTTTGTCCAAACCCTAGTCACAAAAGGTTTAGAGATCAGATGAGAAGGAAACATTTCACTTACTGCCCTTACTCTTACTGGCATTTAGTGTTTCCAGGTTCATGTTGTGTTTTGTGCAATTCTACAAGAAAAAATTAACGAGGATGAAGAAACAAAAATACAGAATGAATATTCATTGAAGAGATAAATGTTTGAAATAAAATTTTATACTGATCTCACATGTAACTGCACATTTGTACAATCAACCATGAAGAAAATCATTTGATCAAGCTTAATCCTTTAACTCCCATGAGTGACCAAGACAGAATTTCTCTTTACAATAATTATCAACCAGATAAGTGATGGGAATAAAGGAAAATATCAATTTGGGGATAATTAGTTGATCCAATACTAAATCCTCTGAACTAACATTAAAAGAATCGTATGATTTACAGTAAGGAGAATTACAAATTTGACCTGGGAGTTATAGGGATAACCCTTTACAACCTAACATCAGTATGCATATTCTCCATACTGTTTTCTATACATTTCCTAAGGTGCTGACAAGGAGAAGTTGTTTAACAATCAAGAGCTTCTTTAGTTGGTGATCATTTCCTTTTTTCTTGTGACGTTTATGTTTGATTCAGGGGTGACATTGTAAGGAGAAATAAGATGCTGGTCACTCTCAGGGGTTAAAAGGTTAAAGACCCTGGGTAATCTTAACATGCCCTTCACAACACAGTCAAGGTTGTGTGGTGTAACACCCTCACTTCAACATGAAAACGATTTTATAAAATTAATACAAATAGGGAAGGAAACCATCACAGCACACCCTCAGTGTAAAAAAAAAAAAAAACAGTAACAGTCCCTTACTTGACAATCCCATCAGCATCAGCACTGCCAATCATCCTACCGCTAGAAGAAAACTTGCAGTGCACAATTGCTGAGTGATGCTCTTTGTATACATCCTAGGAATAATACATCACTAAGTTTGAATCAGCAGATTATTTACTTTTATTATTCAAACACTGATCTTGATAATCATTGTTTCCATATGCAGCATTAAGAATAACATTAGTCTTCTGACAATGACGAAAGGCACAAATTTCAGGACACCAGTCAGAGCCCTCCCCCCCCCCCTTTTATTTCAAAAAAAAAATTGGAAAGGGTATGAAATTTAATGGTGTCAGTTATTGTTGGGAAAGGTAAAACAATTTGACTGCAGCAGTGATATTATAAGCCATTGATCTTGTTGAAATGCTATAGGGTCTAACATGGCTGAGAAATATATGCATTATAATCCCCATGTTAAGCCTAGGTACTTTTGGGAAGAACAATGGAAAATATGTTTGTATAAATAAAGAAAAAATACATAAAATACATGTACCTGGCTAAGACATAGAAAATGCTTGGACTTGTGGTCACCAGGGCCTGGAAAAGATATATATTAAGAAATTATTCAGCTGAAAGGAGATCCTGTATATTACAGTGAGGGTACAGACCATGTAATTTATGGCTTTAACTGGGCTTCCACCTCTCAAAATGAGAACAAATAAATGAGGAGTGACTTCTACCTCTTCCACAGCATGTAATCACATACACCTGAGAGATATTTTTGATGTTAGATATTCAAAGACAGGAGTTCACTAAAATTACCTGATGTTCAAAGCTCATACAAATACCTGCAGTACTACCAGAAAAATCAAGCTACAGTGTAATTACATTGATCCATGTGAATATCATGCTCACCTTCAAAATGAACTGTTTTAGAAAGTGCATCTTCTAAAATTGATAATAAAAATAAAAACATGACTGGTTAAATATCTATAGTCCCTTGGTTACAAAAAAATACAATAATGATCTTAACCAACTGTTACCACTTATTCTGTCATGCATTTTTTAAGCTGTTCTAAGGCCAAATTGTAGCAAGACTATTGCCAGTTCAAAAGGGTTTCCAAGATAAGTATTGTTTATGTAATACCTAGTGTGAAAAGTCATAGGTTATCGTACTCTTGACAACTAGAACTATTGAGTAAGATCAAGGTTTAAAACAGTTTTCAAAACAGCTCTTAAACACCCACCTTCAGGATAACAGGAGGGGTTGTCATTATGGGGAGGTACATAGAGTACCTGTTGTAGTGTTTTATGATATTGGCTATTTTGAAGGATAATGTGAGACAGAAAAAACATGATAAATCAATAAAAGACAAAGCAAAATTTGACTTTCAGATGGGAAGTGTCCACAAAACAAATCAAGAGAAAGGTTTGGCACATACAACAGTTTTTGCAACATTCAATGTCAGAAAAAGTGTTTTCTCCCTAGTGTGTAACTTAAACAGTTATGACCCTCACTGGTTGTCATTGCCATGATATTATGTGAAGATTAAATACACCTAAATGTAAGAACTTTCACCTGAAATGGAAAGAAATCCCTCCACCCCCCCCCCCCCCACTTCCACCTCTGCATGAATGGTTACCTGTTTTGTCTTCTGTTACCTCCACCTGAGTTGCTTTCAGCCTTACAGGCAATGTTTTACTCCTGCGGATAGCATTTCCAAACTTTTCTCTGTCATCTTGGCTTGCAGCAGAGGATGTTTCAAAGCTGAGAGTTTTTGACAAACCTAATTTTGAGATCCTAGCATCCTCCTCATCATGTGTTGAGTCAGTCTGAACTTCAACCTCCTGACCTTGAGGTTTCTCAGATGAAGCAGTAACTGCACTTGACTTCAGCTGCTCGTCCTCCATGTGGGATAAATGTTTTTGCTGTTCTTGTAATTGCTTTAGAGAAAAAGAGGGCAAATATAGTACATTCAATTAACTGACTCTTCAAACAAAAAAAACACCTTTAGTGCAACTGCAAAAAAAAAAAAGTGATCAGTTGCGGTAGTAGCCATTGGAAATACTGCTGTACATGTAAAAATCAAATCAGGAGGTCAAAAGTTGCATGGAATCAGATCCACCAATCAGTTGCAATAAAGCAAGTGTACAACAATTCCCTCTGAAGAAAAAACTCTTTCTACAGTACTGTATATCATTCAATTTACACCAGTTTACTACTCCCAAATTCCTTTTTTCATTTACATGTATATGCACTTGACATCATGGAATAAAATCCAACTTCCAATTTTTATATAAATCCAGACAGGAGAATGATTGAATGTTCAGTTGTGTGACTGTTTACAATTTAGAAAGGCAATGAGATCATCAGATTCTATGATTTTCACAAAAGAAGATTAGAGGAACAATTGGAGGGCTCAGAGCAAGAATGATCCCTTGATTTTTCGGCCATTTTTGAAAGTGTTCAGAAGTAGTTGAATTTTGGCATGTGGACACTTTCAAAAATGGCCGAAAAATCAAGGGATCGTTCTTGCTCTGAGCCCTCCAATTAACACCCCTGCAGATTCTTCTAATTGAGACAAAAAATGACTCAAGAGGTTGTGGTTGCTTAAAGAAATTTGTGCAGTGAAACAATCATTTAAAAAGTGCTCTCTTATGAGAACTGGGCATTTTTAAAAGAAGAGGGTGTTGACAAGGGGTGACTGGGAGTATATTTTTAGTCTAAAAGTAATTTTTGAACCATGCTTGGTACTTGATTCAAATCAATTTTTCCTATGAAATGTAATAAAGACAATCAAAGACAACCCAATAAAAACTGTAGTGCTTTACCTACTTGCAAACTATCTAATGTATTTAGCGCAAGGAGAATAAAAGCCATGAGCAAATTAAGTGAATTTAAGTGTTCCTGACCAGCATTTTTGCCAACTACCCATTTTTCAAGGCACCACCTACTTGAATTAGACAATGCAGTAAAATACCTTTCTTTATTTGAAATAAATTTCCGCAGAACAATAATGTGAACTTGCTTTTAATACAAAGAAAAAGATTAGCTGTGGACCAGCTATAAAACACCCTACATATACATCTCTTAGGATCCTCTTTCACATAGAACCTCATTTGAAACTCCTTTTATGATAAGTGCCCTATTCAAACTATACAAGCTCAGTAATTAAATAATTACCCATAGGTTACCAAATTTCTCTAACCTGTAATTGTTGTTGCTGCCTGATTAGTTGTTGTCTTTTAAGTTTCACTTGATCCTCTTGAAGCTGTTGTGCTTTTGAATCTTTTCCCTTTTTGTTCTTTTCTTGCTTATCTTTGAACATTTTGGTAATTTTTTTTGAGATTGAAGAAGTTGGTAGAAACTTACTAGACTGACCTTGTTGCCTGTGAATATTAATAACACCTGAAATTAACCTTTAACTCAGCTTTTGTTCCTTTAACCTACTGAGTACTGCAAATCATTTCACAAATTGAAGATTTAGAGGTTTGCTTGCAAGTATACAACATCTTGTAATTTTCTGGCTATTAATACACATCCAGAGGATCTGTACAGGTAAAAAGACTTACACATGGCAGCCACACACCATGGAAGAAGAAAATAAATACCTCTTACTGACTGAGTTAAAGGTCCATACTGTATGTTACAGACCACGTTTTTTCCACTCTGCTTTATGGCATAAGTGCCCAGCACACAGGCTGTAAATCCGAGCAGAAAAACAAGGTTCCGTAACTTATGTAAAGTAAGTAAAGTATGGACTAAGAACACAAGGTAAGAAAGGTGTTGATAATATCTCTGGATGAAATAGAGGGGGAAATTTTAAATGTGGACAAACTTTTGAATTTATCAGGCTATAAGGTGAAATATGGCCTCCAAAATTGACAAATCATAGCATAATTATAAATAAAATGAGAGATGTAATATATCATTGGTCTAGATAATACCTTGGGATAACTTGAAACTCTTCCATATCATCCTCTTCAACAGTGGTAGCTCTCTTTCGGCTATCTGATAGCTCTTGCTCTAGTCTAGATTTCTGACGCTGTAAGTTTGCTCCTTCGTCTGCTAGTGATACAACCTGCTCTTTAAGTTTCAGGACTTCCTGTTCCAACCTGTGCAACTTTCCTCGTTCCTCGTCATACTTTAGAAGGGTTGGCATAGGTTTAAAGCATTAAGGACAAATCTCACAGACTTTGTAGGAGAGACAACCAGCACCAGGGGTATACAGAAGTTACAATATTTTTCAAGTCTCATTGGAAAGAATCATGCAGTCAACTTGAGAAATGGTTAGCATTGTGCTTGTAGGCATTGTGCTTGTAGGCATTGGTGTAAGGCCAAGCAAAGGTAAAAAACCTTACTCAAATAACCCTTTTACCCCTTAGTGTGACTAGTGTCTAATTTCTCTTTATAATATCACCCTTGAATCACACATTAGATACCAAGAGTAGAGGAAATGATCACCAACTTAAGAAGCTCTTGATTATTGACCAAATTCTCTTTGTCAGCACCTTAGGAAGGGTACATGTATAGAGAACAGTATAGAGAATGTGCATACTGATGTTAGGAAGGAAGTTGTTAATAATTATGTGAACAACTAACCCTTTAACTACCAAGATCTGATTGTTAAATCTCCCCTCTAGCTACATATTTCCTCATAAGCTAGTTACAAGAATTTGGTGTTAGATCAAGACAAAAATTTCTACCTGATGTTTCAATATTCTCATCACCTGTTTGCTGGATAATGTTTAGATATTATAGGGAGAAGTTACGAGTTAATCACTTCTGGAAATTAATGTCCAGAAAAAACAGTTAAACTGCAGCCGTATGTGGAGTGGCTCATGACATGTTTGCAAAATGTAGTTTTCTTTGACAAAAATTTACCATCAAATCACTAATGCAGTATGCCTATTCCAGTTTCAGTTGCAAAGTAGAATACTAGACAAAATCAGCATTCAAACAAGAATGTCCAGATTTAGTGATAAAGCTGCCTTAAACTATAAGCATGAGAGAGATCATAATATTATCAGATACTTACTTGTTTTTCTAGAAATTAACATGAAAAGTCACTTTTTCTACTCAAAAGGATATGTAGGTAATGAAACAAAGTAATCAGAAAGTTATAGAGTGAAAGGAAAAAAGTCTCTTGCCATGCCCTCTGAAAGTACATCTCAAATGTCATATTCTGATCAGGATTCTTGATGAAAGGAATTGCTTAAAAAAAGACAAACAGAACACTATATTAGAGGGGAAAATATTCACAGGTACAAGTGTATTATCTGTTCCATGATGTGAACAGTTTTCTGAGAATGAAGCTCAAGGGAAACTGTGAGCTTTTTGGAACAGATGATGTGTACATTGTACGTTACAAACATTTTGCAATGTACATCAAAAAATGTTTACAAACAGCTTACTGTGTTCTCTGCTGTGACTTAATGAACAAACAAATATATCCATTCTTCAAGGTAACAACCATAAAATGCTTTCTCATCTTGAATCAAATTTTAAACACAGACTTATCCTAGTGGACATAAGATTTGGAAACGAGGGAATATCACCTGGATGATATATCCAGTTTTAGCTAGGGAATATTCTGTCACCTGATGCATATAGACCAATTTCATGTAAGCAAAAATATTAGATGGATCATAACAAGATATATCAAACCTCCATTTCAAAGCTAAACACCTCTCATTAAAACAGTTGTTTCGAGGGAAAAGGAGTATGTTTTTCTTAGGACACAAGGAAAAGGACCATATCAAAACTCCTTGCACCAATTGCCTATAATAACTCAGCTGCCCCAGATACTGTAGCAGAATAGATTTTGTCTACTGTTCACGATTATCAGAAGTTTTTATTCTAGTTAGCAAGCTGGATTCCTGCTTGGTCCAATCATAAATGAATTTTCAGCTTGGTTGTTGAAATGAACAAGGTGAACTCTTTCAAGTTTCATCTTGATTCCTGAGATGAACTGACCATAATATAGGAATATTACCAAAGGGATCAATATCAGTTGCAAAAACCAAGGTTATGTTGAATTTGAATTTGAGAATAATTATTATGATGATTACTTCTTAATCTCTATAGGATCAGTCTAATGACTAAAATAATATAAGATAGTTACTTACATGTATTATCTCATTCTGTATTGAGAAATTTTTGACTGAGTATCAAAATGCAAAAACCAATGTTATCGCAACAAAGAAATTCAAAACGGACACAAGTGGCTAGAGAGAACTAAATTTAAGTTGAGAGAGAGGTGTGGGTTCAAGACCAATCAGAGATTAAGTAAAGCAGAACCAGCACAATTATCATACTAGTTTATTAAGGACACTTAATTGAAAATATTGGTAAATCCAAAACATGATAAGGACTCAGAGAATTAGTGTTTTCGCTGGTCAAAAATGCATTATACATTACTGTCTGTGAACAAAATCTGACAAAATTGTGACTTACCAAACCATTCTCTCCACTCTGCTTGAGTCTGTAGCTCTGCTGTATACTTCTCAAAAAACTCCACAACCTTGTCATTTTTTGAGTTCTGTATGGCATGCACAATGTACAGCCGCAAAAGACACATCTCCAGTTTTTTGACATTTGAATTGTGCTGATAGTCTAACCTCTTGAAGAATCTGTCATTTAAATAGTCCCAGTAATCTCTCAGGCTGGTAATGTCATAGCTTAGGATGTACTGATTCAACTGATCCACAATTTTGTCCACCTGAAAAAAGGAACTCTATTAAGCTTTGCAACAATAACATCCTGAGAACATTTTTTTCAAGACTAGGCCTACTGTATGTATGTGTATCTCATGACCATTAATTTAAACCAAGTAATTTACATTTTTTTTTTAAATAACATTCCCCAACAAGACCACCTACACAATGGCATCATTTGACTAAAACTAACACATTCCTTTACATTTCCTTCTTTTTTCAGTATTTAAGAGCTACTAATTAATATGTAAATGAGACCTACAGCAACTGCCTCTAATTATGTAAAGCAAATGGATTCTATAATATTGTTAATCCTTTGACTCCCATGAGTGATCTCAACAGAATTTTTCCTTGCAATGTCAAAACAATATCAACCAGATGAGCAATGAGAATTGAGAGAAATACAATTTGGTGATAATTGGTTGATCCAATACCAAATTTCCTGAACTAACATTATAAGAATTGTATGCTTGACAGTAAAGAGAATTACAAATTTGATCTGGGAGTTAAAGGGTTAATGGCATTGTCATCTGATTATGCATCTGCCCTCCAATATATCATAAGTAAGAACCAATCAAAATGCAGGCATAAATCAGTTTCTTATATAGAGCTGCTTGATGCATGATGCATATGTCATCGTGTGTCATGATTTCAGGTCTGGCACTAGATTGCATTGTTATCTACTGATTTGAAATGGAACTCTGACCTAACCACAATAATGATTCCTAATAGAGCAATTTTAAATCAAGTGTCCAATCTGTGACTGGTCCGAAAAACTTGCAGCACTTTCTCAACTAATCAGAAGCAAAATTAAACCTAATCAGGACTTGGTTGCTCGCAATTCCCTACTCTTTAGTTTTTTTTTCATTTTGAGTTCTCATTGGCTCTTGATTACAAAGTGATTACTTTGGTTTTGGTTGTGCAACACTCAATCGAAAAACGCCTTAAGACGACAGTTTACCCAATGCACATTCCTCACCCTGAGGATCTGTTATGTGCCAGTGATGTGACGTGAAAAAGTTGAAGTAATTATAATTGTAACATGTCAATTACATATTTCTATTGCCCGAACAAGACTGCACATAAGCAGGATGGATAAATCTTATACTCTGCATGCAGGTCTGGTAATTGGGCAATAAAACCTCGGCACATGCAGCCACCAAGATTTAAACTTTCGCGAAGAAGGAAGCCAGGAAGATTTAAACTTTCGCGAAAGTGAAATTAAATTTCACTTAAATTATGTTGAATGGCGGCTGGTAATATTTCCTTAAAGTAACTTACCCGGAAACTTTTGTCCTTATCTGCTTTCAAATCAGACTCAAAGCTTTTCAAAGTGTTTGAGAATCCGCGAAATACAAGGTACTCCTTGATTACATCGTCTAGCATCGGCACTGCAGCCGCCATTTTTTTTGTGCCTCGATCTGATGTGAAATCCGGACAGCGACGAAATGTTCACGACTACCGTGACTAAATTGGATTTTTCTTTTCTAGAATTATATTTTGACAAAACGAGCATTCTTTGTTAGAATTTGGCCCAGCTTTGTGGATGTCTCCCTTATTTTCATTGCTAGCTCATGGGAGTCGAAATTTTTTGAATAAATTTAAACACCCTCCCTACCCTTCTAGTGAGAGTTTTTCCTATTCTTTGTGCACTACGCGTGACACTTAGCTACAACCTTGCGAGCGATCGAAAGTTTAAATTCTTTTTCGCTCCTAATCTCTTGCCCTGAGAAAAGAGACCCAAAAAATTTCAATCATGGAAGCCCATGCAATCTCTCCTGATGTTGTCGATGTGATTCCTGCTCAGGTTATAAGGGTACGCTCATCAAGAAATGTACTTACAGTGCAGACACCTTATATAATGTTACTTCTCAAGCTCTTAATGTTACTGCCCAAGTTGAATCTATACTCCTCAAGGGGAGAAAGAAACAATATTCACGATAAAGACGTTTACCTTGATAATGTTAAGAAAGGGGTATGTCAGTGGCTAGGACGTAAGATTCAAAGATGATATTTTTGACCTCTTCACAGGAATGTGTGGTGTTTCTGAATTTAATTGAGACAATAAGACTTGCGTGCTAAGCGCTAACAACCGGAACTCACCCCTCCACTGCAGTTCATTTGAGTTCTCATTACTTTATTTGGTTGGTTTTAAAGGTGAAATATGGAGACCTGGAAGTGAATATGGGAAACACATTGACTCCAGCTCAGGTAAAAATTGAAGTGTTTTAAGAAAGCGGGGGGTTAATTATGCAGAACTGTGCTAATTTTGGTCATTTTGGATAAAAAAAAAATTATATTGTGGAAATTGGGCTGAATTTTGCTTGCTTAACATGCGAAATTTATTTCTTTATTTAATTTCTAGATTAGTTTGAGCTTTATTTTTTAGAAATCATCATATGGATCACTCTGTCCTTTTTCAACTAAAACCGTTTTGCGACAAACATGCATTGCTTCGCTGGTTTTATTGTTTCAAGAAAGAAAAGCTTCTATTGTGTTTGTTTTAATAAGACAAATTGCCAACGGAAAAAAATAGAATTTTGCATTCGTTGTCTTAAACAAGAGATCCAAAAGGAAAGGAGTCGATCAAGCCATTTGAAAATTGCAAGGCTGTTGCTTAAACGCATGCATGTCGAGGCGTTCTCGATCAAATAAAGTTAACAAAAATAAACACAGATTCTACCGTGGCCTTAAATGGTTCAATATTGGGTTATGCAAAAATTAAATTAATGGATTGTGATAAATTTGATTTGAAATACCACTTTGCATTACCTTAATTAAAGAAGTCTGTAAAGAGAATATTGCTGGCAAAATTTAGGACCTTGAGAAAAGAAACTTAATGTTTTTAAGTTCCTCTTTATTATTTCTATTCAGGTGAAAGACCCTCCAACATCAGTTTCGTGGCCTGTTGAAGAAGGTACATTGTACACCCTTCTCATGACTGGTAGGTTTACTCAATGTAGTCTGACTCTGGTAATTTTTAACCTTCTGAATACAATTTATCTTACCCCTCCCCCTAACATGTTTGATAACTTGGCAACCACCTTTTGGCTCATCACCAAGGCTGCAGAATCCATAGCAACCCTGTAGTGGCACCATAACTCTGAACCACTCAGTGAACTAATTCATTGAAACTTTAACTAATACCTAGTTATGGAAAGGAAGTGTCTGTAGTGGTCTGTAAGTAAACTAAGGCTTGTAAAATGGCTCTTTATGAAGTCCTGCACCAAAAAAAATAGCCTGAACAGGTCACATGACTTTTCTACTGAAGGATGAAGGACAACCCTTGAACTGTGTGTACATAAAAAGGAACATTACTGTACCAGCTTTTTCTCCCCAGAAGTTGACAAAAATTATATGAAATTATATGAAGCCATAAAATTTTATTAACCATTAACTCCCAGAAGTGATAAACATGTAACTTCTCCCTATAATATCCATAAATTATCCAGCAGTAAGAATACTCAAACTCATCATGTACAAGGTATTACCTTGATCACGCACCAAATCCTCACAACAAATTTACAAGTAAATGTGTAAGAGCCAGAGGGGAGAATTAACAATCAGATCTTGGGAGTTAAAAGATTTAATGTTCTTACAATGTCACAGATCCTGATGCACCTTGTCGTGCCGAACCAAAGCTCCGTGAGTGGCATCACTGGATTGTTGTGAACATCCCAGGTTGTGACATTAGCAAAGGAGATGTAAAAATGGAGTATATGGGATCTGCACCACCACAAGGAACAAAGCTGCACCGCTACACGTTTCTAGTGTACAAACAACCTGGAAAAATCAATTACATTGATCAAGCAGTGTGCAGCCAGTAAGAATGCATTTGTTAACGTATTGTTTATTTGTTTGTTTGTTTTCTACAGTTTTTAAATTTCAGTCTCTGCTTTTTATCCTACCCTGCAATAAGTAATGCATGCAAAGCCAAAGTCTTCTTCTATATACCCTCAAAATATTAATCAGCAATGATTTGATGCTGAACTAAAAGTTAAGTATTTGCTAAAAGAATTGTCAGGTGCATGATTGTGTCAAAATCCCATTTTGATCAGAATGGCTTTGAAATGTCGACTTTAAATTGTACCAATACATGTTTCATTTGAACTTCAAAGAAATTAAAGGGTAAGCTGGGGAACTCCTTTCTTCAGAATTTCAATTCCCTTTTTATCCTTTCACTGTAATGTGGTTTTTTGAAGCTTTTTATACTCCATCTTGCCTTATTTCTAGGCCTGGCTTTGAGCGTGCTAGAAGAAATGCTCGTGAGATGGCTGCCAAGTACAATCTTGGTAATCCTGTGGCAGGAAACCTTTTCCAGGCAGAATATGTGGAAACCAAAACTCATGGGTGTTGCAAATGAGGCTCAGGTTCAGGTCACTGTGTACTGTAACCTGGCATTTAACATGGCTGTGATTGTCAATGGACTCATTTTTAAGTTAGACATCGTTATATTCCACTCATAGATGTTAATAACTCAAAGTCAGGTTTATATGGTCAGGGTCTGTGGGTTTGTTTGTTGAATATCTTGAGTTAGCTTTTGTGGGTACATTACTCGAAGAAAAGGCATGATGAGGTCAGTTTCCTCCTATCACAAGCATATATTGTAAACAAGTGCACAAAGTCAAGTCTTGGCAGGGCGAATAAAAACATTTTAGTCGGTCTCAGTGAGTTATAACTGCCTTGAATATCAGAAGCAAAACGCATCAGAAACTCAAACATGTTTATGAAACGAATTGTAATGGATTACACTGGCAGATCAAGAACGAACTGGTGGTATCCAGTAGAAATCCTTTGAATTCCTTGGAGTAAATTCAGTTTGTTGTTCACTACATAAGGTGGTGAGGTAAAACAAATACAAACTCAGATTATTTTCGACACAATTGAAAATTGCTTGTCTTTTTCGATTCTATAGTAGCCAAGAGACAAGATGATGAAAGACTGCCTTAGACTGCTGGCACTCTAGATCTGTTTGTCAGGGTTAAGAAGAGATAAGACTTCCACGAGATAGGGTGTGGTTTTTGCGAGTGCCCGCGTGGTCTTTTTTCGCGCAAAAGACCTTTCGAGTTTGCGGTTACGATTTCAGTTCACCTGCTTGTCTAAGCCCTTATCAAATGACTACTTCGTTTTGAGCTACATGTCTTCTCAAGAAGCCTTTTGGTCATAGCAAGCTTTTTTTATTCCGTAAGCTGAGAGATTGTATGTTTCTTTAGACGAGAAATTGATCGAAACTGGCGTAAGTCATCTAAAGCCCCAACTTTGTGCTTAACTGCGAAAAAACAATCATTTCGTGCGGCCTAAAACGGGGAAAAATAAAATGGAAGTCGCACACTTTTATCTTTATAATCGGATAGGATTTTCCAGTGGAGTGTCCCTGAGAAATTGGATTTTCAACGTTGCAAAGCTTTTGCAATTGAGCGGAAAGAATGTTGCTCTTTGTGGGATCATTTTCGAAGGGGGGTAAGTGACGATAGTAATGAGATAATTATTAAAGTCGTTTGGAGCGGCCTCAGAAGTTCTTAAGTCACTCCAAGGGTGTATCGTAAACACATTAATTGTATTAAGTATCTCAGTTTGTTAATATGAGTTTCCCATTTCTGCTATTGCCGAGGCGAAAATTCATTTGAAAAAAATACAGGTAGGGTAATGAAAGCGACATTCAATAATTTCCCACTGAATCTAATAAGAATGATTCCACTCTGTGAAAACAATTTTGGCCTAAAAATATCTGTAGTTTGAAATGGGTAAATGAGATTACCGAGTTCCACTTCTCGGTGATCTGCCAAGCACGAAAAGCCATTCGAGGGGAAACAATTAAATCAGCGGGAGGAGATAACACAGGAAATAAATAGCCCATATAGTTGCTTTCACGATGGCTATTTTCGTTAAGTAAACAGTTAGGAAATGTTTGTTGTCTTAACTTTTTACGATCATGTGGTGCAAGTGTATGCACTGTCCCTTTCCTAGGGGTCCGATCTAAGAATTTTTTTAAGAGAGGGGGAATTAAACTTAGAGTTTTAAGAGAGAGAAATACACAGAGAAATTATTGCACACTATCGCCTCAGTAAGCTAAGGAATATTGCAAGACAAGTAAATATTAGATACCGTATACTCAAGTGACTTGCGCTCCTGTCGTTGCAAGAATTTTTGGGGCAGACAGTGAGTAAAAATACCCAAGGGTCTGGTGGGAATAGGGTAAGGGGTTTGGCCCCCTCGGGACCCCCCCCCCCCTCCTTGATCCACCATTTAAGCTTGTCAAGTACACCACCACATACGGGTATATGCAAGCAGCTTCTCTGTTGCTGCCAGGAAAGTGCTCTTTAAAGGAGAGCTTAAGAATAGTAAATAAGTTCCACGATGCGCGACGTCAGTTTGTGAGCTGAAAAACTGCATGGAGTGGAGATGGAGGGAACAGAATGTGCTTGGTACACGAACCGAAAATCTTTCCGTTCGTCACAAAAACCAAGAAAAGGAAAAGTCTCTTTTAAACTGGAAACTGCAAATTTCTCATGTTCAGAATTTCGTGGACGGGTTTAAATTAACTGCTTAAAAGCCAATTTTAGTTTAATCTTGCTTGCGATATAAGTTATTTAACGAGGTTGTGACCCAGTCATCACTATTCTGTGATTCTGTGACTCGACCGTTGATATTGCTATGGTCACAGAAGACGATTCTGAACAGGACAGAGTGTTATTCAAATTAATTCTTTATACTGAACTTTCCCTGTGGACAATGTTTTAGCCTTTACCAGTATTAAAACTTAAATCGTCTAAATTAGGAAAATATCAGGGAGGAACAGTGTAGTCAGTTTCCGTGACTTCCGGTAGTGTTGACAACCGACCACGACTTGCATGCTTCCTGCGCAAAATTGTTCAAGGAGATTGCAAATCTTTCACCGTTCGTTTTTTTTTTTCTTTAAGAAATAATAAGGGCCATTTTTTTTCTCTGTATGATTCCTGAGAGGTACGCGATTATGACGCATTCAGTGTGTGGTTGATTCGAGTTGCATCTTCACTGTCGGCGGGGGCCAATCGGACTGATCCATTTACTTATAATTAAAGGTTGAAGGGACAAAAGGCGAGGCGTCTATCATTTTTTACGCTTAGATTGTAAACCATCACCTGTTTTTTCAGTAAGTTTTGTTCGATAAGACATTCAGCCGAAAACTGCAACTTAAATGATTTGATTAAAAGTTCTTACGACAAGAATTAAACATCTCGGTAGAGGGGAATGGTGACGATAAGGATGAAGACATAAAGCTTGAACCCAGACCTCACAACCCGGAGATTAAAACACAAAAATAGTAAGACTAGTTACAGTATATTCCAGTGTGACTGAACTTCAATTTCCTTTGCGTTTCCTGTTGCTGCTCGGCGGTGGATCAAACAGACAGACCAATCGGCTTTACCGAAAAAGTGCGGTGTTCTTGCATAAACGAAAAATTCTAATCTTTTTTAAATTCGATTAAGAGGATATATTACCACAAGGTGGAATGGCCATTAGTAAGAGTGATAAGGAAAAAGTCGTTCCTTAAATTTCTCTTTGGCAGCTCTTCGGGGAAGAAACTAGTCAGGGTCTTGACTGCTTTTGAATTCATTTGACCTCCTAAAGAATCTATGGTGTGATTAAGGAACAGAGATGAAAAGAGAAAGGTTGAATGGTGGCAATGGGTTTTGGAAGATTCATTAAGTGTGCTCTTCAAATGCCCAGACTACCCATTGTCTTTAGCATGCTCTGCCGACCTTTCGTATACTGCACACGAGCAATTAGACCTTGTTGATATAGCTTCTCTCAAACTTCAGCTCAGAAGCATCGGTGAAAAACGAGATGGTGTCACTTTGGCTATGGAAAGGACAAACTTCAATGCAAAGTTTTGATCGTGTAGGTTTGAGTTTGGGCATTAGGCCAACCCACTATACTCTCATTAAAATCTCCTGGATCTCTCCTCAACCAGCCTTCATTCAGAGAGGAGAGTCCCGACCCAGGGGATTATTGAAATAATCGCAATCTAGCTGAGTCAAAAATGAGGCGACTGCAAGGCCAAAACTACATCAAAATGAGGAAGATCAAAATACAACTGAAGAAGTCAGCGGAAAAGAACTGTAGTAAATAGGTAGGTAGGAAAGGAGGAGGACTGGGGATGACCTATGCCGCACAGGGGGGCAAAGGAAAAGAATATTAGAAACCTGCATAAAATTAGCGGAGGCATGGGGCCCGGATGCCTATATCCAATTACAATGAGTCTAATAAGGCACTTTTGATCCGTTTCCGTTCCATCTGACAGGAACTAAGACAATTTTTTCAAGGCTACGCAAAATAATCTATTGGCTTTAAGCTCTCCATATGCCACGCCCTTAATGGAATTAAATTAAAGAGACATAGCTTCCTCTTGACTTCACCATGCCGGATCATCCCCAGGAAGATGACGACCTGTTGATTTGTATATCCTGACTTGTGACCTAAAGGCCAACGACAAGTCAAAAAGATTTAACTTTTAACACCGGTTTTCCGAAGAGGGTTACTTACCATTTAAATCCACAATTTTTATTAAAAAACGATTCTGTTAGGCTTCACGAAAATTAAAGTGATAACAATAGAACAGAACCCAAAGTGCACTTGGGTTTTTTTCCCCTTTGAGCTCAAATCAAACCAGTATAAAAAATATATATCTCTCCTTTGTTTCCTTCAGTTTTCATCCCCGGTCCTATGGAATCTTCGAGTCTTCACTTTATCAGTGACTAAAATGATCCTAATTTTGTTGAACGAAAATTCTTCCAGCTTTAACCCTTTACATCCTAACATCAGTATTCATTTTCTTCATAATGTTCTCTATACATTTCCTATGGTACCGACAAAGAGAATTTGTTTAACAATCAAGAGCTTCTTTAGTTGGTGATTCCTTTATTCTCATGACCTCAATGCTTGCTTTAGGGGTGATACTGATGGGGGATAATAGTTACGAATCACTCTTATTGGTTTAAGAGTTAATTAAAGGAACCCTAGGTGAGATCAGTCTGGTATCATGTGAGAAATGCAGCCTGGTCATGATGATCATAGGATTACTTTTGTCTAATCTTTACACTGCTGGAGCTGCTAAAAAAAAAGGATCACCAAATTTGATGTTATGTGATCTTTGTTATTAGAACTACTAACGGTCGACACGAGGCGCCACTCTCACACTGTCCGAGTGAGATCTATTGATCTAAAGGTTCTTCAAACACCGAACATTACGCCCGTTTTCAGCTTAACACGCTAATGACCTTAAACAAACCACGACGCCGACAGCCACAAGGATTAGACAAAACAAAAGATCTAATGGGCACAACAGTATCAACACGTGCATTTTAAAACTTTGTATATTTCGTAGCTGTCCTCTGCAAAACAACAACGTGAAATCTGATAAAGTAAACCTTGTCGGAAAATTTTTTCAGTTTCCATGAGAATCTCAATGAGGCGAGGGCTTTTACGGCTGACAGTTAAAATTTCGGCCAATCTACGGCTAGCGGTTAACATCTTTCCATTGTTGTCACCAGAATTATTTTTCTACCGTAATATCTTTTAATACTAACGGTTAAAAATTGTCAATTTTTACGCCTAACGGTTAGTTTTTGGCCGTCAGTTTACGGCTAACGGGTAACCTTATTGAGACCCTCTTCCATTTGGAACTGAACCCAGCTCACGCTCACGTAAGTAATGCTGAAGTTGAGGTGTGGCGCCGCAAGAAACGGTGAACACATCCAGCCATTCGCGAAATTCTATCCAAAACTAGAAATTTTTTTTTAACCGACGTCTCCCTCGGCGTTGCCTTTCCCACTTTACCTTTTGGGACTGATGCAAAGCAAAGTCGGAGTTTGGCGATATCATTATTTTTTCGGGGAGAACTAACTAAGTAACTAGCTAAACGAGGCTTAGAACCAAACCCGGATACTTCATGACCCTTTGCAGAGAGTTGTACAAGTGTCCGTTCACGCTTCACACTGAGATCATCAGTTGAAATTACTCGGTGACTAATAGGCAGAGGTGTTTCGAAAAGCATTTCTTTTAGGAATAAGAAAGATCGTGAATTCCTGCTTACGTCCCTAACTCGGAAACCCGTGGGATATGTCGGTACACCCACGTCCTTCGACACGGCCCGTGGGGCCGCCAGTTCGAAAATACTTGGCTCACACAAAGTGCTGCTCACTCAACAAAAGTGAACTTTTGGCGAAAAAAAATCAATTATCGTGCACTGCTCGAACAAATCTGAACAATTCTTTAGCTGATTGCTCCGCATATTGATAAAATACTGATTTAGCTGTAATTAATCTCTTTATAACCGTTTGCTCACCGAAATATTTGCTACTCCTTATCACATCTAATGCGTAGAACCGGTTTGACAAGTAACAAAATATAATCGAAGGTGAGTCGAACGTTTCCCACTTAATAATCGTAACCGTCTGAGTATGCCTACCAAATAAATAAATCTTGACTTGATCATGTGCACTGAGCGATCTTTCATATTTCCCTGTGGTCCAGTAATTCTTGCTCAACGTTTCAACCGCTGTTATTTCACCGTTAGCATGGGAGGTCCTAGAGACAGATGTATTTGCCATTTGTTCATTATGGCATCTCCACTATTTTCATTCACCGGGGGTGTGTTGCGTGTAATCGAACAGGAAGTTAGTGACCTTTTATTTTTCAATGCCTGCCCTGACCTCAGAGCTTCCCAAATAATTTCCGGTGTTGAAGATTCCGAACTGCGATGTAATCGGTTCATTCAGTGCGGCGCGGGCGTGAGTCCCAATACAGCCTTAAGTGTAAATTGCACAAATATGCTAATAGTATTAGATTGATGAGAAACAGACCATATATCAAGCACAAAAACTACTACTGCTTGCAAGCGCTGAGAATCTCACCAATCTCCGCCTTTTTTATTCACCCGTAAACTCGAGAGGATATCATTTCATGCCTGGAGGTACTTTTGACCAAACATAAATAAATCGTCCTTTTTCATCGCCATAAATCCATTTAGCGTTTCTGGCACAAATGAGCCCAACTGTTATTTTCTTATTAAGACATGTTGTTTCTCTTTTAAACTCAATGATCCCGCCTCCTGGGTTGTGTTTATCATTCACTGCTGTGTGAGGTTTTACTGTTCGATTGTTTTCATTTGAGATATATATGATAGGTGCCGATAAATATTTATACAAAGCAGAACTAAGAATTTATCGGCGAAACACGACTTAAACCCTCTACCAAGCTGGATTATCTCAATCTGTGTAATCCGTGCTAGGAAGCATTTTTGTGAACTAAGCAAACTTTGTGATCTAACATTGCGATAAAAGCATCCTTTCAGACTGATACTACGAGGTGGCCCTTCAAATCTCTCATGCCCCCTATCACGCCCAGCCATGAAAGGTTTAGTTTATCTTCTCCATTTACAGTGCGGTCGACAACGAGCACTGTGATTGGTCGTTTGTCACCCCACCTAACTCCGTGTCAATCCCATCTTGTCAAGCAAAGCACATTTCTTGTGTTTTGTTGGAGCTGTTTGAATCATGCAAGCCACACAAAATAATCTGGGTTTGTTTCGCGTTTTCAAACCAACGATTCTTTTTCACGCACCTCCGCTGCCGACTCTTCAACAAATCTTTCGTCCGCCTGAGCTGGGAAATTCGTCATCGCTTTGGAAGCAGCCGGTGGGACCACTTGGCTTTGCTGCTGCTTTCACTACAACGCCTCCACCCCCTGTTAATGTCCAAGCGTCTCCGATGAGTTTTGATTCTCAGGCTGTTATTCCTTCTCTTTGTGTCGTGCCACAAAATTCTGATCAACCGCCCAAGAATTTTAAATCCGGTGCGTCCGTCTTACAAGTACTGGAGGAATCGGTCGAAAAATCGAACGCTTGTGTCCCAAACTTGAATGGAAAAGGAAGAAAGAAGAAATACCCTTGTCCGTTATGCGACATACGATGCAGCAACAACGGTCAGCTTCAAGGTCACTTGAGGATTCACACTGGGGAAAAGCCTTTTCAATGTACTTTTGATGGCTGCGATAGACGATTCGCTCGCAACGAGGAATTGACGCGCCACAAACGCATCCACACCGGTGTTCGCCCTCACAAGTGCGACATATGCAATAAGGCGTTTGGACGAAAAGATCATTTAAGCAAACATCAAAAGACACATCTTCAAAATTCCGAGAAAAAAGTATTTACGTGTGTTGTGTTGGGTTGCGGTCAAAAATACAGTCGCTCTGATGCCTTAACTCGACACCAATGGACTGCTCATTCCCTGACAAAGGCAACTTCTCGGGCGATCAAACGCCTGCCACGTGATCCGCATGTCTTCAGGACTATGAATCCATGTACAGTCCCGGCCAGTGGTACGTGGTTGAGCTCGTAACACTCCAACTAACTTACCGTCCGGCTTAGACCTGATTTGTTTATGGTAACATAACAGTGAAATAATTATGGATCTGCTAAGAAACGTCAGAAACTCACAAGCACGTCCGCAGACAGTCAGAGAAGGAGACCGAAGAAACAAGCACGAGTTACAAGTGTTTCGTCGGCAAAATCGTTTTATTGTAGAAGCTAAAGTACATTAAAGGTGCTATCATCGCCTTGTTCCATTTATTACACGCTTTCATGGTGGTATTGAAGGTCAGGAGCGCGACCTTATCTGTGAAATTTAATATCGTTCGGACAAGTCTTCAATTCACCACTTGACGCTCTGGGTTTTTTTATCAAGACGCCGGCTGGCTTTGACATGTGACGATGTAGTGAAACAGATTTTCTAAACATCGAAAGCACTGACAGTTACAGCGAATTTTACAGAAAGTCTTAAGTGTTGTGGATACGTGGATACTCTTTCTCTCCCCTTATGTTTATTTACTATAACTGAACAATTTCACTCAAATTTGCAAATTAAGCCTGCTCAAAGGCAATTAAGAATTCTATTAAGAACAGTGTTAGCTAACGTGTTCATTAGCAAATAACAATAGACTTGTTATCTTTGGCAATCTATTGTGCCACTTAACGCCATTTTCCCTCACAATTTCATTATTTGTCAGTCAATGAAAGAAAAACAACCGCATCAAATTAAATGACGCCCGTCGGAAACACACAATGGATTTTCCGTGGGAAAAAATCACAGACAAAGGAATAATTTAATGACGATCGCCTGTACTGGTAAAAAGTTAATAAAGTAAGAAATGAAAAGGTGTGATTTCATAATTTTTTCACTCAATGATGATGTTTGTGATTTGCCTCAACTGTAAGATGGCCAAAGAAAAAACGGCTACGGAGGGAGTGATTTATAAGCATGGATAGCCGCCTACGCGTAACAAACCAAATAACAGGGCCGTAAGAGGGTCGTAAGAGTCTCCAAAGGAAAAGAAAAGCCGGCTTGACCTAAGCCATTCTCTAACTCACGCCCACTGAGCTATTGACCGCTGAGGCGATCAAAATGTAGGAAGTACTGTAGCATCATTTCCGCGAATTGTTATTGTTGCCTGTGCTGACAGCAGTACTATAGAGCTGGACTGGAACGTTTCAAACACGCTTCTGTTGAAAAGTGTTATTGAATGAATTGATGCCGAACTATAATCTGGAGGAAGCGAAATAATCTGTGTTCACCATTTTAACGACTACGTCAGGTAGCCTTCTATAAAACAGGCTCTCTGTTTTAATTTTGAGTAGAGGTTTTTTAAGAAGAATGCGTGAACATGGCTTACATGTGCCCTTATTCTGAGGGTGTCTACAAAACGAAGACCGAAGACCGAAGACCGAAGACCGAAGACCGAAAAACGAAGACCGAAAAACTGACGAAGACCGAAAAACGAAGACCCTAATTTTTTTGCCCGAATAAGGCACGGACAGTTAAAAAACTAACCCAAAGCGTTCCTCAGCACCAACCGATGTGAAATTAACAGGGGTCTTCGTTTTGTAGAAAAGCCCCCCTAAATCTACAAAACGAAGACCGAAAAACGAAGACCGAAAAACGAAGACCCTAATTTTTTTGCCCGAATAAGGCACGGACAGTTAAAAAACTAACCCAAAGCGTTCCTCAGCACAAACCGATGTGAAATTAATGTGACGCCAATTGACGCGAAATAACCGCGGCTTTTGTTTTCCGTTTAAAAAGAACCGTGTGGATCTAAAAAGTAAAGACCGTTGCTAAAACTGTTTGCGAGTAAACAAATAATTTAAAGCACTAAGGAAGACCGGGAGCGTTATTTGTTCTTATTTGGGTCATAATTGAATGTCTTCATTTGAAAAACTCTTTTTAGTTGGAACTCTTGTTGCTCTCACTTGACTTGTAAATTTCTCACTTTTTAGTTCGGAACCCGAATTACTATTACACGTTGCCGATTTCAACCGCGCGCGACAAAAAGGGGTGCATCAGTTGTCTAGACTGATGCGGTTTTAAATCGCAAAGGAGGCCAGCTTAGGGGGTGCAGGAGTTGTACAGCATTAAAGTATTTTTGTAACACGAGGTATTTCACAATTTCTAGCTGATCTTAAGCTTCCCATTATCTAGTAATTTTACAGCATGTAGGAAATATTCAGTACTCTGCTTAATACTAGGAAAGTTACTAGAGATAGTAGCATTCACAATGAGAAATGGCAAAAAACATCAGTGCAAAGGATTAATTTTGTAATTTTGTAAATTAGGGTCTTCGTTTTTCGGTCTTCGTTTTTCGGTCTTCGGTCTTCGGTCTTCGGTCTTCGGTCTTCGGTCTTCGGTCTTCGGTCTTCGGTCTTCGGTCTTCGTTTTGTAGATTTAGGGGGGCTTTTCTACAAAACGAAGACCCCTGTTAATTTCACATCGGTTTGTGCTGAGGAACGCTTTGGGTTAGTTTTTTAACTGTCCGTGCCTTATTCGGGCAAAAAAATTAGGGTCTTCGTTTTTCGGTCTTCGTTTTTCGGTCTTCGTTTTTCGGTCTTCGTTTTGTAGATTTAGGGGGGCTTTTCTACAAAACGAAGACCCCTGTTAATTTCACATCGGTTGGTGCTGAGGAACGCTTTGGGTTAGTTTTTTAACTGTCCGTGCCTTATTCGGTCTTCGTTTTTCGGTCTTCGGTCTTCGTTTTGTAGATTTTGATATGACCGCAATTCAACCAAAGAAGAGCGAAATAATCAGGCCGGCGGTAAGTCAGGCTTTTGCCAAAATGCAAAACGCAAAAAGGCGAGAACTGTCAATCATTTATGGTTGGTGAAAAGCGGCTAGATTTCATGAGCTTTATGTCTGTAGAGTGCAATCAGCCGGCAAAAAGTTCCGTTGTACGTGTTGGCACTAAAGTTAACGTCAATAGCTTGCAGAGAAAAGGTATTTGTCTGTTTAGAAATTTGAAAAATTGTTTCATTTGTGTTTTTTTATTCTCCAGAAATGTTTGGCTTGTGTCAGTTAATTGCTCTGAAAGTTTGTACTTCCGGTAAAATGTAAATTACCTTTTTTCGGGTTCCGGACTAAAAAGTGAGAAATTTACAAGTCAAGTGAGAGCAACAAGAGTTCCAACTAAAAAGAGTTTTTCAAATGAAGACATTCAATTATGACCCAAATAAGAACAAATAACGCTCCCGGTCTTCCTTAGTGCTTTAAATTATTTGTTTACTCGCAAACAGTTTTAGCAACGGTCTTTACTTTTTAGATCCACACGGTTCTTTTTAAACGGAAAACAAAAGCCGCGGTTATTTCGCGTCAATTGGCGTCACATTAATTTCACATCGGTTTGTGCTGAGGAACGCTTTGGGTTAGTTTTTTAACTGTCCGTGCCTTATTCGGGCAAAAAAATTAGGGTCTTCGTTTTTCGGTCTTCGTTTTTCGGTCTTCGTTTTTCGGTCTTCGTTTTGTAGATTTAGGGGGGCTTTTCTACAAAACGAAGACCCCTGTTAATTTCACATCGGTTGGTGCTGAGGAACGCTTTGGGTTAGTTTTTTAACTGTCCGTGCCTTATTCGGGCAAAAAAATTAGGGTCTTCGTTTTTCGGTCTTCGTTTTTCGGTCTTCGTTTTTCGGTCTTCGGTCTTCGGTCTTCGGTCTTCGGTCTTCGTTTTGTAGACACCCCTTATTCTGATGCAGTTCCGATAAACGTGACGGTTTACCAAAAAGCTTGAGGAGTAACTGACGCGTGGGTGATGTGTGAAGACTTTCGAAATCGAGAAGAAACCTTTCTTCCTTCACCTCTCAGTTGTTTTGTCGTCGCGGTTTTTCTATGATCTACGACAACTTGCGAAGTACGACAGGTAAACATTCGTAAAAGAAATCCTTCTAATTTTGAGATGATAAGCGTGAATGTGGCTTACGTGTTCCCTCCTGCGGTTTCGATCCTGGACCAAGACCAAGGGGTAAAGAAACATGATTCTAGAATACGCGGGCCTATCTATAAGAATACTCGTGAAGGAACAAGCCCACGACTATCTGCTCTTGACAGTGGCCGGCGCGTGGGCCCTCATCATTAAGAGTGTTGCAGGGCGCGTGTTTCACCGCCCGCGGGAAGATTTAGACGAGCCGAGGAGCTAGAAGAGGTTTGCTTGGGGCCTGGCACTAATGATGCAATGTGAGCCAACAATGCGAGCCATGAACACCTCGTCTGACTCAAGGCCTCGTACTTACCCGCGAGCGAAGAAATGCTCGTCCCGAACCGCTTATCATGACGGAGCAAGCTGTTTTAATTGTACCCGAAACCAGTTTTGAATTTTGGGGTACTTGGGTGTAAGATGGATATACGCAAAACCAGTTTAATGTAGTACCACTTGCCCTCCCATATGGTTGTAAAGCAAATAATGCAGTCAGTAAATTGAGCAGCGCAAACGCAATTAAATCAAAGAAATCACAACAGCCAATCAGAACTTAGGTTAAAATCACAGGAAGCGAAAGGGACAAGAAGATAAACGCGGTCTGATTGGTGGAGAGAATATTCTTGAGCGAATACTCTCAGCTATTATCACAGCATTTCGACTGCGTCCAGTTAAGCGCTGAACGAATGTAGTTGAATAGAAACTTCTTTTTTTCATTTCTTCTTTTCTTCTTCAACGGTTCCGACGGTGAACATCACAAATTTCATTATCATTATTTTTTTGAAGAATAGAGATATTTTTATAATTAAGAATGCTGGATGATAATAGTGCATCTAACGATAAATTTATTTAAAGATTATAAAGATTTTTGATTCACGCTTTAATCAAAAGAAAGAGGGTAAATTCCTCATACTGATTAATAAGTTTGTTGTTCAGTTGGGACATCTCTTGCAGCTTTGATTTTTGCCAGTTCAAAATTCATTTCAGTATCTGAAGGATCTGAAAATGACAATAAAGATGATTTAGAGCCACAACTGCCACTTCAGAATATTAGGAAAATGATTTGAGCAACTTTATCTTTCAGGAGAATAGCAATGTAATGGAGCTCTTCTTACTTATTTTTTCTCTGGAAATCAAGTTCAAGTTCAAACATTAAACCAGTTTAAATAAAAAAAAAACCAGTTTTTGTGTGAAAATTGTCATTAGGTAAGGCTTCCATCAGGAAAGAAGGAACTACTTGCTGACAATAAAACTTGCAAACTGTTGCTACAACAGTTTCCCAAAACTTATCACTAATATTAATAGTAACAATAAATATTCCTTTACTAGTATAGGTAACAAAATCGCAAGTTTTTAAACCCAAAACTGCCATGCCAGTCTGAACTTGGAAATAATGTAGACGATTTTTGTTGAGAAAAATTCCCATTCTCATCTTTTTTCCATCAACAGTTGGTAGCAGGAAAGCAATTTTAGAGTCAAGGTCCTTCCTTAAAAATAGATAATTTATCCCTATTTCTGTAGGATCACAACACTGAGATTTTCTATTACCATTTAGACTTGCTCCTATCCAAAAATAACTGCTAATAATTAGGAGACCTGGCTCCAGAAGATCAAATAAACAATGCTGTTCTTCACTGAATTTTGAGTGATAAAATTTTGGATTTTCTTATTCTATTGTTCTATGGTTTCAGGACACACTTTGTTTTCTTTAAATTCTTTTTGTTCAGTGGTATTTTTAACAGTGAGTGATACATCAGTATGAGGATCTTTGTCTACAGTTTTTTTGTTGGGTATAAAGATTTTACTTTTTCCCCATAACTGAAAGGTGTCTCATCTCATGCAGGTTTTGTTGTTGTGTTGTCCTATGGTTGCTTTGTTTATAGTCATTCGATCATTGTCTCAAAAGGTCAAGGCTTTTAGAAATTCTTAAGCAAAGTTTGAAAGGTTGTCCTCTAATAGCTTATAAAAATTTATCTTGACATAATTCTCAGCTTGAGATAATATGGTCAGGTGAGATATATTATCAAGATGTGAAGAAAAATCTTCATTTTCATCATAGTTTACGGAAAATGGTAAAAAATCAAGAATACCAGAACAAAGATCAATTTTTCTAAGTTTCTTTGCAAAACAAAATTTTTCTATACAAGTTATTTCCTTTCTACCTTTCATGGGTCTAGGATTAAAGGAATCACTCCAGAAATCATCATATGATGTTATTTTTCTTTTCTTTTTCATCAAAGAGCTTTTGGAAATGTAGGGACAGGTTTGTGTGTAGGTGTTGGCAAGGGGTTCCAATATGCAGACATAGAGGTGACAGACTTTCTTTGATTTGAAAGAAAAACATCAAGTTCAAACAAAGTTGCACCTAAATGTCTGCATCCTTGATCAGCTTCACCCTGGCACCTACAAAATGCAAAATACACAGACCCAGTTGAGTCCAAAACAAACCAGAGCCTGTATAGTTTATCGCCTTCTTGAGTTTTTTTCTTTCTGAGTTGGTATAACTCCAGCTACAAACACACAAAAAAATACTGCCATCAAGGTCCTTTGTAGCATTTACTCCAAGGCTCTGAACATGGCCATTTGTACATAGATTACACTCTTCAAATGAGCACCAGGAGGATAACATGCTTTTATCCTAATCAGTTTTGCTCATTATTAGATGATTAAAAATGTCCATTAGTCCAAATGGAGGGAGCTGGGAGAAGACACTGGATAATGATGCCATTTGGAAGGGGTCCAAAATTTTTGTCCCACTGGAAGCACAAGGCATCTTAACAAACATTCATCAATGAACTCACTTTCAAAGTCAGGGTCAGTAGGAAGGTCCACAAAAGCAACTGCTCTAACTAGCTTAATAAGTTCAGGTTTGTGGTAAATGGAGAATTGAACATGCTGGGCAGAAATAAGTGCTTTAATTTGTTTCACATCCATTTGGTCAAAGTTGGGACTGGTAGATGTAGTGATGGCTATTTTTGAAGGTGGTTGCTTGGTAGTGTTACATGCACTTTTGTCTGTAGATGTTTGGGAACTGGTTATGGTAGAATAAGATGGATAATGGACAGCAGAAGGTTTAGTACATGTAGCTAGATTTAGCTGTTTCACAGAAGAGGTTTAGCTGGCACTGGTAGCTTCTGGAGATTGAGTTGGCTTATTCACAGTTGTTTAAGAGTATGAAGACAATGTTTTTGTATTTAAAGAAGCTAGATCTTGACCAGGTTGCTTGGATTCTGTAGCTTTAATTGAAGGTGGTTTGAAGGAAGGATGAGTTTGTGACATCTGTTCACAGCTTTGGTATATGACTGACTTACCATTGTTTTCTAAATCTATTGAAACAGAGGATGCTGTATTCTCAGGCAGAGGAGCACCACAACAGCTACCTCTAGGCAGAAGGAGATTAAAATTATTTACTTGGGCATAATCATCATGATATATTTGAGTGATTGGACAACTGCACTTTTTTTTCGTGATCGATGAAAACGAATCAATGTTCATAATCGGTTCAAAGATGTACCATTTTTTCTGCGACAATGAAAAGGTGCAAATGGGTCGCTCGAGGAGCGATGCGCAGCTGAAGATGTCCAGTTTCAGCTAAAGCTCCCGTTATCTTGCTGTTCTTGACATGATCTTCCACGGAGTTCGAAGAGAAAAGTAGCGGCTCAAACACCTTCGCTTTTCTCTCTATCAAACTAGAACTCAACGTGCGGATTTCTTCATGTTTCTCATCACTTATTTCATCATTCCAGAGAGTAATAGCTCGGTAAAAACAATTTCCGTCTCCTCTGACAACGACTTCTCTCCTTTGAGGATTTAAAATTCTGGAAGCCATAATTTGTGTATAAAAGACGTTAGCTAGTATTAAAATTGGTTGTACACACGTCAATTTTACTGAAAGTAATTTATGGGGCAATTTCTTCTGATTTATACGTAACTTTGTGATATTTCAAGACCATTACCAGATGTCGATTTCCCAATAAACCTTACGAAAGGAGAGAACTTTATCGGTAGATTTTAACACATATTTCATGGTTATTTGGACAAAAACTTACACTGTCCACGTATCAACATTGCTTTAATCCTTTCCTGATAAAACAGCTGCAACAAAGTGCTGAATTCTCTCAAAAATCATTTTTTGGGACGCCTAGTTAACTTTTCGCCATGAATTCGTTTGTACCAATTTGCGTTGTTTACCCTGTGGCAAACCCAGAACCCTTTGCGCAGAGCAGAGAGATTTGAGTTCTGGCATCTCATTCATTTATTGGGACCGTCCGAATTTTCAGTAATCCTGATCGTCACTGCGATAAATCATGGCTGAATTTGAAATGTTGAATCAGTTAGAAGCTAGACATGTTGAAGAGGACAGACCACCGAACCGATTTCGGTTGTACGTCGGTCTTGGTATATTGGGAGCAGTTGTGATTTTCTTCATCGGGTTTGTCATCGGTTACTATGCAATGAAAGCCGGTGCAAGCGAGTCTCCTGCAATGGTTCCCACAAGCCCTGTTAACGTCTTACCTACGACTTCACCTACGACCTCACCTACGGGAAAGGGGGATGAATCTAAATACAAGCAACTGCATGAAATGATGGTCGATTCACTCACAGCTGAAAAGGTTGAGGAATTTTCCCGGTAAGTTGCACTTTAGTTTTATAACTTTTTGCTGCATCACACTTACGCGCGACGCGGTGAATATTGCAACTTCGCGTGAGTATTTAACAAGCGCCAACAGCTCCAGTCTACTTGAACAACTACTCCAAATGAGCTTAATATTTGCCGTTGAAGGTACTTTTCAGTCGATCGTAACTCAGCGTGGCGCTCGCTTAATAAGTTTTACTTCCTCGTAAAAGTGAAAGCGTAAGAACCATCTGCTCAGGCTGGGCTTTCGAGTGCAAGATGGCACTTTAGCAGGAAAGTTAAGCGAGGGCAGATAGTGATGGGAGGATTAGTTATCGAACCCATGGGCTCCAAGAGGCAAATAGGTTTATCAAAAGAAAGCTTGGCAAATATCTTGTTTCAGAGAAATGGTGAGTAGTGAAATAATTTGTCTAGAACTTAGTGCCCACTCGCCTTAGTGGCACTTAAGGAGCATATGAAACGAAATTGTTTCTTTGCATTTTCTAGCTCAATCTGGGTGATAGCTCTGTTTAAAATAATAAATCATCAACCTTAGCGCCCAGCGAGTACCCCTTAATTGTTTTTTTTTGTGCATTGAAAGTACAATTTGGAGGCCAAAAAGTGTCTCCATTAAGGTTACTTCCCACCTTCAGAGGCCAAAAAAAACCTCCATTTGACTCAACTGAATTATAACAGTCAACCTAGGGTTTCCATGAAAAAAAATTCTGTAATCTTTCAAAGCATGCGAGTTATTTAGAAAAACATATTTTCAAATTCTTGGTTTTCACCCACATGACTTTTGTATTGACAACAGTTGCTATCTGCCATGTTGGTGCCTAAACAAATAGTTACAAATGTGCTTATAGTAAGGTGAAAGTGAGAAAGTAGAAATGGTTCATTGCATAGTTTTCAGCTGTGGCATTAGAAATGATCGAGACAAAGGGATTAGATTTTATAGAATACCATCAGTTATAAAAAGTAAGTCTGCCTTTAAAGAAGAATTGATGACCAAGAGGAGAGAAAAGTGGATACAAGCGATAAGTCAGGGTGACAAAAAAGCAAAAGACACTCTCAAAAGCAAATAAGTATGCAACAAGCATTTTGTCTCTGGAAAGCCATCTCCTTACTGGGACAAGCACAATGTAGACTGGGTGCCAACTTTAGAGCTTGGAAAGAAAAGTTATGGCCATGAGATAGACTATGAAGCAAGAGCAGAGAGACAAGAAAGAGTGAAGAAAAGAGAGATATATGCCATTGAGCAACGGGAATGTGAAGTGGCCGAGAAGTGTTGGAAACTCAGTGAAAGCAGTCTTCCTGTGGCCCAGATTGACTTTAATCAGCCAAGCACCTCCACAGAAGAAGAGAAAACTGGAAACGAAGGAAAGGAAGATGCCTTTTCGGATGATCTTATGGCATGTGATGAAGGCAGTGAGTCTGATGAAATCAGAACTAAAATTATGAGAGACACCGAGTGCCAAGCAGACACAGAGTGAAAGGATTTGGAATGCCAAACCACCAAGTTAGAATATATGTTTCAAAAAAGCAAGCATTGGGCACCAGATAAAGATTTTTTTTAACTCTGACAAGAAGGTTTGCCTTTATACTGGTCTACCTTCCTTGGAAGTGCCAATGGTTGTGTTTGACCATGTAGCTTCACACGTTAAAAGGCAAACTCAGTCACTTGATAGGTTCCAAGAGTTTATTATTGTACTCATGAAACTTAAGGCTTAATCTACCATTACAGGGTCTTGCCTACAGTTTTTGTTGTATCAATTTCAACCATTTCAAGAATATTTTTCCATTGGATTGTGGTAATGGACAAGAGACTATTTCCCTTTGTTTTCTGGCCAGACAGGTATCAACTTTGGAAGACAATGCCCCAGTGTTTCCGGTATGCCTTTGGCAGGAACACAACTGTTGTCATTGACTGTTTTGAGGAGTTCATTGGAAGGCCATTCAGACGAGAGGGATTGCAAATGTAAGGATCAATGTGGAACATGTAATTGGATTGCTCAGATGGAAATTTACAATTCTGGAAGGTACCCTGCGAACTGACTATCTGATATCTCATCATGAAACTCTGATCACCACACTCCACTGGTGGATCACATGACAAGAGTTTGTGCAGCTCTTGTTAACTTCTGTCCTACTATTGTACCATTTGATTAGGCAAACTTCCTTTGAGACTTTAGAGATAGAAATATCACTTTCCTCTTCACCACTTGAGGAATCTGATGAAGAACAATACTTGGTAAGGGTGGTGGCTGAATAGATTGTGGCAAGTTTGTTGCATTCAGAACATTTCCAATAATTGTTGGGCATTCTGTTTAAACTGTGGCAGGTAAGGTGGAAAAATTTTCCAATTTTTACATATGTCTCCATGGCATTCTACAACTGTCTCTGTTGTACTAGGCTTAGCCTTGCAGATGCAAATGTTATCGAATTTCATAGCTGCCTGAATAGATGCCATAGAGGGTTGTGCTGATGTCCTGGTACCACCTCTTCTCTTGAATTGGGGAAGTCGAGAGTAGTGAGGGCAATACCAAGTCTCCTGCTTTCTCATGGTTGTGAGCTAAAGACAGGAAGGGTGAAACCTTTCATAAGGGCACTTTTTGTTACTGCATGAAATGGTCTCCTTATGTCCGATTTTCCTAAAAAAACAAATTGCATCCTTATCTGGTAATTTAGGGGGCATTGTGCATCTTCAGGTTTACCATCGCCCTAGAATTTCTGAAAGAATGCATATTCTCCAAAATGTTTCCAGTTTGGGCAATACAGAGTTCCAGTGCTGCACATCTGGATATTTGCACAGCACTATTAAATTCATGCTCTTTTTCTCATCAATGACACAAACCACAAAGTCGTAATACTTGATTTCAGGCACAGAGAAAAGCTGCCGCTGCACCTGATAGTAATAGCTGTGACTTTTTCTGAGCTGTAAATGTCCATTCATTTTTTCTAGGCAGGAATTCTTCTGCTGAGCAAAGTTCTCAAAGTTGCCATCTTTGATTATAATTGGGCACTTCACCACATCCAGTGCCACAACAGTCACATGACACTAGAAAATCAGGAGTGGAATGGAAAAATTCATGTTCTTTGCTGATAAAAAAAGCCACACTTCTTAACAGTTAAGTTCACATGACCAGTTTTTACAGCAGTTTCGTATGCATTTACAGCATGACTTTCATGCCTCTGACCATGCCTGGTAGCTTTATTGTTAACTATGTAGAGGCATGGTTAACAAATTGTTTTAATCAGAGAGTGAGAGGGCTGTGCAATGTTTGTGTGAAATTCTGCATGACTTTCAGACGCACCAATTCTGCCAGCTCGATGTCTAAGAAATCCTGACCCACTAGCTTGATCTCTTTTGTTGAGTTCCACTTTGTTTACGTCCTCATCAGAAATATCCAATGTCACTTCAACACATTTTCTCAGTAGTTCTGGATAATCAAGATCAACATTTCCCGTTTCAAATAGGTTGGGATAAACTGGTGAACATAGGGGTCGATGAAGCTGAGTACAGCTTAATTTTAGCTTCGCATACACAGCCTGCATTTCTTATTCTGATAGAAACGCGATGGGCTTACTTTGATCGTCCTTTTCCGCTGAGTTTTCCTGCTGTTCCCCGAAATTTGGGTGCTGAGAGTCGATTCTTTGGTCCATCGTGTTTTTAAAAGTCGATTTCCCGCACCTTCGAGTACGGCACTTCTCTAACATAAGTTGGCAGAATCCACGTGCATTTTGTTTGAGCACATGCGAGTTTCCCTTGGATTCTTGTCACTGCTTAGATATAGAAAAGTACACTCGCTACGTGCGAGCAGGATTCAGCAAGGCCTGCCTTGCAGCCTTAGCAATGAGTAGAGAGAATGGTACCATCACTTTCTGCGATGATCCAAATGTCTTTAAGAGGATCGTTCATCCGCTGCGAATGTCTCACCTTCGCCACAACAAGAATCTTGGTGAGAATCTCTGCTCCTTGAACCGATGTTACGAAGCCAGACATCACTTGCATGTACGCTTCAACATTTTTGAAAGCTTTAAATTGATGATTTGTATAATAACTTGTCTCCAGAACTAAACAGGAAAGAAGGTACGAGACTTCTATCGGGGGCAAACATTCTAAGTGGAACTGCTCTCTTGGAATGGCTGCTGGATCGACACCGACCACAGAAATTTTCGTTCTCGAACATGGCTTTCTAGGCCCTCCACATAGTTCGAAAGCGCGGGTATCCTAAGGAAAATATTCCCATGGAATTCTGGATTTTTTTCACTCGACGTATTCATAGAACAAAGTATTTAAAAGAGGGCACCACAGAGATGGCATTGTATTTGCATGAAATTTCACACTTAAGATGAGCACCAACATGGCGGCGCTTAATTTGCATATATGTATGACGTCAGCTACAAACCGAGAATATTGTAGCGGATGAGTGAAATAAACGAAGAAGGAAGTCTGGGTCGGGTTGTAAGCCGAACCTCGTGCCATTCACTATTCGCTCCATTTTACCAAGCTCGAGGCAAGCGTGAGGCCTTCGCGCTCGCCTCGCGTTCGTTTCATTTGATTCAGCTAACTTTTCACTCATATCTATTCGTGTAGCATTTTTACAAAGCGCCCCCACGTTGGTGGTGGAGAGCAAAACAGAAAGCTTGGCGAATATATCCGTGACAAGTGGGTCAGCTATAAGTTTGATCACGTGGAAATGGTGCGATATGACGTCCTTCTATCCAGGCCACCAAGAGATAAACCCAACGTCGTTCAAATCATCGACGTGCTCGTAGGAAGAGTTGTCTGGAACGTAACAGGCCCTGAAAAGGCGAGTGACCCCCTGCTGTTATTAGGGTGATTTGTAAAAACTAGGATAAACTCGGAATTGATTGTGCACAGACAAACCCCGAAGCAAAAAAGGCACTCATATCCAGCACCAGTCATTTTTTATCCTCACTTGTTTAGATGGACAAAACTAGCACTCAAGTTCTAAATTTGCATGTCAAGCCGTCCTACATATTTAAATGCCTTAGCTTTGTCCCTTCTGTGTCGTCTTAACTCGTTATTTAAAAACATAATTAATTCTTAGAACATATAACAACTGTTTGTTTGTATTTTTTCTTTCAATTTCTTAAAAGTTCTATTTAAACTAACAAGTAAAAGACATGTTAAGTTAGGAACAACAATGGAGAGAATGTGTTTATTCCTATGGTACAGTTCCCCAAAAGGTCTATAGTTCACCTCTGGGAACTATATTTAAAGGGACAAAAATAAAATTTTCATTGTTCTTGCATTACTTAATATATTTTCACTTGTCCTTTTTACTCTTGACTTGATAATGACGTGAAGTAATGTTGAAACGTCACTAAAAATATCATAAAAACAGCTTTTAGAAGTTCTAACGTTCTAGCGTCGAACTTTGTAATCATTTGTTTCTCCAAATTTCTTTTTATTTAAAAAAATTGAAGGGGAAATATTTTTTTGCTTGCGGCTTTTAGATCGCAGAGCCAAGTGAAAACGACCCTCTTGTCCTGCCACCCTTCCTGGGCTACTCTCCACCGGGAATCGTGGAGGCTGAGCTGATGTACGCAAACTACGGTACTGTGGACGATTTCCTAGAATTAGAGAAGAGAAACTTGAAATGCACTGGAAAGATTGTGATCATGCGATATGGAAAAATATTTCGAGGAAATAAGGTAAAATTTGAGAAACGCCTAGTGTCGTTTGCATGGTTGTTCAGCAGGGCGTGAAATAACTTTTTTTTTTCTGATAGCCACTTGGCTCCTAAATTCTTCAAAGTGGTAGCCAATTCAAAAAAAGTTGGTCGCCATTTTCAAAGACAAACAAAATCTTTCTTTACGCTGTCAGCGTTCTAGATAGACCCTCCAAAATTAAGTTAGGGTAAAGATCTTTAACGTGCTACAAAGTGGACACTAGGATGGATGATATACAACGTTCAGGCTCATCTAAATCCAAGATGGCGTATAGTTATCGATCGAGATGCATGTGCTACGTTTTGGAAATAAACTTAACGAGGAAGTTTGCCGCGGATTTATCTTTGCAAATCTTTTTAATTCACTATATCTCTTGGTAAGGTTATGATGAAACGTTCTAGTCGCCAATTTGGCGACTAACTTTCAGGATTTGGTCGCCAAAGTGAAAAATTTAGGCGCATTGGCGCCTGAATTAGGCGCAATTTCACGCCCTGAATTCAGTGATTCTCAAACGTTTTTGTTCCTGTAGGTCCTAAACGCCCAAAACTGTGGAGCTGTTGGTGCACTGCTATATTCTGATCCAGCGGACTACTCTCCACAAGGGATGAAGAAAACGTTCCCAAAGACATGGTGGCTTCCAGGAACTGGTACCCAGAGAGGAACCATTGGCTTAGCAGATGGTGATCCTTTGACCCCTCTCCTGCCATCAATAGACGGCGTTTACAGATTAGCCATCAACGACACCGACGCCATACCGAAAATTCCTGCACAAGTGTTAACGTATGATAATGCTGTCGAATTTTTTAATCGTCTTGGAGGTATGATGTCACTTATTTAGTGTCGTCCCCTCAGTGAGGCAGTGACTTAAGCTCTACGTTTGTTGAGGTTTGAAACTTTCGGACCATAATGGAATCATTAGGCACTCCCCTTGAATTGATTTTTTTTTTAACATCACCTAAAGAAAAGTAGGAAGTAGCAGATTGAAGAGATATGTCCATTTTATTTGTCAGAGGCGTAGGGCAAGATATATTTGAATCATACCTCCTCACACCTTACAATCGGGCTCAAACTCTCCGCCAATAAACTTTCCTATAAAGAAAACTCTTGGCGAGGAAGGCCACAATATAACTCGACATCTTTTTATGTTTAAGGGGGTACTCCTAAGAGGTAACTCCTGATATATAATTTAGCTAAATGATCTACCCAAATCAATCTTC
This sequence comes from Pocillopora damicornis, assembly GCF_964200805.1. Lineage (NCBI taxonomy): Eukaryota > Metazoa > Cnidaria > Anthozoa > Scleractinia > Pocilloporidae > Pocillopora > Pocillopora damicornis. The sequence goes on from NC_142671.1 coordinate 20,632,093, forward strand.
GAAAATCTTTTTTCGCTGAATTTAAATTCTGGGTACTTCACCAAGGTCAACCAGTACCCTCAAGCTGGGCAGGTGGCCTAGGCATCGTCTATAAGTTTGGCCCAGGCTCCCCAGATAGAGACTTGAAAGTGAGACTGGAGGTGAACAACCAGTTCGTTACGTTGCCTGCGTATAACGTCATTGGTACGATCCTTGGAAAAGAAGAGCCCGATCGTTGGGTGCTTATGGGAAATCACCGAGACGCTTGGGTGTTTGGCGGAGTGGATCCTTCAAGTGGGTCAGCGGTTATGATGGAAGTGTCGCGCGGCTTGGGAAAACTACTGAACGAAACTGACTGGCGGCCTAGGAGAACGATCAAGCTTTGCAGTTGGGGCGCTGAGGAATATGGTCTAATCGGTTCATATGAATGGGTGGAAGAAAACAGAAACATGCTAAGAGACAAAGCAGTCATGTATCTGAATATTGACTCTGCGGTGAAAGGAAACTACAGCTTTGGAGCAAATGGGAATCCTTCCTTAAAGTCACTTGTTTATCGAGAAACTGCATCTGTGAAGGATCCCAATGAGCGGGAAAAGAGCGCAAGTGTTTATGATCGCTGGTCAAAGAAATATCCTTCCTTATCTCCTGGAAAACCTCAATTTGGAGGTCTAGGCTCTGGATCTGATTATGCACCTTTCAGTCATTTCATTGGAGTATCAAGTATTGACATGAGTTACAGATTTAAGAGCATGAACAGGACCCTATATCCTGTTTATCACACAGTTCATGACACATTCTACTGGCAAAAAACCTTCAACGATCCACATTTCACCACTCACTTGGCGATGTCTCAAATAGGTGCAAGAATTCTGCTCGCGGCTGCTGACACTCCCTTATTTCCTTATAATCTCACGGACTACAAAATAGCTCTGAAACGTAACCTTGATACCTTGGAAACAGTCCATAAATCTGAACTCTTGAAGGGAAATATAACTCTTAATTACCTGGCTCGTGAGGTAGCAGAGTTTTCAAAAACTGCAGACGTCTTCGAGCAAAGAAAGGCTAACGCTAGTGATATCAAGGACTTCACCCAACTGCGTATTCTTAATGATCAGATGATGAACATGGAGCGCGCTTTCATTTGGCCATTCGGACTTCCGGGAAGGACACAAGTTCGCCACGTGCTGTTTGCGCCTCAGATGCACAACATCTATGGTAGTTCTAGCTTCCCAGGAATCACCGATGCCTTGTTCGACATCGACAAGACCAACAACTGGCAACTTGTTAAAGATCAAGTGTCGATCGCCATAACGTGTGTGCGAGAAGCGCGCAAGATTTTGGCCGCGTAGACAACTAGTGTGTGTCCTTTGTTCTCTGAAGTGTTTAATTTTACTCAAGTTAAAACCAAATTCTGAAAAACGATGAACTTTTACTAATAGTGAAGAAACCTGAGATTAGTACACAGCTTTTTCCTTTTTACTATGAAATAGTGCGCTCATGATTTTCTCATTGCTTGTTGAGGTGAATAATTGGTGTTACTTTTGTGAGCATGTGTCGCGTACCCGAGTGTTGGGATTACGTTGAGTGTCAACCACATATACACATCCGTCTCATTCCAGTTTTTATTGAGTACAACGTGTTACAATGCGGTGAAAACTAAAAGGAAATTTATGATTGCGTAATCAGAAATGATTCTATGGAAATTACAAATGAATGTAACGATAAAAAAAAAAGGCGATTAAATGTACAAAGGAAACTCACGTTTGATCCTGCGTAAAAAGGGTAAAAGAAACTCCGTGGGAAAGTGACTCCAGTTACTCCGAAAACTCCAATAACTCCGATAGAAAACTCTAGATGGATATACTCCGACAACTTACTCCGACACTCCGATATGTGATACTACAGAGATTATGTAAGCAACAGGCTTTAAACATGATAGGCGGCTAATAACACGATCAAATACGCTCTGATAAATGATTAAAAGAATGAACACTGAAACGATAATAGAATTTAAACGATAGTAAATAATCACACAAAACAAAACAGTTCAGTTCATTTCAGTTCAGTTCGCTTGCTGAACGTTCGTCACACTCCTCGCCCAAGGATTACGAGGTTAATCCTTGCTACTTGGTACACATGATCTATGCTGGGCTAGGATCTGCACCGTCTGTTCCGTTGTTTGGCAGCAACAGGATAAGTTCTTTTATAGGCCGTAAGTAGACCTTCTTTTCTCCGTCTCTGGCGATTTCATCTGTTTGAAGGGTGCTCTCCGGTTTCTTAAGGAATTCTGGGCTTTTGAGCCTGCTCGATTCCATCAGCTTGTCGGGAGGGACTCCGCGAGTGGCCAAGTCTGCGGGGTTCTGCTCACTCTCCACGTATCTCCACTGCTCCGGGGTAGACAGGCCCTGATTAGCTGTACTCGGTTGGCCACGTAAACGTAGAATCGGCGGCTTTCATTCGCGATGTAGCCGAGTACTACCTTTGAATCGGTGTAGTATATCACCTCAGTGATCTCCATGTCGATTTCTTTAAGGACTCTTTGAGCTGCTTGGACTGCTAGCACTGCTCCGCACAGTTCCAGTCGTGGTATGCTGGTAGGGGTAACAGGGGCAACTTTTGCTTGGCCGTAGACAAGTGATGTCGAGATCTCGTTCGCTTCGTTCAGCTGGCGGAGGTAGACAGCGACTCCTATGGCATCCTGACTAGCATCTGAAAAGGCGTGCAGTTCGGCTCTGGTTACTGTCCCGAATTCTCTTGGGTGGTAGCAGCGGGGAACGGACAGGTGCTGGAGTTCGACGAGAGAGTCTCTCCAACGCGTCCATCTGTTCATCATAACAGTGGGAAGGGGGTCGTCCCAAGCTAAGGGGGTTTTGTTCTCAGCTCTCCGTTCTCCCATAAGTACCAGCTGCTGAAGTATCTTTCTCCCCTCGAGCATGACGGGTGCCACGAAACCGAGCGGGTCGTATACAGAGTTGACAATAGACAAAACTCCTCTTCTAGTAAACGGTTTTTCTGGCAGGGACACTTCGAAGGTGAAGGTGTCTGTCTCTAGGTCCCAGAAAACTCCGAGTGACCGTAGTGCTGGTAGACTGTCACAGCGCAGGTCTAAGTCACGCACATCTTTGCCTCGATCTTCGGTTGGGAATGCTTCCATGACTTCAACGGAGTTAGAAACAACCTTGTGCAGTCGTAACTTGGCAGTGGCCAGGGTGGCTTGCGCGCCTTTCACCAGTTTTATCGCGCGTCCAGCGGTTGGCAGCGAAGCTAAGCCGTCATCTACATAAAAGTTGCGGCATATGAAATTCTTGGTCTCTTCTCCATTCTCCTCCTCGCCATCTACCACTGTTCGGCGGAGTCCGTACGTGGCGACTGCGGGGCTCGGTCCATTTCCAAACAGGTGAACGTTCATGCGGTACTCCGTGACGGGTTTTGTCGGGTCGTTTCCTTCGAACCAAAGGAAACGAAGGAAGTCTCTGTGTTTAGGGTCGACATGGAACGAATGGAAAATTTGTTCCACGTCACACATCACGGCAACATTCTCCTTTCGGAAGCGTATTAGAACACCGATGAGGTTGTTCATCAAGTCTGGCCCTGGTAGAAGCGCTTTGTTCAGCGAGACTCCTTGAAATTCGCAACTCGAGTCAAACACGACGCGAATGGTGCGCTTTGTGTTGTGGTACGTCGCGAAGTGCGGTAGGTACCAGAAACGGCCAGCGGAAGGCGGTACTTCATCGCGCGGGACGGGAGAGGCGTGGCCTTTCTCGATTATCTTCCCCATGAACTCCAAGTAGTCCGTTTTCATCTCCGGTTTTCTGATAAACATCTTCAAGAGCCCTTGCAGGCGCCGCATGGCTTGGGCGCGGTTGTTCGGCATGGACTGGTGCTCGTCGCGGAAAGGGAGGGGCATTTCCCAGTTACCGCTTGCGTTCTTGTGTATGCCCTTGTCCATGATCTCCAGGAAGGTGCGGTCCTCAAGGGAGAGGCTGGGCTCGTTGTCATGCCGTGTGGTTTTGAAGACGCCATCGGCGGCGCGCTCCAAGGGGGGATCCGTGACTTTGAATTGATTCGGGCAGGGGACCAATTCATAGCATTTGCCTTCACCTTCTTGCCTTCTCCGAGTGTCGGTGGACAGACTGGTCAGGCGGGTAAGAACGTGGGCTGGACCGCTGGGGAAGTCGAGACAGAGCTGGCCACTGATGGTCCAGCCGAGGGCTAGACGTTGTGCCCAGGGGGCTCCACTGGGGCCATTTCTTGATTCCCTCACTTTAAGTAGCTCTGGTGCATCGCGGCCGATAAGCAGGTGAACGTCAGCGGTGTCATCCAACGGAGGTATCTCGTTCGCAATGAGCGATAGGTGCGGGAACCTCGCCATAGCTGATGTCGGGATCTCACGCTTGTCCTGGGGGATGTTGTCGCACTCCGTGAGGGTAGGTAGGGTGAACTCTGCTCCGTTTGTGGAACGTACGGCGACGCCTGTCAATCGCCGCCCGTATTTCTCTTCCCGGTCGCCGCTGCACGTGGACAGGAAGTACTTCTCTAACGGACCGCTTGCTCCTAAGTCATCCGCTAGTTCACTGGTGATGAGGGAGCTGTTGCTCTATTCATCAACGATTGCGTAGATGCGCTTCGTGATGTGGGGGGTGCGCTTGTTGAGGATATCGACTAGCAGAGTCTTGCTACAGGATAGTCCTCCTCTTGGTTCGCAGAGTGTAGTGCATTTGGGGTTCACAGCTCCGTTCTCCGGTCTGGGGGTTGGCCGCCTGTCCTTGTGTAGTAAGGCGCTGAGGCGCTTGTCCCCGCAGATGGTGTACTGTATGGGTGTGTCGCACTCACTCGCGATATGGGCGTTGCTGAGACAGCGAAGGCACAGGCGAGCGTTCATTATCCACTGTGTGCGCTCTTCCAGGGATTTCGCCGCGAAGGCAACGCACTCTGACAGGTCGTGCGCACCGCTCTCGTGATAGGGGCAATGTTTGCTCTTCATCTCGCTTTTTCCTGGTGCTACTTTGTTTCCAGCTGGGGGCCGGACTTCTGTTTTCAACGATCTATTGTCTCTTCCTCCGCGCTGTCTCTGCGGGGGAACTTGGGAAGGGATCGTTTCTTTACCAGCGAGGACATTGGGGTTGTTCTTAATCTTAGCTTGCTCCTGGACGGTCTTGGAGAATCTTGAGAAAGGGGGGTACATCCCTCGATGGCTGTCGGAATAATTCGAGATCTCCTTCTCCCATTTAGCACGGATGGATTTCGGTAGCTTCTCAGCTATGGGTTGAATAGCGCTTGGGTAGTCAAGGCATTCGAGTCCTGGGAGAAATGTCACTTGACTTTCGATGTCCGCGCAGAGATCTGCAAACTGCTGCAGTTTGACGTGCTCGTGTTCGCTGAATGTCGCTGTACTTCGCAGGCGTTCCAGAAGTGCGTTGGCGATCACTGCTGCGCTGCCAAAGCGTCTCTCGAGTTCCGCCCATAAATCTCTTAGCAACGCGACGGGATCGCGCATTTGCCGCTTTCTGTAATTGTCGACCAGGCGCTGTGGGGGTCCGCTGGTGAAACTCCTCAAATAATTTATCTCCTGGATCGGGGACACATCGGTGTCTATCAGCATGGCTTTGAAGGCACTCTTCCAAGGGTGAAAGAGGGAAGGATCTCCAGAGAACACATCGGGTTGGCACTTTGGGAGGTTTTGCCTAGCCAGGCCTGCGACTATCTGTTGATTCACTGCGGTGAGAGAGTCGATTAGCTGGCTTCCGGTGACGTCTCGGAAAGGTGTCGAAGTCATCAGCAGTCGGCGATTGAAGGCCGTGTCTTGATGCGTTCTGCGATCTTCGTTAGTAGAATTCTGGCCTGGTGGATCTGGGTTTGGGTCGGGAGGTTTTGGCCGCTGAGACATTTTCTTTAAAGACTCAAATTTCGGGGCGGCCGGTGATAGTGGTTTTGTTCGCTCCGTCGTGTCTCGCGGATCGTGTTCACGCTCGTAACGCGTTGCATTTTCCGCGCGTGGGGGGCTAAGTGTGGGAGAAGAGTACACCCATCGCGATGTGCGATGCTCCATTTTAATTTCGGGGACTTCGAAGTCCCGTAATTGTGACTCTCTTTCCAAATTTTCCTCCAATCGGCGGGCGTCTTCGAAAACCTCGAGCTTAGCGTTTGCTATCGCGGCCTTTTTATCTGCACTTAAGATCGCCATCTCGGACTCAAACTGTGCGATTTCCTGTTGACGAGTTCGTTCCGCTTCAGCGTCGCGCGTCCTTCGCTCGAGTTCCTTTTGCGCTATGAGTCGAGCATACTGGGCTTCTTCTCTGGCTGCTTTAGCGTCGGCCAGCGCCTGTAGCCTAGCCATCGTGCTGCTACATTTTGAGGCGGATGAAAGGCGAGATGAAGGACAAGATGAACGACTAGCGACGGATCGTGTTTCCAAATATTTGCTCGACTTACTTAATCTATTTTTTGTCTTTTCGACAAGGAGGAGGGCGCGTTTTAAAGTTTCGTTTTCCTCCACAAGCTGGGCCTCTTTCGTGTAGTCCCCATACAAGTCTTGATCGTACAGGTCAAGCAATTCCTTCATCATTCTTCCGAAATTTTCGGACGCTGTCGCGAGGTCGCGCGCTGCGGTTCCGATTTCACTTTCATGACTAGCACTTTGCTCTACCGATTGCATAACCCTCAGGAGCTCTTTACGTGATTTACTTAATTCTTTACGTTTACTATCTATGGCGTTTTGTAGAGCCTTTGGCGTAGGTTTTACTGTTCTTTTCTTCCTAGCTCCGGACTCCTTGGTTTCGCTGGTATTCGGCGGAACGTCGCTTCGGCATGTCATTGTTGATACGCTCAGGCTCCGCGTTAAAGTAGTTACGGCTTACCTTTTTACGTCGATCAAACTTTTCATTGTCGCGTACCCGAGTGTTGGGATTACGTTGAGTGTCAACCACATATACACATCCGTCTCATTCCAGTTTTTATTGAGTACAACGTGTTACAATGCGGTGAAAACTGAAAGGAAATTTATGATTGCGTAATCAGAAATGATTCTATGGAAATTACAAATGAATGTAACGATAAAAAAAAGGCGATTAAATGTACAAAGGAAACTCATGTTTGATCCTGCGTAAAAAGGGTAAAAGACACTCCGTGGGAAAGTGACTCCAGTTACTCCGAAAACTCCAATAACTCCGATAGAAAACTCTAGATGGATATACTTCGACAACTTACTCCGACACTCCGATATGTGATACTACAGAGATTATGTAAGCAACAGGCTTTAAACATGATAGGCGGCTAATAACACGATCAAATACGCTCTGATAAATGATTAAAAGAATGAACAATGAAACGATAATAGAATTTAAACGATAGTAAATAATCACACAAAACAAAACAGTTCAGTTCATTTCAGTTCAGTTCGCTTGCTGAACGTTCGTCACAGCATGCCTGTAAGATGTGGTTGAGTGATTAAACTGCAGTGAGATTTAAATTTTGCGTGTGGATACTGTTTTCCTTCATATTCACTCAGTTCTTACATGATGGAATAGCACCATCTGATTTCCTTGAGTCCGGCAGACTAGGCCTTTCTCATATAAGAAAGTCCAACAGTTTTTCATGAACGGGATTAAATGGTAAGATCAAATAACTGGTCTGTTTATCTGCACGAACTAAAATCAATCACACATCCCTCTAAAGGTGTAGGTCAAATATGAAAGTCCTCTAGAATATCTTGCGCGTTGTAATTGCCTTATCAGTCCTATATGCACTGTTTTTGCGCCCTATTATGGCTAATGCTCAAAGCTTTTCTTCTCAAGTAAGTTTACCTTAAGATAACCCTCCACTGCCCTTTTTAGGTTTACTCTCTACATACGTCTGCAAAGTTTTACGCTGTGTACTTGTTCAGTGTAAGGAGAGACACTGGGGCTCAATTTGCTCAACAAATCAGCACTGTTCCACTACATAAATCCAAAGACGTTTCAGTAATTCCATATGATACCTTACTGTCAGAAATCTTATGTAATTCTCGGGATTTTGGACTGATTAGCATCAAATTGAGAGGCACATTATAGTACTTTCTTTCATAAGTCGAACAGTTTTTTCACTCGCTCACATTGAGACTTTCCAAACATACGGGTATCTGTTGACCTCAATATTTGCTCATGCGTAGACGTGTAGCCAGTCTGGAAAACTTCTCGGCTCTTCAAGACTTTGTGGTAAATTAAGTGTTTTCTAACCACTGTTGCAGTCGTCTGGTAAGTACTAAATACCTTTAAATACAAATTGTGTGAGTACTTACGCATAATTTATTGCCCTGAGAGTTAAACGCCGGTAATGATTGAAACAAAAAAATATCCTCTACAGATAAACACGCACTTTGCGACTGATGCTTGACAAGATTGAAGATGAGCTGAACTTTGATAGCCGATGTAATCAATAATCATTCACTATACTTTTTATTGGCAAACCCTATCGGATTAAATTTAAGTCTTAAAGCATACAAAAACAAAAGTGTAAAGGTGTTTATTTTTATGATAATTATCATAATATTTAAAATAAATTTTTGAAATGGTAATAATAATAATAATAATAAACACGACCAGGTACATAGCTTTTCAATTTTTTTTAAAGCAACCCAACAGAGTTACATCATACGTTGATCATGCAAAGTTGTGTAGATGGCTTTGAAGCAGTTGTTGCCATGTTGATATTATAGTCAGCATTGCAGGCTTTATTGATAATGCTTGTTACAGTTTTTTACATTTGGTTCTTAATTTCCAATTTTTCTAAACAAATCTTAATAATACAAAACACTTTCATAATTTTAATAGAAACTTGGAGGTTTTTCCTTCAAGTCTTGATTTAAATGGTAACATTCCTATTGACTAAATAAATGAAGGGTTTTGTCAGGGGCTATGCACTATGAGCATAATTCTGCAGAACCAAAGTTTCTCTGTGTGTTCCAACAATTTCATGGGTATAATAATTCATCCTTATGAGTTCAGTTTCTACCCTGCAAAATTTTCCACTTAATTATATTGAGGCAGATTGCAGAACAAACTTAAAATGCTCCCTAGTATATGCTGGTCACCCTGAACCAGCAAGGCTTAAATAGCTATAGTTTTGAGTGCTCAATGAAAGCTGTTTGACATTGTGGTTTGAGAGCTTTATACATGGGAGACTCTATGAACTTGAAGTTAACTTTAAAGTTCATGCAGTGTCCAGTTGTTCAAGGGCACATAACGTATATAAAATAATTATAAATTGCCATAAAGTGGATAAGTGTTCACAAAACATACTGCACTATCAACTGGACAGTGATTTACCCAGTAGATAATATCCCAGTAGATAATATCTTATCCACCCTTTGAACTAGTGGGTCAGGTGTACTTAATGAGATTCCCACATTTTGCTTCAAAGAATTTAAATGCAGATGTAACAAATCTAGTGCCTTTGTACTTTTGTAGAAATTCAGGTTTGCTGCATAGTATTACCTTTTTTTTCTTTTCCTTCTCCTTGAGCAAGAATCCCTGACACAGTAACTTTCAAAATTCTTCACTTTATGTGTCTAAAAGCAATGTTTTCAGTCTTTAAAATATTACCAAGTCTCAAAATTTTAAGATTGCAAAGTGCATGGGCAAATTATCAAAATATTAAGGAAAAGTGACAGTAAACCATACAAGTGTATAGTTACCCTGTATCCTTAGGGGTATTTGCCCCTAGAATATTCTAGTCACAATAAAAAATTAGGTGGTAATCAAATAGCCAGATTGCAATAAGCAATTATTGGATGAGGTTGAGCATGATATCAAGAATATCAAAATGTGGGTGTGAGGTATCTGCTTAAGCTGAAGGTGCAAGAGCACTACATGGATGAGGGGCTAGGATAACAATCATTGTAATATCCACTTCAGAGATTGGGTTTTCATGTCAATTTCACAGGCTATTGTATATTTATTCCATGTTCTTGACCAATCAGATTTTTCATAGTGAGTGTAATGTTTCATAATAATATTTATTGTGTAGGTACTCTTAATGTAATAATTTTAAAAATGGGATTTAGCAAAGGCCACTTCAGTAGGTGGGTCTTCTTGTCTACTGTTTCCAGGTCAAATTGGAATTTGGAGTGTTGATATTTGTGGAGGGAGGAAAACGGAAGGACCCTGAGAAAAGACCTTTGGACAAGAAGCAATGATAAACTCAACCCACATGTGATGCCAGGTCCAGGAATTGAAACCAGGCTGCAGTGGTGGGGGGCAAGTGCTATCACCACTGAGCCATCCTTGCTCTCTGAAACTCTAACCCTTTACTAGTCTATGCTCAGATACTTACTCAACTTTACAAGCTATTTACAGAAACTTGGTTGTTTTTACTGCCTCAAACACTCATGCGATCTATTCAAAGTCACCAGCAAGTAAACCTCATGTAGTCAGAAATAGATTCTTCCCTTTGCCTCCAATTTATACCTTGTCTGGGATCAAAATAGTTTTGATTTGTTAGCTGGGTGCCTGTCCTTGAGTCACTGCAATTTATCTTTCACAGTGGCAAGTGCTCCTTGCACTAACAACAACAATAACTTTATTGTACCCTACATCAACTTTTAACAATATGTAACAATTGATGATTAATAATGATAATCAGAGGATACCAGCCAACTAGAGTAACTATTCAGCTAGAAATGGCAGGGAGCTGGATTAAGTTATTATTAATTAAACTTTTATAGCGGAGGTACAGGTATCATATGGTCTATATACACAAACTATACAGACATCACACTCACACAAACAAACAATTATAATATTTCACAGTCTTCAAGCCTTGTGGATGGAAATATAAATTCAATTTCCATACTTGATAAGAGCCTTACTCCCGGTTAAAAAGGTAGAAAACTTTGTTACCCAGCTGACCCAGGCAATAAATTGATCAACACAAAGAGCTATATTTTGTTAACACTTTAAATCCCACTAGTGACCTAGACAGAATTTCTCCTTACATTATCAGTTTGATCTCAAGCAGACAAGTAATGAGAATAAAGAAAAATATCAATTAGGGAATTAGTGGTTGATCCAATTCCAAATTCTCCAAACCAACATCACATAAATTGTATGGCAGGCAGTGAGGAGAATTACTAATGAAATCTTGGGAGTTAAAGGTTTAAAATACAGTCGTACTCCTAAAGTGCAGATCAAAACCACTAAATGAAAATGACAACGAGAAGTCTAAAATATCTTGAAAGCACCATTTGAAGACCGGAGTATCAACTTATGATGGCTTAAAATAGAAAAAATTGTTCGTGAATTCCTGACTTTGAAAAAGAAGTATGGCAAACATGTTTAGAGTAAAAAAGGGGAAGCATACTTAGCCTTGCAATTGCAGATACAAACGCTAATGGTTACAGGCAGAAGCTTATGACCTACAGGTTATAAGCTTCTGTCACTAACCATAGAACTAAAATCGGGAACCGTTTTCACATCGTGGATTGTCGTGAACGTAGTTGATTGACAAGCACTTGCAATTTGGCAATCTCGCAACTGAGGATAACGAGCTTTTCAGTGACTCTTTGAGTATTTGATTTTATTTTCCAGTTCCGAGCCTTTCGATGCTTCAAATTCAGTTCAAAATATCAAGAAAGAGCGTTGATTGCCGCTCAGTTCACTGCTCACTTATTTTACAGCTTTAATTTTTTTGTAATTTTCGGTGGCAGTGGAAGCGTAATAGATAAAAGCTTGATTATGACATCTCCGTAAACAGCTGGTAACCTTGCCAACCACGCGAAAACCGGGGTGTCCAAACCAATCAAGTATCGGTCACGTGGTGACTCTGACGTCAAAGCTTCGACAACGCCGTCGACAATTTTATAGGTATGAGGTGAAGGTCGCATTGGAAGAAACAATTTAATACCTAAAAGAAGAACAGTGGTAGGCAAATCTATATTTCATAATTCAACGTTTCATCTTTTTTTAACCGTAAAAGTGCTTTCAGCTGAAAGATTAAAGGATCAGTCTAATAGTTTTAAGACCTGCTTCTCAGAGCTGGACATCTCTTATCGGTGTGGTCAAGTGATGCTTAACTTTCCCTAGTCTATGGAGTGTAGCTCCCTTGACAGACCCGGTCGCTAAAATTTTAGACCCCTCCCTATGGCTGGGTCCGTAGGCGAGCTGGATGAAGTTTAGATGTAATGTAAAAGCGTACGAAATATCTATTTGAAATGTGTTTTTTTTAAAATCTAATTTTCCTAATGATGCTGTTCTGTTCTGTGCATACTACCGCGACTGAAATGAATAAACTCACATAAAATTGTCTCAAAGAGCCCCTTTAAACTCCCTTTTACTCAGCACCTCTATTCATAGATGTAGAAATACTCTTTATTGATTCGGTAGTATGGAAGGTCTTAACCCAGTCAGTAGTTAATCTCTATTTCTACTGACGTGCGCCTCCTATATATTTTTTCATATGCATGCAGAAGGAGAAGAAAGCTGGAGATTTTGTACCACTGCAGTTCTGCAATAGATGCTATTGTTACCTTTTTCCATATACTCTTGTTTTAGTTCATCATTCAATCCATTCCAGCCTTCTTGGAGCTGTCTCTGTATTAAGCGTGCGCTAGTAATTTCAGTACGGAATCCACCGGGTTCCACAATGCTAACTTTTATTCCCCAAGGATTCATCTCTCGTCTGAGAGCGTCTGAAAATGCTTGCACACCGTACTTTGTTACTGCGTAAGATCCTACTAGTGTAAGGGATACTCGACCTGTTGAGTGGATGGACAAAGAGTCCGATTATTAACTTTAGTTTTAAGTCAATTGTTAAAAATGATGCACTAGCGAAAGGAACGTTGGAAAGTTAAAATAGAAAGATTGCCACGCAGATTTACACACCTGGAAGCAAACCAGAAACGAGATACATCATTACATTCAGAGAGCTGCTGATAGTTTACTCGTGCCACTTGTCAAACGCAGACCTGGAGAGGATCCGTTCCCGAAAATGTTTACTCACATATTAAAGTATTTCGATACCTTGGTTTTGGAGCAGCAAGAACGGTAGGGATGTGGGAATAGGGAAGTGGGGTGTTTCCCCTAGATCTCCCACCCGACTTACCGAGAACGCTTGAGAAATTTACAACTCGTCCCTGGGCTCTTTTTACCAGCGGTAGAAAAGTTTTAGTGACGTCAATCGTTCCCCAAAGATTAACATCGGCGGTGCGTTTAAAATGTTCCAGCGGTGTCCATTCGATGGGACCCAGATAGACGATTCCAGCATTATTTACGAGGCCCCACAATCCTAGCGATAGAGAAACAAGAAAGATAATACAGAGACCGTTTGGTGACTCTTTTAAGTCAGCACTACTTTGCGCAGGTCCAACAAACAAACATTATTATCTCAGCCCTCTAAGAAGAAAAATTAGTGGGGATACATTACCATTTTCACACACTCTTGTGCAAAAAGGTGGAAATGAGATTGAAGGAAATTTCCATCATGGTGAAATTGTCTGAAACAACACGGAGTAAATGTTCAGCTTGGTAAGGAAATTTACGTGTAACTTAATTTATAACTCGGATTTAGTTGTTCTGCAGTGCACCCCCCTCCCCACACCCCAGCTTTCAAATTTTTGTCACGCGTCACCTGTTTTTCTACGTCACAAGAATCGTATCAAATATCCGGTCGCGTCACGCTATTTCGCTGAGCACACGAATGGGTTATTAGAATCACTTTATACTACGATGTGGCTCATTTTATTCGTCAATTCTCTCTTATATCTATGGATTTAGGAAATTTACATCAAGCGTGAGCACTCGGTGATCATTTTCTAATTAAACTTACTTCGATCAATCAAGCGCCCAGCGTTACGTGTAATGTTGGATTCGTGCTCTTCATAAATATCATTTGATAGTGGCAGTTGGTACATTCAAGATACTGACCATTTTAAGTAAATGTATCTTTTCACCTTTTTAATTCTGCTAAGATTTATTAATAGAGTAAATTATCGGGACGTGATGCAGGGATTCTAGGAATACAATCGCGCGATAATCATATTTTACGTCGCTGAAAGCATTCAAACATTTGTTTTTCACGGTCGAATTCATCCATCTGATGTATATATTTGCATCAATTTGCAACTCTTTATGCAGTGGCACATCCATGAAAACACGAGAAGTCCTTCATTTCACAACTGTGATCGAAATAAATAATTTTTAAGGAAATTTAGTGATTTTATCTTATTAGTACTTGGTTTTCACGAACACTTCCTGGGCCTTCAACCGCATTAAACTGGTACATTGGTTTGAAGAGCAAGCTTACCTGTGTTATAAGGAATATATCTTTCAACTTCTTCGTAGACCTCCTTAATTTGTTGCGAACTAGTCACATCCATCTGGAAAGTTTTCAATCTATCGCTCGCCACAGATTTCAAACTTTGTTCACCTTCTTTCGTTAAACAAGTCGCCAACACACAAGCCCCCATCTTATCCAGTCGAACGGCTGTCTCTTGACCGAAACCGGAATCGCAACCCGTAATTAAAACAAATTTGTCTTTAACATCAACTTTCGAACGTGGAATCAGTCGCCTTAAAAAGCTCATTGCGGTAATTCACAGATACAAACGTGGCGAAGTTGTCGTGACTAGTGAACGAAGCACGAAGCTCTCTCGTGAGTTTGTCACGCTACGCTCGATTATACTGGGGGCAGAGGTGGCAGCGTGACAGAGCATTTAGTGAAAGCAAAAAGCAAATAATCGTATATTATAATCATATCAACAACAATGATGATAATGGTAACAGTGATGATAATTAATAGGGGGCTAGCTCAAGAAACCTCACTGTTTCTTTGTCGGTCTATCCTCAAGGCTCCAATAATGATTCAATTATGCTTCTTTTGATTTTGCCTGTTGATTATAAATTATTTTACTTTTTCATTGCAATTTCATTTTTGTGAGACTTATGTTTCATAAAACAAGGTACTTCACCATTCCACCGTTCCATCATTCCGTCGAATAGGGTCACCCTGTTAAACTTCGGACCTTGCTCACTTCTCAAATATAGCGGCTCTTTTGGGCACTAGTCGCTAATTCAAATGATAAAATACTCTCTCTTCGAATTAAACAACATTTTTCTTCAAAGTTTCCACGATGTGCATATCACACTTATTCATATATTTCCGCATGGAGTCTTGTCTTCAACGTGCCGAAGACGCGACTGAGAAATTATTTTGAGGTGTTTGTAGTGTCACGACAAGAACTGATACTACAACGTGTCAGTGGCTATAAGCCAGAAATTACAGAAAGAGAGAACTCAATTGTGTATCGAGTGCGAATATCGAAGTACGAAGATACTTCGAAACAAACAATAAGTATCACCGGGAAACATCGGGTCAAAATTGGGTCAAGATCGCAATTCTATTGTTAGCATCACTCACTCGTTTCGACGACATATGAGGCCTCGCCTCCTATTGGACGCAGTTGCCACTAAACTGAACCGGCCAGAGATGTCAGAGATAAGGATTAGACTCGCAAGTCCTGTTTTATAAAATCACAGAGATTACTGAATTCAGTAAATTTAAGAAGTCTTACCAAACCTACATGCACTAGAAATGATCAGGTCACCTGACGAATAACGATACTCGCAAAAAGAACCTAACTAATGAGAGGAGGTTGTTGCAGTTGTCGCACAGTATGTCACGCTGTCCTATGTTCTCTGCAGATATACGATTATGCGACTGTGCGGTTACTAGCTAATATATATACATAACAAGAGGTCGAAAATTAACAACGAAAATGGTTTTTCAAAATATCGAGTTTACGAGGTTAGTTTTAAAGAGGAATTTTCTCCGTGAACAGAAATAACACTAGTACACTGTGATTACAAGGCTTCAGGTGTTTCAAGTCCTATTACATGAGTAATGATCACGAAAGCGTCGCTTTCCTAACGTCCTTCTTGTCTAAACTAGCATTAGCATCACCATAAAGGAATAAAGTTATCCTTCTTATTGCACTGGGGAGTCTTCGGAAATAAATTTACACGAGTCCCACCTCTTACTGATTGGAACAACCATCGCGATAACTTGCCAATATCTGACGTAACACATGGTTCCATTCCCGGATTATTTTCCCTCTTGAAGGCCGTGCTGTGATACTTCCAGACTCGCTTAGCTTTGTACCTACAGCAAGCAGCAGTCCACATGTGTTTTGGCACATTCACCCGGTAAACATTGTCCATGTAGTCGCTGAATCCTTTTTTGCCAAAATATCGATGTTTAAGAGGACTAAATACTGTCGATGGCATGGCGCCAACCACGATGAATAGTTGAACTTGCGTTGCTCCTTTTACTTTCGCACAATTCTGAGTTCCCCACATTAGCAAGCGTCCCTCACAGACTTGCCAAGGATGGGAGTTAAACAATCCAAACTGAGGGACAGCATTGGTGTAAGTAAAAGTTGCTGCTTTCTTTTTTTGATTTTTACGGCCGTACTGTGAGGCAATCAAGTGCCCGCGGTGTATTATTGTTTTGACCAACGATCCTCTAGGACAGTCTTGAGTACGGAAACGGCTTTTGTGTCCACTTGAAATAACCCAGTCTTTGTCAACGAGGTATCTGTCTCCTCTCCTCGTTACATAGCAAAGCTCTCGGTTTATTGCTCGAAGATAATCTTTACCTACTTGCTGAAATTTTAGAGAGAGCCATTTTAGACTGCTTCTTCTAAAATGAGCGGGCGGTCGACGCCCGAAGTCACGTCCTAATAATTGGGCGCCTGTAATTACTGTGGCCGCGAAGAGAGGAATTCGGTTGTTGCAGTCATAGAGAATTGCAACTGCACCAACTTCACAGAGATACGCCAAGTTTTGGTGTCCTCCATCGACAAGCCCGAACTGATCTACACCGGTTGGCAAGTATTGAGCCCAGGTGGACTTTGGTTCTCCATCTTCGTCACAGGCCTTCATTAGATTGCACTGGCAGCCAGCTATTCCATTGATGCCAATGGTACTACACTGCTGGCCGGCTATTTCATGCAGAAGATACTCGATCACCAAAAGGAGAAGCAAACTCGCGGTGGATTTTACCATGATTTTCCGCTTTCGGAATTTAAAGTTGACCCGCCAAATTAACATTTTTAATGAAAATATCGAATATCCGTACCAAAAAAAAAAAAAAATAATAATCAGATTTAAGTAAACAAGGCACACCTCTAAATGCTGCATTCCATCGACTAAGAGTCAGTGAATCATTTATTGCTGTTGACGGCGACACACCCACTTGAAGGAGCGATTTCTGAATTTTAGATTTTTTTGGTCGTAAAGGAAAGGTTAATCAAGAAACATGCAGTATCCAGTTATAGAGCGGAGGAAATTTTATCATATTTTCCTTTTTTCAGTTTAACTTGCGGGATACGATTGTAGAGGACATTCATATCATTGCATACATCACACACTGACCGACTACGGTACGTTATAGTTATAGCGAGAAATATTATGATATAAATTCTTCCTTTAAGATCAGTGCATTTTCACATAACACATTCCTAATTAAACTGTGACGGTTGATTTCGACTAATTGCCACTTTCTATGACCCCAGAGATACTCCCTCCTCTGACAGCAAAAATCTTGCCTCCTTGTTACATTAGTTACCTTCTGCAATAATGGCGATAAAGGTCGCCATCTAGTTTTCAAGTTAAAGTTACTCCATCAAATCTGAAAACTTATGAAGACCGAGCATTCTCTGTAGGTGCCCCCAAGTTGTTAGTATCTTTAAGTCATCTCTGAAAACTTATCTTTATAAACGATATTTTATATCTTAGGTTATTTTAAGTTTCATTATTACTATCATTATTATTATTATTATTATTAATTTAATTTTTATTATCGTGAAGTGCTTTAGAACTTTTGTATAAAGCGCCACATAAATAATTTTATTATTATTGTTATTTTAATTATTATTATCGTGAAGTGCTTTAGAACTTTTGTATAAAGCGCCACATAAATAATTTTATTATTATAATCATCATTATTATTATAATTATTAATATTATTATTATTATTATTATTATTGTTATCAACGCAACAGAATTGGATCCACTAGATCCAAAAATAAGGAGAGCTTGAGGGTGGGCAGAGACCCTCCTGTTTAAAATACGATCAAGTTGAGATCCCAAATTAAATCCCCTTCGCCCATCAGTCCAAATTACTGTTGTCCTTTTGATTACGTTGCCAATCGGATACTAATCATTCTGTTGCTTGTGACACCTGACGAAATCTTCAATATATTTTGAGGCAAAGTGAGGGTAGATTTGTTTGTGGAAGATACTGCCTTGCGTGACGCAACAACCAGTGAAGACCAATGCACTAGGTAAGAAGTAGTTTATTAAGGAATTTATTGTTATGATATGAAACATTCATATTTGTTATAGCCAGTCAACAAGGGAGAATCCAGGAAATTTGCTAAGCTACTAAGCTTATTAATTGTGATTGATTGTCGGACCAATGTCAAGCGAGTTATCATACCTCATCATAGCTCATTGCCCGACTTAGCGTCTTAGAGGTCAATAGACAAATGTATTAGTACTCCCTCTTTACGACTCTGAAGTAAAACTGAAGGAATCAAAAAATTCATTTCGGTACTCTTCAGTGTCATCGTGTTTAGAAATGCAGGAAGATGCCTAGACTAATTGATACTGAAATGCTTTCCTCGGCGAGTTGTGGTATTACTGCAGAAGGACTTATTGTTGCGCTAAGGATTGTTTACAAATGCAGGAATTGATCCACTATCCTCTACAAATTTATCGGGACAAACATGTTTTATTTCAGACTTGCGCAACTGACTCATCACACCGGGTTGGTGCTTTTTTTGCATCATCAACGGAGAAGTTTGGTTATAGCCTACATGCAGACGTCTCCTATATCCTATATAGGAGAGGTTTGTACGCAGTATTAGTCCGGCTGGCCATTAAGTTCTAACTAATGAAAACTTGCAGTCTCAAATCTTAGCTGTTGACAGCCTACCGAATTCCCTAATGCTTCATGCAGGAATTTAACATATGCGAAGAAACCTTCTTGTAGATATAAATTGGTTAAATTATTTGTCTTGTACAAATACCGCTTGGAATGAAAAATCATATCGAATATTTTTTATATCTTTAGCTAAAAACAGAGAACACTTCAGGCTCCTTGAGGAACTCCACGTATAAGCGTCGCACTCGAGTTCATCCAGACATTGCCGCCGACAACGTCGAATATCATGTCTGCTGGCTTTATATGCATACCCTCGAAAGCTTGCCTTTTCTAGCGAGAGGACCTTTTTGTTGGTTGCCAGTTGTGATAAGAAAACTATAATTTGGCTTCCTTTTCGGTTTACCACTTTACCATCGACATCACCTTTGAAAAAACTGCAAATGGTTGAAGTAAAATTACGGAATTCAACCGCCACGCAGTCTGCATCATCCAGACAAATCTCTTCACAAGTGACTTTGTCTACGTCACGGATGTATTTGTAACCTGAAAAGACAAGAATAATAGTGGACAATGAGAAACAAAGAGTAAAAACGCACCGTGAGAACGACGTAAAAAGGCTTAGTTCTCATGGATGCGATAAGACACGTGAATCATAGCAATACACCACCTGCTGTAAAGGAAAGAATTGACTAGAGAGCCACAGAAATTGTCTGAAAGTTTTAATAGTCAAGAAAAATAGTGGACAATGAGAACCAAAGAGTGAAAACGCACCGTGAGAACGACGTAAAAAGGCTCAGTTCTCATGGATGCGATAAGACACATGAATCATAGCAGTACACCACCGCCTGTTGCAAATGAATGAATTGACTTGCGAGTCACCGAAATTGTCTGCAAGTTTTAATAATTTCAATAGGAAAAAGTATTTGAAGTGTTGTAAGAGACTGTGCTCTTAATTCGTTCGACGCATAATTACTGAATTAATAGTTTGTGGTGCGTAGGAAAAAAGGCAACCTGAATTTAACGATAAAAGAGAAGTGAAGATTAAAAGGGAGTGGTAACGTGGATTTAAAACAGCAAAGACGTTTCTGCACCTTTACGTGTAAATCCAATATCAGTTCCTTCAACGTTGTAGTTGTTCTCACACGAAGAGACTTTCCCTTGCATTTTTAAAACTTGGCAGTATTTATAGGCAGCACTCACCAATTTCATCTTCAAACTACCGTAGTTAACCTCGGGAGAAAGATGTCTGGTAAAATGATCAGTAAAGAGATTCTCTATTCCCGTAAGAGTGTACTTGGTTGGAACAGGGTTCGATTGAACTGACGCTGCCCAAGTCATTGCGTCTCCATTGCTGGGTGGGGAAGACCCAACGGTGATGGTTGTGGTTTGTACATTTTTCAAAAAGTTTGACGCAGCGTTTCTTTGATCGCTGTTCATGGAAAATCCTCCTCCGATGCTGAATAAACCTGAGTAGCTCGCCTGGGCTTCAACGCTGAAGGATGATTTCTTCAGGGTCGTTAGAGCCCCCTGAGTTACCTTGTGGCTTTGGATAAACTTTGCACCAAACGTGACGTCTGAGAAGAAATGAGTTCCGTAGTATTTGACGAACTGTAACACGTCTCCATCTGAAGTCCGCGGATCAGCTAGTTTTGTCGCCCACTCAATGAAACCGGGATGAAACGGCGGAGGTCTCGTGAGGTCAATCTCACTGCGATAGTGCTGACAATGTGCACTGGAAATAACACGCATATACTCTCCAGACGACATTTCAGCTACATCTCTCCTATAGCTTGCACTAGCAGAGAATTGAAATCCCCAGCCTCCTCCTAAGTGATTGAAATCAAAGACGGCATGATGCTTTAAATACTGTTGGCTATTAATCGAGCATGGCTAACTCTTCTTAATCTTGGATTTAACGTCAGTCCGTCAATGGGAAGACGCTAAATAATTGGCAGACTTCCATCTGGGTTATTTGAGACATAATCAAATATCTAAGGTGCGGCTTTCCTAAAGTATAACAAGTCCGAGTTACAGAGACCCTCAAAACGAAACTGGAATATCGCGACATTTACGTTTATTTCCACCCTTATTGTTACCTTGTGCTTTCTCTAAGAACGTTTTTAGTTCCTATTGTATGTTACAAACACCGCAGTCTATCACGCTTCAGTGCGCTCGCTGAGATAGGTTGGTAATTAATCATTATGAAAAACAATTGGGTCTTATGCAAGGAATTCAGGGAGTAATCTCGCAATTCAAATTTAAGTTCCCGTTTACCTTCCACCTTTGCTGCACCTCCAAGGAGTTTTGACATTTCTTGCTTGTTTCGGACAAGTTTAGATTCAAATGACACCAAGCAAGATTGGCATGGGTACGCTGTCAGACCCACTGGGATGCTGTAACGACAATCCGCACTTTGTCTAAGTTCAGAATAATCAGCCCTGAATATTGGGTGCTTAAACCCTGGATCGCATTCGGCATTGGGATCACCGTGCAGGATGTCGTAGCCAAGAAGTGCAAAATCCAGGTCAGGAAAGGTATTTTTCCACTTCGTTCCATTACAGTCTTGAAAATCGTTGTAAAAAGTGGCACCTGAAAATTTCATGAAATGGATTGTGATGCTCTGAGGGAAAGAGGGGGGAAGTAAGAAGAGAAACATTGTACCATTATGGAAAATATGCCTTATCTTCCATACTTTAAAAAGTTTCTTACCGAAATCAAATACCCCAGGGTTACCTCTCTCTCCTTGACTTAATCATAAATATGAAAGACTTGGCTGTCCTGATCTGCACATAATCAATTGATTGCCTTACCTGACGACCCTGGCATATTCGAACCCAGAACCCAGAGAATGAATATCGCGGCGACATGTTTCTGGACATCTTTAAGACGGCTTTCCTGCGTCGTAAAGTTTACACGCATATAAGCTCTACTGTCATCTCCAGTTGAATTTTTGCAGCTACTATGTTGACAGATTAATTAGAAATTGCACCATGCTAAGGCCTTGACTATCTCTTCGCTCTAAAGGTTATCATTTTGATAGGTGTTGTATGAAGGGTATTCCAGTTGTTAAAGTACTTAAAGACAACACGAAAACAAAGAAGCTTTGACGCGCGTAGAATAGAAAAACGACTGCAAGGAAGCAATTTCAAAAACAGATTCCTTAGGGTGAGGAAAAGTGTGTTATTACTGAGCAAAATACAAAAAAAGAATTGAAGGGGTGAAGTGGATGATAAAACTATACTGACAAAAAAAACCACCGTCGTCAGTTCTTTTCTACAACTGATGCACACTTAGTAACTGAATTCTCACTTAGCTTACTAATCGTCTTGGCGAATAAAACCATCATGATGTCGAGTAAATTTTGCCTCCTACTTACCTTTTGCTTCATCTTTTGCTTGCCTAACGTGATTGCTTTTCTGAAGACGGAAAGAAAAGTTCAGTTTCTTCAATGATGCAATGGATAATTTTTTTATCAAATTTCGTCCAATATATAATCCGCTTGTCTTCTTATCAGTGAAAAGTAATGCGTAAACTCTTTTAGTTCTTACTGCACCCAGTTTCTTAACTCAGGCTACTTAAGTCTACTGAGTTTTATGAAGTTCTGTAGGGTTTAAAGCGATTTAAAGCGATATAGCATTTAACAAGTCATACCTTGTCTTTGAAGTTTTCCCTACCGCGTAGAGACTAATTCTAAGCAAATTGCGTGCTGTTTTATTTATTTATCGGAGAGTTGAACAAAAGTGTCATGATATCTGCTAGCTCTACACGTGACCGATGTTGACCGATGGCCTGTTAGGAGGGATATTCTGTGTTTTAGCTGCAATGGAAAAGAAAGTGTATAAATGATACTGCCAGCACATGAAAACCTTGATAAAGACCCTCGTATGTTTTTTTATGGGAGTTAACACAACGGTTAAGCTTTTTGGCAAAAGACCAGAGAACTGCTGAAATTCTACCATCTGGTCACCTTTCATCTCCCTTCATGGAAAGATCTTTGTAATTACTAGGAATTCTTGGAAAGATAGGAAGATGTCGGAACAATGTACGAGAAAGAATTTTCTGACGTAGACGTTAAAGCATTTTCCGTACGCTTTAGCTTATAGGATAAGAAAAGAACGTATATCATTGTTACGAACGCGGAATCAGGAACCACATTTCAATTGAATCAGTTGGGATAATGCTAAAGTTCCTTTTCTCTTGTTACGAATACATACTAGAAAAAGGAAAAGTCGATATTTTTAGTCTAGGTAATCAACGAAACATGATCCATGAATTTATGCGGCGGTAAAACTCTTGCCAAACTAATGGACCTCCTGAACACTGCCGCTGGGAAAACAGAATAATACCTCTTACTTGGAAGAATAGTAAAGAGATAACAGTCAAGGAGGAGTAATCACTGCGGCCTTGCTAATTTTACGTCCGACACGTTTGTCCAACAAGTTAATCTTAGCGGAAATCTTATGAAAACCTAATTATGCATGAGATATTGAGGACGAGAAGTTGATTTTCATATGTTAGTTCCATCGAGAACACAGACTGAGGGAAGTTTAGAGCTTGTTCGTGCAGAGAATTTACCGAAAAACGACAAGCGAAATATGCAAAAAAATTTTCATGGTGTATTCAAATGGTTGAATTGAATGAGTCAGAAACAACGAACAGGTAGTTCTCGAAATGTTGATTCAGGACACAAAGCGTCCGCTCTTTGCAACAACCCGCGACTCTAATCTATTTGTCTACTGATTTCTGCAAACATTCAATTCACCTTTCACCTCTTAAACCTTTTTGCGGATCTGAGAAAAACCTTCTGTGCTTGCTAAGGAATTCTCAGAAATAGAGGAAACTGATTTGAGTGCCGCTCTCGCTAACAGCAGTTCCGTCGTCATAAAAGCCGGATACGACTGATCACGTTTATGCAACGTTTTAGTACAACTCGATATCTATTTTCCATTCAATTGTTATGAAAACCTGAAATTATCAACGTGGGAGATAAACAAACGAAGTTTGAATAGTCCAAAGGATATCTCTATCAATTTTCAGAGTTATGCAAATGAGGTATGACACGAGCGCAATTGAGCAAACACATTGATTTGCGTCGTTTTCAAAACGTTGGTGGATGAAAGCTAAAGATGCCCGCGGGTTTAAGGCGATCGATTATGCGTTTTTAGCTCCATTTACGCCTGCATTTTGAGAACTCTTTTTTACGTATTAAGGTCGAAGGGAGGGGTCTCCTCTGATCACGCTGGTATGAAAAAGCTTTCAGTTAAAGTTTCCATATTGTGTCTGTGAACTGACAATCTACATCTTATAACTTGTAGCAAGAGAGAATTAAAGGGCATGTAAACCCAAAAAACGTTCATTTTCTTTTCACATAGATGTTTTGTAAATATATCAAGTACACCAAAGGTACCATTCGTTTATTCTCAAAAGTCCATTTTCACTTTGTAAAAGCTCTTCCAAATTCGAAACATTCGCCATCTTGAATGGCGCCATCTTTCCTGTGACGTCACGGGTGGACTCTCCAAAGTCTCGTTTTATAATCGCGTGAGGCACGAAGGAGTCTTTCGTTGTTTGCTGGTCTCGTCATGATTTTTTTACTTACAGTTTGCTTCAATATATTCAATTTTTTCGTAATGGTGAAGCGTTGTGTCGTCCAGTTTTGTACTGATTCAAACAAAACTGGGCATACAATGCAGATATTTCCAAATGACGCAAATTTGAAGCGACAATTTGTGAAATTTGTTCAAGTGAAAATAGCCGATTTCGTCGAGCCGTTCGAACGTTCTGTTGTTTGTAGCAGTCATTTTTCTTCCTGGTGCTGTACCGACGATTCAGGCCTCACCAGAAGCAAATTATTCGGAAGTATAAAAACGACCCATACAGTCGGCAGACGACGAGGATTCGGAAGTGGCCGACCGAACTGAGAAAGAAGTTGAGCTCTTCAAAAGTTAGAGGTCAACAGAGAAAGTACAAAATCGATTTACATGAAAACGTTTTGTTAATTAAACAACAATAGCTTTATTGGTTCTCTAAAAACATCTTTTTTCTCATCTAATGAAATATTATGGGGAAGCCAGTTGTTCGGGAGCCAGCGCTGAGCCCGTAAAAGACACTGACATGTCTGAGAGAGAAGAGAACTCGTTGATATCAGTGTGTAATAACGTGATCTGGAATTTTGTCGGTTCGATAAAAAGAATTCTATACAGGATCCCATAATCAACCCTTATGTTCTATAAGAAAATCCAAGCCAGCCCCACTTGGTGCTTCCTTTGAGAAACCCTGCAGAGAAACAGCAGAAGAATTTGTGTCACGGTTTTTACAGCAGTGAAAATGCATTCAAAGGTCATTAAGACAATATTCATCATTTTGAGTACAACTTAAAAGATCCTGATTTCAGCTTGCAAAACTATCTTTTCAATATTTCAAATCGAAGCAAACACAAACAGGGTTGGATAATTATGAAGGCCACACAAGGAAATGTACATGATACAACTTTTTTATCGATGGAAATGCTTCTGAGATGAAGGATATTGTTTACCGCACAAGATAGCACAGCGACCTTAAAGTGTTTGCCGAGATATCCCCAACACCAACGAACAAGCTATCTGTAGGCAATTTAGCGAAATTTCCTGCCAGGAAAGAAGCGAAAAACAACTAGCTCTAGTACTGTATTATTAAATCAATGGCAGAAACAACTCAAGTAAATCGATCTCAAAATGTAACAAAACAGATGAAACAGAAAATATTTAGCTTAGTCGTTTCCGGTGTGATTATCTGTGCTTTGCTGCTGCCTGTACGCGTACTTGGCCGTCTTCAGCACCCAGAAATCGAGGCAAATTGACTGAAAACCTGGATGCTCAGTGATACAACTTATCTGGGTTTCAGGCCATTTTGCCACAATTGCCCGATTTCCGTACAACAAACACTTTCATGAGTTGTCGGCATTGGTTGACAAGTTCCACACTCGCACCTTTGATAATTTTATATAAAACACTTTCAGAAGCTCAAGTTAAAAAAAATTCTGTTGCATTCCTTTAGATTGTACCCTCGCCTTATTGCATTTTCATGTTAAATACAAATAAGTCACAAAGTAAATTAAATACCAGTCTGAGTTTCCGAGACGGTCGCATCGCTGTCGACATGTTCTGTACTGTCTTCGTGCGGATCGCTTCGGTGAACCCTACGCGGCTCATATTGTTAAGGACGTGGCCCAGACTCTCCTGAAGATTCTGGATTATCCCCAGCGCTGTCATGTTCTAAGCTTAAGGCATTCGAGTCGCTATCTTCTGAAAAAGCATCTTCCGAACTACCACTACTTACACGAACTCCCACACCAGTTCTACTGGGGAATATGTGTTGCGCAATATTTTGGTTCCACCGCTTACGTCACGACTTCTCGCTATTGTTTTTACCGGAAATGGAATTTCAGTGGAAAATGCCGATTTTCTCCTAAAATAAGTCGAATTGGACAAAACTAATTTCAAATTCGTTTTCTACGCCACTTTTTACATAGTATAAGAAAAACATGTATTTTTGGGTTTACATGCCCTTTAAGTGACCCGTATCATTGCAGTCGCAGCGCGCTCGAGAAACTTTGTGAAATTTACACTTACGATCGCCGTCCACACGTGTGGCCCAGCCAAAAATCGATTTTAGCTCGTGCCGACGCAAAAAAAGAGAATCGGAGAATAACTAAACTATTTTTGAAACGTGTATCCTAAACCCTTCTCGTGGGCAAAACCATAAAAGAGAACTTTTTTCGATGGGAAGTCGAGGGGACCGCCCTCAGCGAAAGCGACTGACTAACAACATAGTTAAAGCACTAATGCTGAAATCGTCACCCGCCTTTCCGATTGACGTGATAAAGCACTTCCCGTGAAGGATTCGGCAAAAACGCGTATTTTTTTGTTTACATAACAAAGACGGACTGACGTCCATGTTTATTTCTACAAAATGCAGGACATAAACTCTTGAGTTTTAACTTCGCGTTGCTTTAGTGCGCGTATAAACGGATATGTATCGTATCAGAATATATAATTAAATAGATGCATCAAGTGTTCAAACAACTTGGAAAACTCGGCATCGTCGTCTACGCCTCTACGTATCCGTTGCACGATCTGACCTGTGTCAGTCAGTGGGAAAGAAGTTTCCATGGAAGATAAATTTAGATCAAGGGCGAATGATGCTAACTGCATTTAGCAAATCCAGATATAAATGTTAAACATCGAACTGCCTAAAAATTTATTTTTCAACTCACTATCGAGTTTAAAGAGCAAATCTATAAAGGAGTGCTCGAATTTGAACGTGGGGTCAAACATGATCACAAGCCCCGGTGTTTCTACAAACTTACTAGACTTGACCCCGGTCTAAAAAATGAAGCATTTGGCTATGTGCTAAAATTTAATGAGCTTCATCTAAGCTCTTGGTGATCTTTGTTAATTTATGTTAGCTGTGTCAAGTATCTTCATCACGGCAGAGGGATATAATTTCCAATATTGTTGCACTGAGATGTTTGCGGAAATAAATTGAAACTCACGGTGCCACCGGCAATCCATCCGGACAACCATCTCGTTAAGGAACCTACGTCTGCTCTCTTACATGGCGCGTTTCCCGGATTGTTTTCTCTCCAGAAGGCCGTGCTGCGATATTTCAATGTTCCTTTGTCGCTATAAGTACAGCAGGCAGCAGTCCACATGACTCTAGGCACGTTCACTTGGTAATCGCCGATAGTGTCTTTGTAGTCGCTGAACCCCCTTTTGCCAAAATATCTCCGTTTCGGGGATCCACGTACTGTCGATGGGACAGCACCAACCACGATGAATAACCGAATATTTGTTGCACCTTTCACCTGAGCACAGTTTTGATTTCCCCATGTAACGAGTCGGCTCTCGCAGACTCTCCATGGGTACGAATTAAACACTCCAAACTGGGGGACAGCGTTGGTGTATGTGAAAGTTGCTCTTTTCTTTGCTT